>NC_080164.1:75282980-75582980 GCF_950295315.1 Erinaceus europaeus | reverse complement strand
TGGGTCATTTCAAAAAAAATAAATAAATAATCAAGACAAAACACCCCCAAAATAGACCTTTTGTGGATAGTTCCTGAGATGTTGACCTTGATTCTTCCTTACAAGTTTCTCCACTTTCCACCACCTACTTCTGTAGCTGCCTAGGGTGCTTCCTCCCCTCCAGGTTCTTTCTCATTGAATGCCCTTCTGACCCTGGAGTTCACAATCATCTTTTCTTGTCTCGAGTATAAAGTCTGCCTTCTCTCAGGTACAGACCTGAGTTCTGGGTGGTGAGAAGCACACCTGCTTTAGACTCAAACCCTGCTAACACAGACAGCTACAGTCCCCGTAGTTTTAAGCCCTGGCTTCAGTAAGAATCACAAGAAGTACTTTTTACAAGTATCAGTATCTGGACTCTATCTCCAGATTTCTATTTCATTCGTGTAAGGCAGGTCCTAGACATTGGTCTCCTTTCAGAGATCTCTAGATGATTCTTCCTGCTACCAGAGTTGAGAACCTCAACCAGAGAGTCACAACAGTCCTGTCCTAAAGCCCATGAACGAACAATGCAGAAATCAGACACAGTGCCAATAAGGGGGAAGTTTTGCATTCTAAGCAGAGTTTCTTCTATTGACTTCCTGTGTTTTGAGACACACCAGGCATAGAGCCATCTCACCTAGAACTACTATGTCATTATACTCTGTGGAATGTGAATGCCTTCTGGAGCAGAAACTTAACACAGAGTATATGATGCTATCATGAGCAATTCATCCCAAACTGAAACCCCCTCAGGACTCCTGTTTTATACCACAGTGATGCTCCAAGGCCATGAAGGTCCCATACTTTGGTTGGGGGTGGGTAATTAAAAAATAGTTTCAGGAACTTATTCCTCCTCCCCCCACCCCTCCAAATTTCCCTAGAAAAGCCCACAAACAGAACAGCAGCTGTCAGCTGACTGGCTGACTTCCTCTTTTCTGCTCTTCCTTCATCTGACTTGCAGTCTTGCCAAAGCTCAGGCATAGGGAAGCAGCAGAGGCAAGATCTCCTCCTATGATTGCGAAAGGGTCTCAGAATATGTCCTCCCAGGAGGACATATGTTCCTCTAAGACTGAATCATAAACCAGATTTCTAGCTGAGGAGCAACTTCTCAATCAGTCCAGAAACACAAAGTTGGAAATCAGGCCAGACCCAGCAAATTAGTTACTTAACTGTTGCCTAAAGCAAAGCCTAGGCTCCAGTCCCCCTGCCTTCTTAAACTAATAGAGCCTTCCTCTTTCCACCTCCCCCACCCCCACTTGTTCCCAATCCTAACTTGTTTGGTGGGGGTGAGAAGGGTGCAGTCCCTCTGCTAAAGCTGTTTTCCTTGCAGCATGCCTGAAATGTGATCTCCAAGAGCGACTTCTCAGCCCGTCCCTGCTCCCTGGCACAGCTGATGGCTCCTTGAGAATGGATGACCCCAAAGGAATCTTTGGCACACTCTACCAGCTGACTGCCCAGTCTTCAGCCTGTCATTACAAGCTCCGGGTGATCAAGTACGATCCAAAGGAACTTCTCCAACCCAATGATTTTTTCCTGAGTCCAGCTAGAATGTTTAGAGATAGATAGTACCCCCCCAAGTGTCAGGGAAATAGGACTCAACACCAAGTTTGGACATGAAAGAAGAAGGTCAGGCTGCTCACATGCAGAGAGAGATAAACACAGCATGGAAGATATGCTTCAGTGGGACTTTCTGTGGTTTGAATAGGTATTAGTAGCCCAGGAAGTCTCTGAATACAGGGAAAAATAAGATCAACAGAAGGGTCTTTATCTAGTCAAGAAGTGTTTATCGAATATCTACTCTGTTTTAGGCATCAGAACATATGATCTTCAAGAAACAAATAGTTTATCCTGCCCTCCCATTTCTCTCTCTTTTTAAAATATTTTATTTATTTATTAATCTGGGTAGAGACAGAGGACAATCAAGAGGGGAGCGAGAGAGTGAGACATCTGCAGCACTGCTTCACCACCTGTGTAGCTTTGCCCCTGTAGGTGAGGGCCAGGGGCTCGAAGCTGGGTCCTTGTGCATTTGCACTGTAGCATGTGCACTCAACCAGGTGCGCCATCACCCAGCCCTTCCTGCCCTCCCATTCTTCTCTCTCTGTGTTTCTTTTTTCTTTTCTTCCCATTTCTCTAAGTGCTGCTTTCAGGAGGAATAATTTCTAATGTAGAATTGTCAGTGATGGTAAGGCCAATCTTTTTTTTAATTAGTGATTTAATATTGGTTTATAACATTATAAGATAACAGGGGTATAATTCCACACCTTTCCCACCACCAGAATTCTGTGTCCCCATTCCCTCCATTGGAAACTGCAGTAGTTCTTCTATGATCATAGATATGGGTTTATTATACCTATAACTATTTTTATATTTACCCTTTTTTTCTATGAATTTCTTTCTTTTTTTTTTTTTTCAATCTTTTCTCTCTGGATCCTGATGGAATTGGAGTTCAGAGCCCACTGGTCATCTTCCCCTAACATTCACCCTTTTGGGAATATGGACCAGAATTCTTTATGGAGGGCAGAAGGTGGGAGTTCTGGATTCTGTAATTACTTCTCTGATGGATATGGATATGGGCATTGGCAAGTCAATCTGTACCCAGCCTGTTTCTGTCTTTCCCTAGTGCTGCAGGAATGAGTGAAGTGGAATGGAATGATCTCATGATCTCAGGAGAAGAAAACCCTCTATCAGGGTTTGGGCCCTCATGAAGGCTACTTCTTTCACGAATTAATAACCTGTGGGAATCTGCTATGTGCTGAAGTGTAACTTGCTAGGCATTGGCCATACTAAGATGAATAAGCCATAGCCCTACACCTAGCAAATTTCCCAGTGAGGTCTTAGACTTATGTTGAATTAAAGATCAATCTAGATGAAAGTACTGGTATTAATTGCTGAGGAAACTTTTGCCATTGTTTCTCCTCCTAGGGCTCTAAAATCCAGTGGAGTCTGTGAATCATTGACATATGGACTCCCAATAATACTCAAACCCACAAGCTGTTGGAAGCTGGACTGGGATGAGCTTGAGTCAAATCAGCAGCATTTCCATGCTCTGTGTCACAGCCTGCTGGTGAGTACCATGTCCCCAAGTGAGGGTTCAGAGGAATGTTAATGTACTAATCACAAAAAAGCAGTTACCTTAATTCTGCCTTAACTCCAAACCTGTCCTAGTCCAACAAGAAAGCAGGAAAGGAAAAGAAGGAAAAAAAGAAAGAAGATTCTGAAATATTTATTAAATAAGGTTTACCACTGCCCATTTCATGCTTATAAAAAAATAATTTCTATGGCCAGTGAAACAATTCACTTGGATGACATTCAAACATTTTGAAATTCAAACTGAGACCTCTCAGATAAATAGGAATTATCCAGGTAAAAAGTGGCAGGGGGCAGGGGGAGAATGGTGGCGCACCTGGTTGAGTGCACATGTTACAATGCAAAAGGACCTGGGTTTGAGCCCCCATTCCTCACTTGCAGGGGGAAAGCTTTGCAAGTGGTGAAGCAGTACTCTGTCTCTCTCCCTCTCTGTTACCCCCTTCCTTCCTGATTTCTGGTTGTCTCTATCCAATAAAGAAATAAAGGTTAAAAAAAAAAAAAAGAGTAGCAAGAGAACCAAGTGGTGGCATACTTGGTTGAGCACACACTACAATGCAAAAGGACCTGAGGTTCAAATCCCCAACCCCCACCTGCAGCAAGAAAGCTTCACAAGTGGTAAAGCAATTAGAAAAGTGTTTCTCTGTCTCTCTCCCTCTCTATCACCCCCTTCCTCTCAATTTCTGGCCATCTCTACCAAATAATAGATAATAAAAAATAAATAAGTAAAGAATGGCAGGAAAAACACTTAAGGTGTGAAGTCCTGGGGAAGACTCCAAGAGTGGAAAGAGCTGAGAGAAAAATCAAGAACAAAGAGGCCATTGTGACTGAACTACAGAGAGAAATGGGAAAGAACCAAAAACTAGGGTTGGAAAACTAAACAGAGGTCAGATCATGCAAAGTTTTGCAGACCAAGCTTGGACTTTACTTTGAGTAAGACAAGAAACCATGAGAAATGCCATTATCTACTTAGGTTTTTTTATTTTTATTTTTTATTTATAAGATTATAAGTTAATAGGAGTGTATATTAACACTTTTCCTTCCACCAAAAATCTGTGCCCCACACACACACACTCACTGCCCTATAGTGAAGCTAAAAATCTACCCTCTCCCCCCACCCAGAGTTTTTTACTTTGTTGAGATACTCCAAATTCAGTCATAGTCTACTTTGTACAAAATACAAAGTAGTATTTAGATTTTTTTTAAAGACTGCTTACCCACAGTGGGGAGGGGGGTAGTATTATAATGGTTATGCAAAAAGACTCTCATGCCTGAGGCTCTCTGCAGTCTCAGGTTCAATCCCCTGCACCACCATAACCCAGAGCTGAGTAGTGCTCTGGTTAAAAAAAGAAAAAAAAAAAAAGGGCGGCAGTTGCTTCACAGACGGTGAAGCAGGTTTGCAGGTGTCTATCTTTCTCTCCCCCTCTCTGTCTTCCCCTCCTCTCTCCATTTCTCTCTGTCTTTTCCAACAACAATAATAACTACAACAATAAAACAATAAGGGCGACAAAAGAGAATTTTAAAAAAAGAATAAAGACTGCTTACCCTAAAATTTGGAAATAAGCTGTCAGAATCAAGAATATTAGGTAGGAAGAAACTGCAATAGTCTAGGTAGTGATGTTTTAGACTAAAATATTAAAAGTCATTACTCAGTCACCAGGTTCCAGATGCTAACATGATGCCAACCGGACTTCTCTGGGCAGATGACCCCACCAATATGTCCTGGAGCCCCACCTCCCCAGAGTCCCACCCCACTAGGGAAAGAGAGAGAGAAGCTGGGAGTATGGATCAACCTGCCAACACCCATGTTCATCAGGGAAGCAATTACAGAAGCCAGACCTTCCACCTTCTACACCCTATAATGACCCTGGGTCCATGCTCCCAGAGGGCTAAAGAATAGGAAAGCTATCAGGGGAGGGGATGGGATATGGAATTCTGGTGTTGGGAACTGTGTGGAGTTGTACCCCTCTTATCCTATGGTTTTTGTCAGTGTTTCCTTTTTTTTTCTTTTATTTAAGAAAGGATTAATTAACAAAACCATAGGGTAGGAGGGGTACAACTCCACACAATTCCCACCACCCAATCTCCATAACCCACCCCCTCCCCTGATGGCTTTCCCATTCTCTATCCCTCTGGAAGCATGGACCCAGGGTCGTTGAGGGTTGCAGAAGGTAGAAGGTCTGGCTTCTGTAATTGCTTCCCCGCTGAACATGGGCATTGACTGGTTGGTCCATACTCCCAGTCTGCCTCTCTCTTTCCCTAGTAGGGTGTGTCTCTGGGGAAGCTGAGCTCCAGGACACATTGGTGGGGTCTTCAATCCAGGGAAGCCTAGCCAGCATCCTGGTGGCATCTGGAACCTGGTGATTGAAAAGAGAGTTAACATACAAAGCCAAACAAATTGTTGAGCAATCATGGACCCAAAGCTTGGAATAGTGGAGAGGAAGTGTTAGGGGGGTACTCACTGCAAACTCTAGTGTACTTCTGCTTTCAGGTATATATTTTGCACTAGTTTATGGATACGTGTGAACATAAGCTCTCTCTCACAGAAACTGGTGTATATCTAGGTTATGGGACTTTGTTAGAAAGTAAACCACCTGAGATGAAATTAGAGTGCACTATAAAAGGAAAGGTCTCACCCGAGTAATGAAGCTGAAGGGTTGTCATTCCATACGTGAAGTCTCTGGACACAGTCTGAGGTGAAGCATGTTGAGGTGGCAATCGTTGCGTTGGTTAGGTTGTGATTGTCGGATGCAATATTATTTGGTATGGATTGGGAGACGCATACGGGAAAGTGGGCCCTATCCAAGGGTTCCAGGACTGGGGGAAGTAGGGGCTCTATAGTGGAGATGTGAGGTTCCTGCTGTAATTTGATCAGGTCCTGCTTTTAGTTTCCCTTTCAGATCTTCTTACTCAACTTCTGTTGATGAGTGGGATCATCCCATACTCATCTTTATCTTTCTGACTTAGTTCACTTAACATAATTTCTTCTAGCTCTGTCCAAGATGGGTCAGAGAAGGTGGGTTCATTGTTCTTGATAGCTGCATAGTATTCCATTGTGTATATATACCACAGCTTTCTCAGCCACTCATCTGTTGTTGGGCACCTGGGTTGCTTCCAGGTTTTGGCTATTATGAATTGTGCTGCTATGAACATAGGAGTACTCACCTCTTTTTGGTTGGGTGTTATGGAGTCCTTGGGGTATAACCCCAGGAGAGGAATTACTGGATCATATGGAAGGTCCATGTCTAGCCTTCTGAGAGTTTTCCAGACTGCTCTCCACAGACGTTGTACCAATTTACATTCCCATCAGCAATGTAAAAGGGTTCCTTTTTTTTTTTTTTGCCTCCAGTGTTATTGCTGGGGCTCAATGCCTGCACCATGAATCCACTGCTCCTGGAGGCCATTTTGGTTTTTTTCCCCCCTTTTGTTGCCCTTGTTGTTGTAGCTTTGTTGTGGTTATTATTGTTGTTGATGATGTTGTTCATAGTTAGATAGGACAGAGAGAAATGGAGAGAGGAGGGGAAGACAGAGGGGGAGAGAAAGATAAGACACCTGCAGACCTGAGCCCGTGAAGCCACTCCCCAGCAGGTGGGGATCGGGGGGCTCAAACCAGAATCTTTACGCCGGTCCTTGCGCTTTGTGCTATGTGCACTCAACCCGCTGCACTACCGTCCAACCCCCAGTGTTTCCCTTTTATAAATAAAAAGTTTTTTTTAAAAGTCAAGATTAGAACAGTAAGCCAATTAAAGATATACTTTAGAGAATTAGAACACGGTGAAATATTGGATGTTGGCAGTGAAAGGAAAAAGAAAAGTATCAACTAACGACCAGGCTTCTGATTTAAATAACCAAGTGGGTGCAATTTCCTGAAATGGAAAAACTGAAAGAAGGCCTACAGAAATAGCGATACTACACTTAAGAAGTAAAATCAAACAGTTACAAATATAATCCAAGAACAGGTATAACTGCTAAGTGGAGCTAGAATAAATGTTTGGTCTAGCAGGATACGGGTGACTAGAACAGTACAGCACTGTGTCTCTTTCACTATCAAAAGCAGACTTCTTTTTTCCTGTTTCAAAGCCCACACTCCCTTTTCGGTCCACCCACTGAGTTCCTGTTTCCTATCTGAAGATCACTCATCTCCTATCTTTGCAGAGCAGAGACAACAGATGTGGTCTGCCTATTAAGAGCAACAACAGTTCACATTACTATTTACCCTGCCCAGTTCCTCAGGCTCTTGAAGATGCTGTCAGAGGAATGTTCTGGAGGAATTTCTTTCAAGTAGTCTCAGCACCTTCTTGTAGGATACATGCTGAAAAACCTATGAAAGCAGTAAAAGGAAAAAAAAAGTCTGAAATGTGATCTATTACACAGAAAAACAATCTTCACAAGCCTTAAGCATTTAACAACAAGATTTTGAATGCCTACTGTATGACAATCCCTATTTAGATTTTTAATCTTCCTGGCCCTATTTTTGTTTTTGTTTTCACTCTCTTCCTTTTAAAAGACAGCATGATTGAAAAATAGTGTTACGGGAGATGGGTGGTGGCACACCTGGTTGAGCGCACATATTACAGTGCACAAGGACCCAGGTTCAAGTCCCCAGTCCCCACCTGTAAGGGGAAAGCTTCACAAGCAGTGAAAGAGTGCTGCAGGTCTCTCTCTCTCTCTTTTTCTTTCTGTCCCTTTCTATCTCCTCCTTCTCTCTCAGTTTCTGTCTCTATCCAAAATAAATTAGCAAAAAATATTTTATTTTTATTTATTTATTTATTTTTACCAGAGCACTGCTCATCTCTGACTTATTGGTGGTATGGGGGATTGAACATGGGGCATTGAAACTTCAGACATGAGAATCTCTTTGTATAACCATCATGCTATTTACCCCACCCAAAAAAAGATATTTTTAAAAAATAAAGAAAAAAAATAGTGTTACTGAAATAAGAGTTACTAAGTTTTCTTTATTATAGTATTCTGGTAATTTCTTTTTCTTTAATTTTTTTATTTAATAATGATCAGCGGGACCATAGGATAAGAGGGATACAATTCCACACAGTTCCTACCACCAGAGTTCTGTATCCCACCCCTTCCATTGGAAGCTTTCCTATTCTTTATCCCTCTGAGAGTATGGACCCAGGGTCATTATGGGGTACAGAAGATGGAAGGTCTGGCTTCTGTAATTGCTTCTCCACTGGACATGGGCATTGGCAGGTCAATCCATACTCCCAGCCTATTTCTATCTTTCCCTAGTGGAGCAGGCCTCTGGGGAGGTGGGGTTCTAGGACTCACTGATGAGGTCATCTTCCCAGGGAAGTCAAGTTGGCATCATGCAACTTGGTGGCTGAAAAGCATTAAGATATAAAGCAGAGGAAGTCGAGCAGTATCGCAGTGGGTTAAGCACACATGGCACAAAGTGTGCAAGGACCCGTGTAAGGATCACACTTGAAGCCCTGGCTCCCCACCTGAAAGGGAGTTGCTTCACAGGTGGTAAAGCAGGTCTGCAGGTGTCTATCTTTCTCTCCCCTTCTCTGTCTTTGCTTCCTCTCTCCATTTCTGTCTGTCCTATCCAACAATGACGACATCAGTAACTACAACAGTGAAATAACAAGGTCAACAAAATATAAAGCAGAACAAATTGTTTAGTAATCAGGAACTTATAGATAAGGATATAACAGATGATATTTGGGGTCTCCATTTTGGAGTCTATTTTAAGTATATTCCAAGGGACCCATGACTTTATTAATTTAACCTGACTTTATGTATTTAACAGCTTAGATGCATGTGGGTTAAAGGTATTGTCTGAGAATATGGTGTCAGAGTTAGAAATACAACTAGAGGGAGTCGGGCGGTTCGGGTGGTAGCGCAGCAGGTTAAGCACACATGGTGCCAAGCGCAAAGACCGGAGCAAGGATCCCAGTTCAAGCACCCTGCTCCCCACTTGTAGGGGAGTCGCTTCACAGGGGTGAAGCAGGTCTGCAGGTGTCTATCTTTCTGTCCCCCTCTCTGTCTTCCCCTCCTCTCTCTGTTTCTTTGTCCTATCCAACAACAATGACATCAATAACACAACAATAATAACAATAAATAAAACAATAAAACAACAAGGGCAACAAAAGGGAATAAATAAATATTTTAAAAAAAGAAATAGAACTAGAAAGCTGGATTGGTGAAGAGAGTCCTCCCAAATATGGGAAGAGTATATAAATACTGTTAACTATAAACCCCATTGATCTGATTTGGGGCCCATATTCAGCACAGGAGCCTGTGTAACTTCTACATCCCTATAGATTTGAGCTTGCATTCTGTGGTCATAGCTAGGAACATTCTAGGCTACATTCATTTCGGAACCCATCTTCCTCGAGTGACAGAGTATGTTGACCCAGCTTCCCTTCAGAGAATGGAACAGACCCTACCATTGTTGTTCCACATTGAGGGCAAGGTCCTGTAGAGGCCCACAAGCAGGTCCACGATGCTATTCCTGATGGAGATGACCAGAGATATTAGAGAGAGGGATCTGTTAGAGGTCTAGGCCCATCATGTCTATGTGGGAATCCCAGGCTTCCCTGACTAGGGCTCCAGATGTTGGAGTGGCCTACTAGTGACCAAAAGAGACTTCATTAAAAGTATGCTGGTCTCGGGAGTCAGGCAGTAGTGCAGCGGGTTAAGCACACATGACGCAAAGTGCCAGGATCAGCATAAGGATCGCAGTTCGAGCCCCGGCTCCCCACCTGCAGCGGAGTCGCTTCACAAGCAGTGAAGCAGGTCTATCTTTCTCTCGTCCTCTCTGTCTACCCCTCCTCTCTCCATTTCTCTCTGTCCTATCCAACAACGACGACATCAATAACAACAACAATAACTACAACAATAAAACAACAAGGGCAATAAAAGGGAATAAATAAATATTCATATTTTTTAAAGTATGTTGGTCTCTTGCCCTTATCTAACTTTTGTAGTCCCTACTTGGTCTAACAAGGTTAGCCTCTTTTTTTTTTTTTTTTTTGCCTCTAGGGTTATCGTTGGGGTTTGGTGCCGCACTATGAAGCCAATGCTCCTAAAGGCTATTTTTCATTTTTATTGGCTAGGACAGAGAACAGGGATCCTTGTGCAGGTCCTTGTACTTCATACTAAGTGTGTTTAACCTGTTGCCACACCGCCCGGCCCCCTGATAATTTGTTGTTGTTGTTATTTTATTGGGGGTTAATGGTTTACAATATAGTCGTTTTAAATTATTTCTATTTATAAAATGGAAATATTGACAAGACTATAGGATAAGAGGGGTACATTTCCCCACAATCCCCACCACCAGAACTCCATATCCAATCCCCTCCCTTGATAGCTTTCCTATTCTTTATCCCTCTAAGAGTATGGACCCAGTATCACTGTGGGGTGCAATAAGTGGAAGGTCTGTATTCTATAATTGCTTCCCCACTGAACATGGGCATTGGCAGGTCAATCCATACTCCCAGCCTGCCTCTCTCTTTCCCTAGTGGGGCAGGAATCTGGGGAGGAGGGGCTCTAGGACTCACTGATGAGATCGTCTGCCCAGGGAAGTCTGATTGGCATCATGGTATCATCTGGAACCTGGTGGCTGAAAAAGAGTGAAGATATAAAGCAGAACAAATTATTGACTAACCATGAACTTAAAGGCTGGAATACTGCAGGTGAAGATTTGAGGGTCTCCATTTTAGAAAAAGCTAGTATGTCTATTTTAGGTATATTCCAAAGGGCCCATGACTTTACTTGTTTTTGCCTGTGCCTGACATCAAGTATATAGGTGGACGCAGGTTATTGTCTGGGATGGTGTCATAATTGGAAAACAGACTAGAAAGCTGGATCAGGAAAGAGAGTAGCTTCCAAATATGGGGAAAGTATATAAATATTGTTAACTGTAAACCCCATCAATTTTATCTGTTCCTGTTGTCTTAGGGTTTAAGAAGGCAATAGATAGTTATTGATGTAATCAAATTATTTGGCAATTGGATTAACTTTGAAAATCCTATTGTTAGGATTTCCTGTACACAACATCACCATAATTTATGTCCTTTCACATTATTTATATATAGCTGTGTCTTATAAAGTAACATCACCAGTTGCTTCTGTTCTCCCTGGTCTAAACTTTTAGGAGATTTGATATTTCAAAGAACTAGTCATTATTAGAAATGTATTAACAATTTGAGCCCACTGTTAAAATTCAACCTGATTACCAATTTGAAGTATTAATTGCTTAGATTGAAAGAACATATACTCAACATATGCATCGAGAAGTTTGAGATATTTGATCCATTTTTCCTCTCTTACATTAATTAAAGAGTTACCTGTGAGACTGTAAGTTAATAGGAGTGTATATTAACACCATTCCCACCACCAAAGGTCTGTCTCCCTCCCCCTTCCGCCTCCCCCCCCTCAGTGAAGCTGAACATCTACCCTCGCCCTTCACCCACAGATTTTTACTTTGGTGTCCTACTCCAAACTAAATCAGATCTTGCTTTGAGTTTCCCTTTCTGTTCTTCTTTCTCAACTTCTGTTCATGAGTGGGATCATCCCATACTCATATTTGTCTTTCTGACTTATCTCACTTAACATAATTCCTTCTAGTTCCATCCAAGATTATTCAGAGAAAGTGGGTTCATTGTTCTTAATAGCTGTATAGTATTCCATTGTGTAAATATATCACAGCTTTCTCAGCTATTCATCTGTTGTTGGGCACCTGGCTTGCTTCTAGGCTTTAGCTATTATGAATTGTTGGACTATAAATATAGGTGTACACATATCTTTTTGATTGGGTGTTATGGAGTCCTTAGGATATATCCCTAGGAGACAAATTACTGGGTCCATATGGGAGGTCTATTTCTAGCCTTGTGAGAGGTTTTTTTTTAAGATTTTGATTTATTTATTAATGAGAAAGATAGGAGATGAGAGAGAAAGAACCAGACATCACTCTGGGAACAGGTGCTGCTAGGGATCGAACTCAGGACTTCATACTTAAGAGTCCAGTGCTTTATCCACTGCGCCATGTCCTGACCATGCCTTGTGAGAGTTCTTCAGACTGCTCTCCACAGAGGTTGGACCAATTTACATTCCCACCAGCAGTGTAGAAGGGTTCCTTTGTCCCCACAACCTCTCCAGCATTTCTTGCTGCTGTTCAGTTTTGATGTATGACATTCTCACAGGGGTGAAGTGGTATCTCAGTGTTGTCTTTATTTGCATTTCTCTGATAATCAGTGACCTGGAGTGATTTTTCATATGTTTTTTAGCCTTTTGGATCTCTTCTATAGTGAATATTCTGTTCATATCCTCTGCCCATTTTTGGATAGGATCATTTGCTTTTTTGTTACTAGGTTTGGTGAGCTCTTTGTATATTTTGTTTATTAGTCTCTTATCTGATGTGAAGGAAGATCTTCTCCCAATCTGTGAAGGGTCTCTTTGTGTGATGGTTTCTTTGGCTATGCAAAAGCTCTTCAATTTAATGTAGTCTCATAGATTTGTTTCTGTTTTAGTCTTTCATGCAATTGAGTTTGTATCATCAAAGATGTCCTTGTGGTTTAGGTGGGAAAGTCTTCCACCATTGTTTTCCTCTAAGTATTTGATAGTTTCTGGTCTAACGTCCAGGTCCTTGATCCATTTGGAGTTGATTTTGGTTTCTGGTGAGATAGTAGTTCCGTTTCATTCTTCTGCATGTTTCAACCCAGTTTTCCCAGCACCATTTATTAAAGACAGCCTCCTAGGGGCCAGGTGGTGGCGCTCCTGGTTGAGTGCACATGTTACAATGTACAAGGACCCAGGTTCGAGTCCCTGATCCCCACCTGCAGGGGAAAGCTTAGCAAGTGGTAAAGCAGGGATGCAGGTATCTCTTTCTCTCTCCCTCTCTCTCCCCCTACCCTCTCAGTTTCTGTCTCTATCCAATAAACAAAGACAATTAAAAAATTTTTAAATAGAGAGAGCCTCCTTCCTCTATTTAATAATTTGGGCCCTTTTATCAAAACTTAGATGCCCTTAAGTATGGGGGTTTAGTTCTGGGCTTTCAATTCTGTTCCACTGGTCTGTGTGCCTATTTTTGTTCTGGTACCAGGCTGTTTTCATGATGATGGCCTTATAATATAGTTTGAGATCTGGGAGTGTGATGCCTCCATTTCTGTTTCTTTTCCTCAAGATTGTTTTGGCGATTCTTGGTGTCTTCTGGCTCCAGATAAATGATTGCAATTTTTGTTCTATTCTCTTAAACAATATAGTCTTTAACACATAGGCACAGCCTCTCATCTCCCCTTGATTGGTGTCTAGGAGACATACCAGGACCCCAATGTCACTTTATCTTGTCCCTTTCCTTCCTTTCCCAGAGTCATTTGCTTTGGTGCAATATGACACACCCAGTTCAAATAAGTTTTCATCAATTCTTTAACTGCATCTCTAACTTCATATTCTTTCTTATGGACTTCTGCATATATGTTCTTTTAAAAATCTGATGTTGCCAGCTCCTTGTATGGTTGTTTCTCTCCAGCTAACTTCTCATTCTAACTTCTGTCTTTCTGTTAATAGCTGCACCACTACTGTCACTCACCCATGCTTGAAACCTCAGTCCCTTTCAGTTTCCTCACCCTCTAAACCCACTTCACCACTAAGTCGCATCAACTTTATTCTCATGAGATGTAACTGTCTTTCTTTCTATTCCCACTGCTTGTTCCCACAGCGACATCTTTAGTAAACTCCTAACTAGCTCCCCAACCTCCAATCTCCTTCCCTTCTACTTTGCTCTGTCCTTGGTCAACAAATCAATCTTCTTAAAGTATTTTCCTGAGGATCACATTTCTGTAATGCCAGTACCCCTGTGTGCTAGCCTTGCCTGTTCTACCCCCCTAATACCTATTGCATGTCCCATCTCCTCTCCATTCTTATCATCACCCTATATTTTCACAAATATACTAATTATGACTATTCTAAGGCTCTTTTTTAAATTTTTATCTTTTATTTATTTACTGGATAGAGACAGCCAGAAATTGAGAGGGAAGGGATAATGGAGAGGGAGAGAGACAGAGAGAAACACCTGCAACACTGCTTCACCACTCACTAAGCTTTCCCCCTGCAGGTGGGGACTAGGGGCTCAAACCTAGGTCCTTGAGAACTGTAACATGTGCATTCTACCAGGTGTGCCACCACCTGGCCCCTATTCTAAGGTTCTTAACCACTCATCCCAATACCTGGATCATCTGTGGTTTTGTTTCTAGTGTCCCTTTTTTTTTTTTTTTTTTTTTTTTGCTTGTTTGCTTTCAGACATGTGATCTTGTCTTTTGGGTGAAGCTGGCAATATTTTAGAGAAAGCTGCTCATTGTATATAAGTAAATTGCAGAAGCTGCAGCTGGTATTGGCCTTTTCTGGAAAGGGTTTACCCATCCTGTACTGAGCAGACAGCGCAGTTGCAAATCATGCAAATCAGGAGCAATGCGGAATCAGGACCAGTCTGCAGTTACCTATTTTTGTTCCAGTACTAAGCTGTTTTGTACCCCTGGTTTTTTCCTTCCTCTCAGGGTAAGCAACTATAACAGTCTCCTCATCTCTCCCAGTCCTTGGCTCTCCAGAAACTGCTGTCTTCATTTCCACTGTCTCGGAACTTCCTTACTGGCTTCAGACAAGTTTTTTTAGTTTATCTAGGCAGAAGAACCAGTTTGTCTCTGGTCACTCCAGCCCTCTCAAATGCTGAAGCAGATGCATATTCAGTGTTCATTTATTCCTCTCTTTGCACCCCTTATATGATGAGCCAGGTTTTCATACATTTTCTGGTTTACCTTCTAGTCAGGTGACTAGCTCTACTGTGTTCTCATTTTCAGGTTCCTGGATTTCCTTGTAAGTATAAACATAGTTAAGTACACTCAGTATGTCTCTTCCTCTACCCTCTCCCTTCTTTTATCACAGTTCTTCTGTATAAAGTTCACATTCCATAATTAAACTCTAATTCTTAGTGCCAACCCCCTCTGCCTCCTCAACTAGAAATGCTATATACCTTTTCAGAGTACATTTTACACATACTCCAAACCAGAGGTAGGGAAACTTTTTTTTTTGGCAAGAGCCACTCAGGTACTTATAGTCAAAGGCCATACAAAATGACCAACTTAAAAAATTAACACTTAATGCTGCTATAAAAGAAAAATAAAAAAACTCCTTGGTTATTAAGTTTTGAGTCACACCTACTGTTGTCTCAGCAGGCCCAGACCAAATGACCATATGGGACCTAAGGGCTGGATTTTCCCCCACCTCGGCACTAAAACTTCAGTCAAAATTGCAGCCTTAAGTGGTATTCCATTCACTGACTTTTTAACTTGAGAATTGAATGATTCTTTTATTCTACTTGAACATTTGACTTCCTTTTCCTCAGAATAATATGATTTCATCAGTTAAAGTTCTTGATATGCATATTTTCCTACTAGTCTTTCCAAAAATACATACATGTCATCCATTTGCTCTCTCAAATTTCACTATATACACATAAAATATTCACACATAAATTGTGATCAATCCAAATCACAAGAAATCCATATGTTTTACTGTGTTCTTCTGAGCTCTTATATACCTATATCTAGGAATAATTAATTTTAAAAAAATGTTAAATAATAGTTGTTAAATAATTATTTATTTACTTATTGTTATCACCTGAGCTCCATTCTGAACTGACTTTTTTCAGATAGAAGAGAGAGACAAGACTAGAGAGATAGAATAATGTCTATGCAAAAAAGCCTTTCATGCCTGGGGCACCAAAGATTCTAGATTCAGCCCCCAACACCACCATAAGCCAGAGCCGAGCAGTGCAAGCGCAGGTGGCGCAAAGCACAAGGACCGGCATAAGGATCCCGGTTGGAGCCCTGGCTCCCCACCAGCAGGGGAGTCGCTTCACAGGCGGTGAAGCAGGTCTGCAGGTGTCTATCTTTCTCTCCTCCTCTCTGTCTTCCCCTCCTCTCTCCATTTCTCTCTGTCCTATCCAACAATGACAACAACAATAATAACTACAACAATAAAACAAGGGCAACAAAAGGGAATAAATAAAATAAAATAATTTTTAAAAAAAGAAAGAAGAAAGGAAAGAAGGAAAGGAGGAAGGGAGGAAGGAAGGGAAAAAAGGAAGGGAAAGAAGGAAAGAGAGAGTAGGGGAGACAGCATAATGGTTATACAAACAGACTCTCATGCCTGAGGCTTCTAAGTCCCAGGTTCAATCCCCCGCACCACCATAAACCAGAGTTGAGCAGTGCTTTGGTGTTTCTCTTTGTGTGTGTGTCTCTCTCTCTGCATCTCTCTCAAAAATAAAATAAATTAAAAATTTTTTAAGTTTCTAAAAAATAAAAGAAGAAGAAGGAAAGAGAGAGAAAGGCACCACAGCACCAAAGTGCATCATTATGGGATAACTTAAACCAGGGTCATGTGTATGACAAAGTAAGCACACTACCCAGGTGAGCTACCTTGCCTGCTGTGTTTATTATTCTTTTTTAAAGATTCATGTATTCACTTTTACTTATTTTATGGAAAAAAATAGCACACTACTCCACTCCAACCTATGTGCTAGTGAGGATTGAACCTGGGCTTTCTTTATACAGGCAAGTCATATGCTCTACTCACTGTTACCTTTCCAGCCATTACATATAGTCTTAATTTTTTTTAATTTGTTATGTATAAAAAGGAAACATTGACTAAGCCATAGGATAAGAGGGGTACAACTTCACACAGTTCCCACCACCAGAACTCTGTATCCCATCCCCTCCCCTGATAGCTTTCCTATTCTTTAACCTTCTAGGAGTATGGACCCAGGGTCATTGTGGGATGCAGAAGGTGGAAGGTCTGGCTTCTGTAATTGCTTCCCCACTGAACATGGGTGTTGACAAGTCAATCCATACTTGCAGCCTGTCTTTCCCTTTCCTTAGTAGGGTGGGTCTCTGGGGAAGCAGAGCTCCAGGACATATTGGTGGGGTTGTCTGTTCAGGGAAGTCTGGTCGGCATCATGCTAGCATCTGGAACCTGGTGGCTAAAAAGAGAGTTAACATACAAAAACAAACAAGTTGTTGACCAGTAATGGATCTAAAGGCTGGAATAGTGCAGATGAAGAGTTGGGGATCCCTCCATTTTGTAGACAGCTAGTAGGCATATTTTAGTTATATTCCAAAGGGCCTGTGGCTATACTAGTGTTATTTTTTTATTTCTTTGTTTGCTTGAGCCTGACATCTGATATGCAAGTGGATCCTAATTATTGTCTGGGGAGGTGATTTCATGGCTGGCAGAAGGACCAGAAAGCTGGATCAGGGAAGAGAATAGCTCCCAAATATGGGAAAGGTGTATAAATATGGTTGACTGCAAACCCCATCAATTTGATCTGGTCTGGGGCCCATATTCAGCTTAGTAGCCTGTGTGACCTCTTCATCCCTGTACATCCAACCTCACATTCTGTGGTCATCAGTAGGAACATTCCAAGCTGCTGCAATATTAGGACCCATCTTCCTCAGGTGTAGCACAGAGTATATTGTCCAGCCTCCCTTCAGAGGATAGAACATTTTCTACCATTGTTGATCCAAGTTGAGCGCAACGTCCTATGGGGGCCAACAAAGCGGTCTATTGTGTTGTTCCTGATAGAAATGACCAGTAACAATGGAGAGAGGGATTTACTCGAGGTCTAGGCCCATCATGTCTGTTTGGGAATCTCAGGACTCCCCGACTAGGGTCCCAGCTAATGGGGTGGCCTGATAGTGACTAAAGAGTCATCATTAAAGTATGCCAGTCTCTTTCCCTTATTCAGCTTTTGCAGTCCTTGCTTTGATGATTAATTTTTTTTAATTTAACAATCTATGATAACTACTTGTGCCTGGAGCTGTTCTAAATACTTCATACATTTGAGTTCATATTATCTCCGTAACCATTCTACAGAATAGGAATTATCATCTCCATTTCACAGCGGAGTAGATCTATACCCTGCAATTTTTTAAGTATCTTCCCAAGATCACACAACTAAAATGGTAAATCCAGGACTGAACACAGAAAGGTTGACTACAGGACCTAAACTCTACAGCCACATGGAATTTATTTTTCATACTGATTAAAGGAATTTCCTAAAGCCCATTCATGACCCAGTAAGTATCCATAAGAGAGCTTCTCCCAGACCATATCAAGAATAGCTAACAGAAGTGGATGGTTTGCATTTCTGTGAGCTTATCTAATCTTGGTTCAGTTATTGCCCTACCCTTATGTTTTCTTTGCCCAACCCCAGCCTAAGCCCTTTAATTGTTGACTTTGTTTTTATATGTGTGCACCCAGTTGTGTATTTCTAAACTGGCATAGCTGCTTTGTGAAATGTGGTAGGGAATATACATAGAGATAAATAAAATTAGTTTCCCAAATATTTATGAGATGAATCCATCCACTGCCAGGAAAATAACATTTCAGTGAGCAAACCCTCTGTGTAGTTTCAGTAATGTAGCTAGTGACTCACTTTCCACATCCTCATTTCTATTACAAAGTCATGTCTGTATGAACTAGAAAAAGAAATGAAAATACCACCTAAGTCTTTCAATTTCCTTCTGAAAATGTCAGCGTCTCTGGAGACACATTCCAGAGCTTTGTGGACCATGTCTGCCCTAATTGGCCACAGAAGTGACAGGAGTCCCACCAGGATGTATTCAGCAGGAGTCTGAGAACACAAACAGTGACATGGTTGGGCTGTAAATGGGTGGGGAAATGGAAAGTCCTTGGTTATATTCAGTGCAGAGTTGAGAGCAAGAATGCAAGCAGAGAGCAGGGTGACAGCAGGTCATTTGAAAAAATGAAAAAGAGGTTAGAATGCAAATTCTTTAGAGAAGTAGGTGCTAGAGCAGCAATCTGGCTTGTCTTCACCCACCCTGTCAGCTTCCGTTGCTTCACCATATATCTGCTACCCTCCGCTCCAGATACACTAACAAATCTAGTGTTCCCCCAATAAGATAAACTACTTCACACTTCTACATTGTTTTTCTTTTCTTTTTTATTTTTTATTTATAAAAAGGAAACACTGACAAAACCATATGATAAGATTGGTACAACTCCACATAATTCCTACCACCAGAACTCCGTATCCCATCCCCTCCCCTGATACCTTTGCTATTCTTTATCCCTCTGGGAGTATGGACCCAAGGTCATTATGGGGTGCAGAAGGTTGAAGGTCTGGCTTCTATAACTGCTTCCCCACTGAACATGGGCATTTGCAGGTCAATTCATACTCCCAGCCTGTCTCTCTCTTTCCTTAGTGGGGCAGGGCTCTGGGGAAGTGGGACTCCAGGACACATTGGTGGGGTCATCTGCCCAGGGAAGTCCAGTTGGCATCATGGTAACATCTGGAACCTAGTGGCTGAAAAACATACAAAGCCAAACAAATTGTTGACTAATCATGAACCTAAAGGCTGGAATAGTGCAGATGAAGATTTGAGGTCTCCGATTTGGAAATAGCTAATAGGTCTATTTTAGGGAGATTCCAAGGGTCCCATAACTTTACTAGTTTTTGCCTGAGCCTGACATCTGATATGCAGGTGAATCCTAGTTGTTGTCTGGGGAGATGATGTTATGGCTGGAAAAAGGGCTAGAAAACTGGATCAGGGAAGAGAGTAGCTCCCAAATATGGGGAAAATGTATAAATATTATTGACTGTAAGTCCCATCAATTTGATCTGGGGCCCATATTCAGCATAGGAGCCTATGTAACCTCTGCATCCCTGTAGGTCTGAGCTCACATTCTGTGGTCATGAATAGGAACATTCCAAGTTGCCCCAATTTCAGGACCCATCTTCCTCAGGTGGTAGATAGAATATGTTATCCAACCTCCCTTCAATGGATGGAATATTCTCTACCATTGTTGATCCACATTGAGGGAAAGATCCTATGGGGGCCCACAAAAGGGTCCATTCTGTTGTTCCTGATAGAAATGACCAGTGACAATGGAAAGAGGGATCTATTCAAGTTCTAGGCCCATCATGTTTCTTGGGAATCCCAGGACTCCCCGGATAGGTCCCCAGATGATGGGGTGGCCTGATAGTGACTAAAGAGTCACCATCACCTGATCCAGCTTTCTGGTCCTTTTTCCAACCATAGCATCATCTCCCCAGACAATAACTTGGATCCACCGACATATCAGATGTCAGGCTCAGGGGAAAAAAGAAAAAGAAAACTAGTATAGCCACAGGCCCTTTGGAATATAACTAAAATATGCCTACTAGCTATCTACAAATTGGAGGACCCCCCAACTCTTCAACTGTACTGTTCCAGCCTTTAGGTTCATGATGGGTCAACAATTTGTTTGGCTTTGTATGTTAACTCTCTTTTCAGCCACCAGGTTCCAGATGCTAGCATGATGCCGACCAGACTTCCCTGGACAGACAACCCCACCAATGTGTCCTGGAGCTCCACTTTCCCAGAGCCCTTTCCCACTAGGGAAATAGAAAAACCAGCTGGGAGTATGGATCGACCTGTCAATGCCCATGTTCAGCAGAGAAGCAATTACAGAAGTCAGACCTTCCACCTTCTGCATCCCACAATGACCTTGGGTCCATAATCCCAGAGGGTTAAAGAATAGGAAAGCTCTCAGGGGAGGGGATGGGATGCATAGTTCTGGTGGTAGGAACTGTATGAAGTTGTACCCCTCTTATCCTATGGTTTAGTCAATGTTTCCTTTTTATAAATAAAAATTTTTTTTAAAAAAAACAATAGGAAAGCTGGGGCCGGGCAGTAGCTCAGCAGGTTAAGCACACATGGAGCAAAGCACAAGGACCGGGAGTCGGGCTGTAGCGCAGCGGGTTAAGCGCAGGTGGCGCAAAGCACAAGGACCGGCATAAGGATCCCGGTTTGAACCCCGGCTCCCCACCTGCAGGGGAGTCGCTTCACAGGCGGTGAAGCAGGTCTGCAGGTGTCTATCTTTCTCTCCTCCTCTCTGTCTTCCCCTCCTCTCTCCATTTCTCTCTGTCCTATCCAACAATGACGACAACAACAACAATAACTACAACAATAAAACAACAAGGGCAACAAAAGGGAATAAATAAATAAAATATTAAAAAAAAAAAAAAAAGCACAAGGACCAGCGGAAGGATCCCAGTTCTAGCCCCCAGCTCCCCACCTACAGGGGAGTCACTTCACAGGCGGTGAAGTAGCTCTGCAGGTGTCTATCTTTCTCTCCCCCTCTCTGTCTTCCCCTCCTCTCTCGATTTCTCTCTGGCCTGTCCAACAATAATGACAACAGTAACAGTAACAACAACACAGATAAACAACAAGGGCAACAAAAGGGAAAAAAAGAATAGGAAAGCTCTCAGGGGAAGGGATGGGATACAGAGTTCTGGTGATGGGAATTGTGTGAAGTTGTACCCCTTTTATCCTATGGTTTAGTCAATGTTTCCTTTTTATAAATAAAAATTTTTTAAAATAAAGTATGCCAGTCTCTTGCCCTTATTCAGCTTTTGTAGTCCTTACTTTGATAAGGTTAGCTTTAGAGTGACTAAGGGAAGTGTAATAGAAAGTAGGTGAGACCCGGTTCGAACCCCGGCTCCCCACCTGCAGGGGAGTTGCTTCACAAGCGGTGAAGCAGGTCTGCAGGTGTCTGTCTTTCTCTCCCCCTCTCTGTCTTCCCCTCCCCTCTCCATTTCTCTCTAGCCTATCCAAAAATGACAACAACAATAATAACTACAACAATAAAACAACAAGGGCAACAAAAGGGAATAAATAAATAATTTTTAAAAAAAAGAAAGAAAGAAAGTAGGTGAGGAGGGTATCTAGGGTCTAAGTAGAAATTATTTCATTAGGAACTTTATGGTGTTCTTTTTATATATATATATTTATTTATTTATTCCCTTTTGTTGTCCTTGTTGTTTTATTGTTGTAGTTATTATTGATGTCATTGTTGTTGGATAGGACAGAGAGAAATGGAGAGAGGCGGGGAAGATAGAGAGGGGGAGAGAAAGACACCTGCAGACCTGCTTCACCGCTTGTGAAGCAACTCCCCTGAAGGTGGGGAGCCAGGGGCTCAAACCGGGATCCTTAAGCTGGTCCTTGCACTTTGCACCACATGCGTTCAACCCGCTGTGCTACCGCCTGACTCCCTGTGGTGTTCTTTTAGGTCTATTTGCTTGCTTCATTTATAGACTTGCTGTGGACTATTGTGCACTTTTGCTTTCAGGTATATATTTTGCCCCAATTTATGGATACATGTGAACATATACCCTTTCTCATGGGACCTGGTCTATATCTAAGTTTTGGGGCTTTGTTAGGAAGTGAACCAGTCGAGATGAAGTTAGAGAATCCTATGAGAAAGGAAAGATCTCACCCAAGCATTGAGGCTGAAGGGTTGACATTCCACACCTGCCGTCTCTGGACACAGTCTGAAGTGAAGCATGCTGAGGTGGTACTCGTTGCATTGATTAGGTTGGGATCAGCAGATGCAGTCTCAGTTGGTATGACTTAATAGAAGCATGCCGGAAAGTGAGCCCCACCCTAGAGGTCCAGGACTGGGAGAAATATGGGCTTTATAGAGGAAGCAGGAGATTCTGCTGTCTTACGGTTTAAGAAGGCAATAGATAGTTATTGCTGTAATCAAATTATTTGGCAGTTGGGTTAACTTTAAAGATACCATTGTTAGGATTTGCTGTATCATACATGAGATCATCATAATTTATTTCCTTTGACATTTATATATAGCTGTGTCTGATAAAGTAACGCCACTGGTTGCTTCTTTTATCCCTGGTCTAAGCTTTTAGAAAAGTCCACATTTCAAAGAACAAGTCATTATTAGAAATGTATTAACAATTTGAGCCCACTGTTAAAATTCAACCTGATGATCAATTTGAGGTCTTAAGTGCTTAGATTGAAGGAAGATGTACTCAGCCTATGGTCTATGCATTAAAAGGTTTAAGACATTCCATCAGTTTTTCCCCTCTCGTATTAATTAAATAGTGATTTATGAGACTACAAGTTAATAGAAATGTACATCAACACCCTTCCCACCACCAAATGACTGTGTCCTAGGTCCCCCCCCCCCCAGTGAAGCTGAACATCTACTCTCACCCTCCACACACAGATTTTTACTTTGGTGCCCTACTCCAAACTAAGTCAGATCTTGCTTTGAGTTTCCCTTTCTGTTCTTTCTCAACTTCTGTTTATGAGTGGGATCATTCCATACTCATCTTTGCCTTTCTGACTTACCTCACTTAACATAATTCCTCTAGTTCCATCCAAGATGGTTCAGAGAAGGTGGGTTCATTATTCTTAATGGCTGTAGAGTATTCCATTGTGTAAATATACCATAGCTTTCTCAGCCATTCATCTGTTGTTGGGCACCTGGTTTACTTCCAGGCTTTAGCTATTACAAATTGTTGGGCTACGAATATAGGTATACACATATCTTTTTTTATTGGGTGTTATGGTGTCCTTGAGGTATATCCCTAGGAGAGGAATTACTGGGTAATATGGAAGGTCCATATCTAGCCTTGTGAGGGTCCTCCAGACTGCTCTCCACAGGGTTTGGACTAATTTACGTTTCCACCAGCAGTGTAGAAGGGTTCCTTTGTCCCCCACAACTTCTCCAGCATTTCTTGCTGCTGTCATTTTTGATGTATGACATTCTCACAGGGATGAAGTGGTATGTCAATATTGTCTTTATTTGCATTTCTCTGATAATCAGTGACCTGGAGCAATTTTTCATGTTTGTTAGCCTTTTGGATCTCTTGTATAGTGAATATTCTGTTCATATCCTCTGCCCATTTTTGGATGGGATCATTTGCTTTTTTGTTGCTAAGTTTGGTGAGCTCTTTATATATTTTATTAGTCTCTTGTCTGATGTATGGCATGTGAAGGAAGATCTTCTCCCAATCTGTGAAGGGTCTCTTTGTGTGATGGTTTCTTCAGCTGTGCAGAGGCTTTTCAATTTAATGTAGTCTCATTGATTTGTTTCTGTTTTAGTCTTCCTTGCAGTTGAGTTTGTATCATCAAAGATGTCCTTGTGGTTTAGATGGGAAAGTGTTCCACCACTGTTTTCCTCTAAGTAATTGATAGTTTCTGGTCTAACGCCCAGGTCCTTGATCCATTTGGAGTTGATTTTGGTTTCTGGTGAGATAGTGGTTCCGTTTCATTCTTCTGCATGTTTCAACCCAATTTTCCCAGCACTATTTATTGAAGAGAGCCTCTTTCCATAATAATTTATTGAATAATTCAATAATACACCTCTATTTAGTACTTTAGGCCCCCTTATCAAAGATTAGATGTCCATAGGTGTGGGGGCACACTGTTTTTCATACTGCTTCCTTCCCTTTGCCTCTGTCTACCTGAAAAAAAAAAAAACTGGGGGCTGGGTGGTGGTGCACCTGGTTGAGTGCACACGCTACAATACACAAAGACCTGGGTTCAAGCCCCCAGTCCCCACCTGTAGAGGAAAGCTTTGTGAGTGGTAAAGCAGTGCTGCAGGTATCTGTCTCCCTCTGCCTCTTCCCTCTTGATTTTTTACTGTCTCTATCCAATAAAGATAATTAAAATTTTTTAAGCTGCTAATTTTTCCATTTTCTGCTAAAATATTTCACATGCTGTTTTCCTCTCCTCCCACAACCTCCCCACTCAGCAAGTCTGCCCCCTCCCTAACCACATACCTGTTGCCAGGTCTGTCTTGACCTTCGCAGCACTGATAAAAGGTAGGGGTTGGTCCACCAATGTGTCTTGGAGCTCCACTTCCCCCAAAACCCTTCTCCACTAGAGAAAGAGAAAGACACGCTGGGAGTATGCCTGTCAATGCCCATGTTCATCAGGGAAGCAATTACAGAAGCCAGACCTTCAACCTTCTGCATTTCACAATGATGTTGGGCCCATACTCCCAGAGGGTTAAAGGATAGGAAAGCTATCAGGGGAGGGGATGGGATACAGAGTTCTGGTGGTGGGAATTGTGTGAAGCTGTACCCCTCTTATCCTATGGTTTACTCAGTGTTTCCTTTTTATAAGTAAATTTTTTTTAATTTTTTTATTTTTATTTATTTATTTTTTTATATTTATTTATTTATTTATTCCCTTTTGTTGCCCTTGTTGTTTTATTGTTGTAGTTTTTGTTGATCTCGTTGTTGTTGGATAGGACAGAGAGAAATGGAGAGAGGAGGGGAAGACAAAGAAGGGGAGAGAAAGATAGATACCTGCAGACCTGCTTCACCGCTTGTGAAGCAATTCCTCTGCAGGTGGGGAGCCGGGGGCTCGAACCGGTAAATTTTTTTTTTAAAGGTAGGAGTTGGTAACTGAGCTCTCTGATATGAGAAATGTCATATTGATGTATATTTCTAAATCATCTTTCAAAAGTTTATTCCCTAACTGCCGGGATGACTGACACACTCTGTCCCCCACCCCTGCCCTGGGTAATACACAGATTCTTAGAGAGCAAACACATTCCAGAAAGTGTGAGAAATGGCCCTCTGGTCTTCGATATACCTTGTTGCATAGAAGTAGCAGAAACAAATGGGTGTCTTTATTGTGTTCCTGAACTTGGGGCAGAGCCTTCAGTCTTTCACCACTCCCTGTGGATGCTAGTTGTGGGGTTTTAGTAATTTTAGTAAAGAACTTTTCCAGATGGGACAAAGTTCTGTTTCATTTATAGGTGATTTTTTTTCAGTTGTTTATGTCATGAGTAGGTTTAGAAATTTATCGAAGGTGGGAGTTGGGCAGTAGCACAGTGGGTTAAGCGCACGTGACACAAAGCGTAAGGATCCCTGTTCGAGCCCCCAGCTCCCCACCTGCAGGGGAGTCTCTTCACAGGTGGTGAAGCAGGTCTGCAGGTGTCTGTCTTTCTCTCCCCCTCTCTCTCTTCCCCTCCTCTCTCCATTTCTCTCTGTCCTATCTAACAACGACAACATCAATAACAAGAATAACTACAACAACAATTTAAAAAGGGCAACAAAAGGGAATAAATAAATATTTTTAAAAATAAAATAAAGTTGAAAAAAATAAAAGAAATTTATCGAAGGTTTTTCCTATATGTATCAAGAAGATTCTGTTGTCTTTTAGTCTTTATCCTTTGCTCTCCTTTTTTTCTTTCTTTCTTTCTTTCTTTCTTTCTTTCTTTCTTTCCTTTCTTTTCCCACCAGAGCACTGTTTAGCTTTGGTTTATGATGGTTTGGTGGGGGATTAAGCCTGGGACCTCAGAGCATCAGGTATTTTACATTGAGTATTTTGCATAATCATTATGCTATTTCCCCCACCCTCTACTGCTTTCTTTTTTTTTTTTCTTTTCTTTTTTTTTTTTTTTTGAGATACAGAGAGGTAGAAGGGGGGTGGTACACAGAGAAAGTAAAAGAGACCACAGCACTGAAATCTCCTTCAATGTAGTGAGGGGTCAAGCTTGAACCAGGATCATATGTGTGACAAAGCAGCACCCCGGCCATGTGAGCTATTTTACCAGCCCCTTTATTCCATTAACATGGTGCATTATGTTGTTGGATGTGGGGATATTAAACTAACTTTACCTTCCTATTAGAAATGCCCTTGTTTGTGGTATATGAATCTTTTTCTGTAGCCGCATTGGGCTGGCTAATATGCCGTTAAGGACTTTTGGTATCCATATTCACAAGAGATTTCACTCTAATTTTCTTGTGATGTCTTTGGTTTTCATTATCAGGGTTATATTGGTTTCATAGAAGGAATTGAAAAATACCTCTTCATTTCCAGTTGGAGAAGACTTTGCAAAGGATTACTGTGATTTCTTCTTTAAACATTTAGTAGAATTCACCAGTCTGAAACCACCTGAAACTTAGTTTTTGTTTGTGGAAAGTTTTCTGATTATCAGCTATTTATCTTTGCTAATTAGAAGTTGAACAGGGGAGTCGGGTGATGGGCAGCGGGTTAAGTGCACGTGGCGCAAAGTGCAAGTGTAAGGATCCGGGTTTGAGCCCCCGGTTCCCCACTTGCAGGGGAGTCGCTTCACAGGTGGTAAAGCTGGTCTGCAGGTGTCTGTCTTTCTCTCCCTCTCTCTGTCTTCCCTCCTCTCTCCATTTCTCTCTGTCCTATCCAGCAACGACAACATCAATAACAACAGCAATAATAACCTACAGCAATAAAACAACAAGGGCAACAAAAGGGAATGAATAAATATTTAAAAATATATATTTACGGGAGTCGGGCAGTAGCAAAGCGGGTTAAGCGCACATGGCGCAAAGCTCAAGGACCAGCTTAAGGATCCCGGTTCGAGCCCTTGGCTCCCCACCTGTAGGGGAATCGCTTCACAAACAGTGAAGCAGGTCTACAGGTGTCTGTCTTTCTCTCCCTCTTTCTGTCTTCCCCTCCTCTCTCCATTTCTCTCTGTCCTATCCAACAACGATGACATCAATAACAACAACAATAACTACAACAACAATAAAAACAAGGGCAACAAAAAGGAAAATATGTGTGTGTGTGTGTGTGTGTAGTTTAAAAGAAAAGAAAAAAGAGAAAAAGAAAATATATATACATATTTAAAAAAGAAAGAAAGAAAGAAAGAAAGAAATTATTGTCTATAAGGTTGACTCTTGATGGGTAGCTTGGAACTTGGATTCCAGGAATATCCCCACCATTCTTTAAATAATAGAAATGACCGACTTGCGGGAGTCGGGCTGTAGCGCAGCGGGTTAAGCGCAGGTGGCGCAAAGCACAAGGACCGGCATAAGGATCTGGGTTCGAGCCCCGGCTCCCCACCTGCAGGGGAGTCGCTTCACAGGCGGTGAAGCAGGTCTGCAGGTGTCTATCTTTCTCTCCCCCTCTCTGTCTTCCCCTCCTCTCTCCATTTCTCTCTGTCCTATCCAACAACGACAACAACAATAATAACTACAACAATAAAACAACAAGGGCAACAAAAGGGAATAAATAAATAAAATAAATATTAAAAAAAAAAAAGAAATGACCGACTTGCTAAAAGGTACAAAAGAATATGGCTTATAATGAGTATCTTATTTTCTCCTAGGAGTCTAGAATTTTGGGACACACTAGGTACAGGTATCTACATGACCAGTCCCAATAATAAAACTTGGCACCGAGTCTCTAATACCTTTCCCTGGTATCCAACATTTCATATATGTAGTCACAGTTCAGTGCTCAAGGAATTAAGCACATTTTGTGTGACTTCACAGAAGATTCTTGGAAATCTACACCTGGTGTCTCACCCCACAAGTCATTTCCCTTGGCTGATTTTGTTCTGTATCTTTTTGTCATAATAAATCTTTTCCAGGGCTAGGAAATAGCTCACATGGGTAGTGTACCATGCACAAAACCCAGGTTCAAGCTCAGGTCCCAAACCCAGGTTCAAGCTCAGGTCCCAACACATTGAAGGAAACTTCAGTGCTGTGGTTTAACTCTTTCTATCTCAGCCTCCCTGCTTCTACCTAAAAAATAAGCAATAAATAAAATCAGTAAAAGTAAATCATATCCAGACTGGAGAGATAGTTCAGTGGACAAGGTGCATGTCATTACCATGTTTGCCACCCAGGTTCAAGCCCCAGAACCACATGGAAACGTGACAGCACCAAGGGAAAGTCAGTGCTATTATGTCTTTTCCTCTCAGTGTGAATGAAGTTTTTTAAAATGGCTTGAGAGTAGTGAAATCACTAGCTCCACACACAGAAAATTATCTGTGAGTACAACTACGTACTATCTGATTGATTGACTTACTGACTTACTTTGTGGCACCAGGGCCACATGCCTGTGATTGATTCCACCACTCCTGGGTCAAGTTGTTCGTTTGTTTTAGATAGACAAAGACAGACACATCACAGTTTCATCATACATGGAGCTTCCTTGGATACAGCAGTGCTCCCACATAGTGCTGGGGTTTGAACCCAGGGCCTCTGCATGGTAAGTACAGGCTAATCTATCTAGATTACTACCAAGTAATCTATCTCCCTGCCCTTGTGAGCCCTTCTACTGAAGCACTGAAACTGGGAGTGTTTTGTTTATAGATCTATGGACTTATTTAGGTTTTCTATTTCAGTTACTGACAGTTACAGTAGGTTTTGGTTTTTTGTTTTGTTTTGGTACTAGGTTTCGAAGGCAGGGCCTCACACATGCAAAGCAAGTGCTTTAACACTGAGCTATATCCCTAGCAGCTACAGTTTGTGTCTTTCTAGAAATATGTCCATTCAAGGAGGTTATCTATTTTGTGATAGCTAATTATAATAGTCCTTTATAATTCTTTTAATTTCTATAACCTCAGTAGTGACATTCCCTCTTTCACTTTAGAGTTTAGTAGTTCAGAAATTCTCTTCTCCCTTCATCAACCTAGCTAAATTTTTGACAGCTTCCTTTTCAAAGAACCAACTTTTTCTTCCACTGATTTCCTCTGTTGTTTTCTACCATTTCTTTCTACACTATGTGGTTGGTTTTTTGTTGTTGTTGTTTTTTCCTGCCTTTGCTTGCTTTGGGTTTTATTTAGTCTTCTTTTTCTAGTGTCCTAATAATGAAATGATGAAAGAATAATGAATTTGAGGGGCTGGGTGGTGGCTCACCTAGTTGAGTGCTCAAGTTACAATATACCAGGACCCAAGTTTGAGCCCCCATTCCCCACCTGCAGGGGGAAAGCTTTGTGAGTAGTGCAGCAGTGCTACAGGTATCTCTCTTGTCTTTCTACCTCTTTATCTCCCCCTTGCTTCTCAATTTATGATAAATAAATAAAAATAATTAAATTTTTAATTAGAAAAGAATAATGATTTGTGACCTCTTTTAATTTTATAATGATTCTACCCACTGGAGTTTCATACTTGCATAATCTCACTGCTCCAGGAGGACTTTATTTTTCCCTTTAATTTCTTTTGTTGTTGTTGTTGTCATTATTATTATTAGTGATTTAATAATGGTTGACAAGATTATGGGATAACAGGGGTATAATTCTATATTGTTCCCACCACCAGAGTTCCCTCTCCCCTCTCCCCATAGAAGTTTCCCTATTCTTTATCCCTCTGGGAATATGTATTAATTTTTTATAAAAAGTAAACACTGACAAAACCACAGGATAAGAAGGGTACAACTCCACACAGTTCCCACCACCAGAACTCCATATCCCATCCCCTCCCCTGATAGCTTTCCTATTCTTTAACCCTCTGGGAGTATGGGCCCAAGGTCATTGTGGGATGCAGAAAGTGGAAGGTCTGTAATTGCTTCCCTGCTGAATATGGGCATTGACAGGTCGATCCATACTCCCAGCCTGCCTCTCTCTCTCTCTTTCCCTAGTGGGGAAAGACCCTGGGGAATCAGAACTCCTGGACACATTGTTGGGGTTGTCTGTCCAGGGAAATCTGGTTGGCATCATGCTAGCATCTGGAACCTGGTGGCTGAAAAGAGAGCTAACATATAAAGCCAAACAAATTGTTGACTAATCATGAACCTAAAGGCTGGAATAGTGCAGATGAAGAGTTGGGGGGGGGGTCTCCATTCTGTAGATAACTAGTAGGCATATTTTAGTTATATTCCAAAGGTCCTTTGGCTATACTAGTTTTTTTTTCCCCCTGATCCTGAAATCTGATATGCAAATGAATCCTAGTTATTGTCTGGGGAGATGATGCCATGGCTGGCAGAAGGACCAGAAAGCTGGATCAGGGAAGAGAGTAGCTCCCAAATATAGGAAAGGTATATAAATATGGTTGACTGTAAACCCCATCAATTTGATCTGATCTGGGGCCCATATTCAGCTTAGGAGCCTGTGTGACCTCTGCATCCCTATAGATCTGACCTCACATTCTATGGTCATCAGTAGGAACACTCCAAGCTGCTGCAATATTAGGACCCATCTTCCTCAGGTGTAGCATAGAGTATGTTGTCCATCCTCACTTCAGAGGATGGAACATTCTCTACCACTGTTGATCCAAGTTGAGGGCAACATCCTATGGGGGCCCACAAAGGGGTCTGTTTTGTTGTTCCTGGTAGAGATGACCGGTAACAATGGAGAGAGGGATTTACTCGAGGTCTAGGCCCATCAAGTCTGTTTGGGAATCTCAGGACTCTTCGACTAGGGTCCCAGCTGATGGGGTGGCCTGATAGTGACTAAAGAGTCATCATTAAAGTATGCCAGTCTCTTTCCCTTATTCAGCTTTTGCAGTCCTTGCTTTGATAAGGTTAGCTTTGGAGTAAGTAAGGGAAGTATAATAAGAAATAGGTGAGGAAGTTATCTAAGTCTAAGTAGACACTACTTCATTATGAACGTCATACTGACTATTGTGTACTTTCGCTTTCAAGTATGTATTTTGCCCTAATTTATGTATACATGTGAATATATGCCCTATCTCATGGGACCTGGTTTATATCTAGGTTTTGAGACTTTGTTGGGAAGTGAACCACCTGGAATGGAATTAGAGAATCCTATGAAAGGAAAGGTCTTACCTGAGTAATGAGGCTGAAGGGTTGACATTCCACACCTGCTGTCTCTGGACACAGTCTGAAATGAAGCATACTGAGGTGGTACTCGTTGCGTTGATTAGGTTGTGATCAGCAGATGCATATCATTTGGTATGAATTGAGAGAAGCATGCAGGAAAGTGAGCCCACTCTAGAGGTTCCAGGACTGGAGAAATACAGGCTCTATAGAGGAAGTGGGAGACTCCTGCTGTCTTAGGGTTTAAGAAGGCAATAGATAGTTATTGCTATAATCATATTATTTGGCAATTGGGTTAACTTTTAAAAATCCCTTTGTTAGGATTTGCTGTATCATACACAACATCACCATAATTTATGTCCTTTGATATTATTTGTATAGAGCTGTGCCACCAGTTGCTTCTGTTCTCCATGGTCTTAGCTTTTAAGAGAGTCAACCTATCAAAGATTCCCCCTATGGTCTGTGCATTAAAGTTTGAGACATTCAATCAATTTTTCCCCTCTCATATTAATTAAATAGTTATTTATTTGACTACAAATTAATAGGAGTGTACATAAACACCATTCCTACTACCAAAAGAGTATGTCCCATCCCACCCCACCACCACCACCACGCCCCGCCCACCCCATGAAGCCTAGGATACACCCTCACCCTTAACCCAGGGTTTTTACTTTGGTGCCCTACTCCTTCCCTTTAATTTCTAATGGGGACAAAAAGAGGAAGAAAGAAAGGGAAAGAGAGGGAAAGAGAAAAAGAAGGAGAAACACCACAGAACTATTTCATTATTATGGAGTTTCCTCAGTGCCACATATGATAATTCTACAGGGTGTCAGGAGCTCAAACCCAGGCTCTTATATATGGTAAAACAATTTACCAGATGAGCTATCTCCTATCCCCATCCTTTATATTTTATTTATTTTTATTATCTTATTTATGTGTTTATTCATTTAATAGAGACAGCCAGAAGTTGAGAGGGAAAGGGAGATAAGAGAGAGAGAGTCAGAGAGACACTTGCAGCCCTGCTTCACCGCCTGTGAAGCCTGCCCCCCTGCAGATAGGAACTGGGGGCTTGAACCCAGGTCCTTGTTGTATTGTAGCATGTGCACTCAACCAAATGCATCACTACCTAGGCCCTGAACTTTTTATTTTATAGAGAAGTTTTTGGTTATAGTTTGTTCTAAGCACTCCTTCATCTGTATTTCATAAATACAGGTATTTTGTGTATTTATTTTCATTCATCTCAGAATGTTTTTAATTTCCTTGGTGATTGCTTCTTTGATTTATTGATTATTCAGAAGGACATTTAATTTTTACATATTTATGAAATTTCTTTCTTTTCATCATTGACTTATTATTATTATCTTTATTTATTAGATAGAGACAGCCAGAAATTGAGAAGGAAGGGGGAGATAGGGAGAGAGACACCTGCAGCCCTGCTTCACCACACACACAAAGCTTTCCCCCTGCAGGTGGGGACTGAGGGCTTGAACCCGGGTCCTTGAACATTGTAATGTATAAGCTTAACCAGGTAAGCCACCACCTAGCCCCCTTAATCATTGATTTCTAATTTCCTTCTAATGTGATTCAAAAGAAGATATTGTTAGAGGTTTAAAATACTTTTAGATTTATTGTAGATTGGACTGGTGAGATAGCATAATGGTTATGGAGAAAGCCTTTCATGTCTGTGGTAGCACAGGCCCCAGGTTCAATCCCCAGCATCACCACAAGCCAGAGCTGAGTAGTGCTCCAGTAAAAATAATAACTATTATTATTATTATTAAATACAGTTATTGTTAATTATTAAATTTACTTATCGTTGCTTGTTTTATGGCATATCACATGGTCTATCTTAAAGAATCTTTCACGTTCACTTGAGAAGAATATGTCATCTGCTGTTTGCTGGGCTTAGAATCCCTTTGATCAACTTCCCCCTGGTCTTTTTGGGGGAAGCCAGCATCTAAGTGGTGGAGTAGTAAATACTGCATCTTCTGTTCCTTGCTCTTGTGGGTTCTGCCTTCTGGACTGAGAGACTAAGCAAATGGCAAACTAATCTACTTTATTATTATTGTTAATATATATATATTTGCCTCCAGGGTTATTGCTAGGGCTCATTGCCAGCACTACGAACTCACTGTTCCCAGCAGCCATTTCTTCCATTTTATTGTACAGAACAGAGAGAAATTGAGAGAGGAAGGGGAGATAGGGAGAAAAAAGAGAGAGAGATGGGAGTCGGGTGGTAACCCACATGCGGCAGTGGGATGGCGCGAAGCATAAGGATCCTGGTTCAAGCCCCCTGCTCCCCAACTGCAGGGAAGTTGCTTCAAAGGTGGTGAAGCAGGTCTGCAGGTCTCTCCCCCTCTCTGTCTTCTCCTCCTCTCTCCATTTCTCTGTCCTATCCAACAATGACATCATCAATAACAATAATAACAGTAACTACAACAACAATAAAAAAGCAAGGGCAACAAAAGGATAAATAAATAAATAAATAAATATAAAAAAGAAAAAGAGAGAGACCTGCAGACCTGCTTTGCCTCTTGTGGGGTATCTTCCCTACAGGTGGGAAGCTAGGGCCAAATCTGGATCCTTGTGTGCTTAGTACTATGTGCGCTTAACTGGGTGCACCACCACCCAGCCCCCTAACCTAATGTCCTCCCAGTACCTTTCTGGTTTCCAAAGACCCCCAGCTATAGAAATCCTTTCCAAAATTGTTTGTGTGTTTTCAACTTGGTTACATAATGACAATGGAAGTGTGTCTCTTCCCACAAACAAGGCAAAATAAAAGCTCATGTTTTCCACCCTACTTATCCTCAGTAGTTGCCAGGAAATACTCCCACTCTGGGTTTAGTTCTTTAGTCATTGAATTTGATTCCAGGGACCAAATGACTGATGGCAGACCCAGGTAAGATTGGAGCTTTTACCTTGCTATATTCCCATCTGCCCTTCTATGCCAGAAGCATTGAGACTGTTCCTTTTGGTACTACGTATGTATTTTCTCAGAAGTGAGTACTGAGTACTTGCAGCCTGTTTCTAACATCTGGTATCTATAAAAGATGAACTTAGGGGACCAGGTGGTAGCGCACCTGGCTGAGTTTACATAGTACAATGTGCAAGGACCCAGGTTTGAGCCCTGGTCTCCAGCTGCAGGGGGAAAGCCTCACAAGTGGTGAAGCAGTGCTGCAGGTGTCCCTCTGTCTCTCTCCTATCTCCCCCTCCTTTCTGAATTTCTGTCTCTATCCAATAAATAAATAATTTTTTAATTTAAAAAGGAAGAAGTTTTTTAAATTTCTTTATTGGGGGATTAGTGGTTTACAGTCAACAGTAAAATACAATAGTTTGTACATGCATAACATTTCCACCTAACAGTACAACCCCCACTAAGTCCTCTGCCATCATGTTCCAGGACTTGGACCCTCCCCCCCACCCCAGAGTCTTTTACTTTGGTGCAATACACCAACTCCAGTCCAAGTTCTGCTTAGTGCTTTCCCTTCTGATCTTGTTTTTCAACTTCTGTCTATGAGTGAGATCATCCCATATTCTTCCTTTTGTTTCTGACTTATCTCACTTAACATGATATCAAGAAGAATTTTTTTTTAAAAAAAGATCAATTATGCTGGGGAGACAGCATAATGATTAATCAAAAGATTTTCGTGCCTGAGACTCTGAGGTCTCAGGTTCAATCCCCAGCACCACCATAAGCCAGAGATGAGCAGTGCTCCAGTCTTTCTCACTCTGTGACGCTCTCATTAAAATAAAATTAAATAATATGTAATAATAAATCATTTAAAAATATTAAATAAAAAGTTCTATTTAGCCACTGTTAGTGCAAAAACAAAACACACGATACAAACTACAGTAAGAGTTCATTTTTCTTCTGTAACAAGAATTGTGAAGACTCAAATAGAGTGCCTGCATTGCCATGTGTAACCCAGCTTAGTACCCCAGCGGCATGTAGAAGATACTATGGTACCAACCAGGTGGTGGCGCACCTGGTTAAGCGCACATGTTACAGTGCTCAAGGACCTGGGTTTGAGCCCCCAGTCCCCACCTGCAGAGGGAAAGGTTTGCAAGTGGTGAAGCAGGGCTGTGGGTGTCTCTCTTTCTCTCTCCCTCTCTATCTCCCCTACCCTCTCGATTTCTGGCTGTCTCTACCCAATAACTAAAGATAATAATAAAAAAATAAAATAAAAAGAAGATACTATGGCAATGAAGAAAGCCCTAGTGTAGTGATTCCCTCTCTCTCTCACTCTCTTTCCCTCTCTCTCTCCCTCTCTCTCCCTCTCTCTCTGATCTAAGGCATTGAAACTGTGTGTGCACAAGGTTCGAGCCTCACACATACATCAAAATAAGTGTGGGGACAGACAACTCTGAGGTTAATGTGTTTGATCAATGGCACTACCAACAACCCAGACTCCTGGTATTTTGCCACTGCAGCACCCATGGCAGGTGTATTTCATCCTTATGCCTGTTTGCTTCATGGTCACAAATTGGCTGCTGTCCCTTAAGACCAAATCCTGTCTAGGGAGAAAGAAGGGGTAGAACACACAGGCAAAGGGGTCGGGCGGTAGTGCAGTGGATTAGGTACATGTGGTGCAGAGCGCAAGGACCGGCGTGAGGATCTCGGTTTGAGCCCCCGACTCCCTACCTGCAGGGGAGTCGATTCACAGGCGGTAAAGCAGGTCTACAGGTGTCTGTCTTTCTCTCCTCATCTCTGTCTTCCCCTCCTCTCTCCATTTCTCTCTGTCCTGTCAAACAACAACAACATCAGTAACAATGATAATAATAACCACACAATGGTAACAACCAGGGTAACAAAAAGGGAAAAAAAAAATGGCCTCCAGGCACCGAGCCCTGGAAATATCCCTGGAGGCAAAAAAAAAAAAAAAGGAAAAGGAAAAAAAAAAAACAAGCAAAAAGACTAGCCAGCTTATTACAAAGGCTTTCTAGAAGTCCCAACCTCTGAAACTCTGCATTTTATATAATACATTACATTATGTAATCTAGGTCACTTATCACTCGTAGACCAATCATGAAAAGACTGAAAAATGTGTACAGAGAAGGATGAGAGGAGAAGGGGCAGGGGGAAGCAGTGGCCAGTAAACTAACAGTGGCTGCCATGCCTCCCTCAAAACGGGAGAAACTGGACATTAAGGCAGGGGAGGGGGAAGATGACTCTAGATAAACTAGCTTGCAGAATAGTGTGCCATCCAACTCTGCCTCTGTCCATGAAACAAAATCAACCCTAAACTCCATAGCACCTTCTGTAGCACAGTTCCCAACCACAAACAGAATCAAACCTTTTCACTTGTCTTCTATTAAATTCAGCATCTAATTCATGCTCCTTTCTGTTGGATTATCAAGAGCATATTCTAAAGTACTCAGCAGTCGTTTATAGCCAAGAATGACTTGATTTGAGGATTCCAAGAGCTGTTCTTCTGAGACACCCCAGAAGATATCCCCATGCCAATGCTTTTTCTCAGCTTCAGATACCTGCTACAGCAGTCAGCCAATTCTGTTATAGGCACGATTATCTGTTTAAAAGGTGAGCCTGTGGCTTGGATACTATGTTCAAGTGTGCACACTGGTGCCATTTTATTTTAGTGACTACCTCGGAAGAGGTTAGAAATTCATACTCCTCAGGAGTCGGGCGGTAGTGCAGTGGGTTAAACGCACGTGGCACGAAGTGCAAGGACCTGCGTTAGGATCCCGGTTCGAGCCCCGGGCTCCCCACCTGCAGGGGAGTCGCTTCACAGGCGGTGATGCGGGTCTGCAGGTGTCTATCTTTCTCTCCCCTCTCTGTTTTCCCCTCCTCTCTCTATTACTCTCTGTCCAACAACGATGACATAAATAACTACAACAATAAAACAACAAGGGCAACAAAGGGAAAATAAATAAATTAATATAAAAAAAGAGAAAAAAAGAAATTCATACTCCAAAGAGAATTGGGTGGTGGCACAGTGGCTTGAGCACACTTAGCGCAAAGCGCAAGGACTGGCATAAGGATCCCGGTTTGAGCCCCCAACTCCCCACCTGCAGGGGAGTCACTTTACAAGCAGTGAAGCAGGTCTACAGGTGTCTTTCTCTCCCCCTCTCTGTCTTCCCCTCCTCTCTCCATTTCTCTCTGTCCTATCCAACAACAATGACATCAGTAACAACAACAACAATAACTACAACAATAAAACAACAAGGGCAACAAAAGGGAATAAAGAAAGAAAGAGAAAGAAAGAAAGAAAGAGAAAGAAAGAAAGAAATATTTAAAAAAAAAAAAAAAGAAGAAAGAAAAGGGAGTTGGGCTGTAGTGCAACGGGTTAAGCGCAGGTGGCGCAAAGCACAAGGACCGGCATAAGGATCCCGGTTCGAACCCCGGCTCCCCACCTGCAGGGGAGTTGCTTCACAGGCAGTGAAGCAGGTCTGCAGGTGTCTGTCTTTCTCTCCTCCTCTCTGTCTTACCCTCCTCTCTCCATTTCTCTCTGTCCTATCCAACAACGACAACAACAATAATAACTACAACAATAAAACAACAAGGGCAACAAAAGGGAATAAATAAATAAAAATAAATATTTAAAAAAAGAAAGAAAAGAAATTCATACTCCAAAACAAGGACCTTAGAATTGGGTGACAGAGGGAGTTAGGCGGTAGTGCAGTGGGTTAAAGCACAGGTGGTGCAAAGCACAAGGTTTGAGCCCCGTGCTCCCCACCTACAGGGGAGTTGCTTCACAGGCAGTGAAGCAGGTCTGTAGTTGTCTTTCTCTCCCCGTCTTCCCCTCCTCTCTCCATTTCTCTCTGTACTATCTAACAATAACAATAATAACTACAACAACAATAAAATAAGGACAACAAAAGGGAATAAATAAATAAATATTAAAAAAATAAAGACAGCAATGAGATACCACTTCACTCCTGTGAGAATATCATACATCAGAAAAGGTAACAGCAGCAAATGCTGGAGAGGTTGTGGGGTCAAAGGAACCCTCATACACTGCTGGTGGGAATGTCAATTGGTCCAACCTCTGTGGAGAACAGTCTGGAGAACTCTCACAAGGCTAGAAATGGACCTACCCTATGATCCTGCGATTCCTCTCCTGGGGATATATCCTAAGGAACCCAACACACCCATCCAAAAAGATCTGTGTACACATATGTTCTTGCCAGCATAATTTCTAATAGCCAAAACCTGGAAGCAACCCAGGTGTCCAGCAACAGATGAGTGGCTGAGCAAGTTGTGGTATATATATATGATGGAATACTACTCAGCTATAAAAAAATGGTGACTTCAGCATTTTCAGCCAATCTTGGATGGACCTTGAAAAATTCATGTTAAGTGAAATAAGTCAGAAACAGAATGATGAATATGGGATGATCTCACTCTCAGGCAGAAGTTGAAAAACAAGATCAGAAAAGAAAACACAAGTAGAACCTGAACTGGAATTGCCGTATTGCACCAAAGTAAAAGACTCTGGGGTAGGTGGGTGGGGAGAATATACAGATCCAAGAAGGATGACAGAGGACCTGGAGGGGGTTGTATTGTTATATGGAAAACTGGGAAATGTTATGCATGTACAAACTATTGTATTTACTGAATGTAAAACATTAATTCCCCAATAAAGAAATAAAAAAAAAAAAAGAATTGGGTGACAGGTCAGCATTAGATTACAGAATCTACAGAGACTCCAGGCTCAACCCCCAGATCACCATATGCTAGAGCACAGTGGAACTCTGGGTGCACTGTCTGTATCCCTCTCTCACATAATAAATACATACATACATACATACACACACACTTCTAGTGGAGTACCCAGTAGAATGTACACATTATCATACTAAAGACCTGATTTTTAAGCCCCTAGTTCCCATCTGCAGAGAAGGAAGCTTCATGAGCACTGAAGCAGTGGTGCAGATGTCCGTGTTTCTTTCTCTCCACTTCTCTGTTTCTATCAAAATGTTTTTAAAAAGGAAAGAAAAGAGAGAGAAGCAAAGAAAGGAAAAAAGAAAACAAAAAAGGAATGGCGAATTTGTAGTGCAGGCACTGAGTTCCAGTAATAACAGTGGTAGCAAAATAAAATCAATCTTTAAAGATAGGAGCCTTTACATTCAACTTCCCAACCTCTCATTTTGTCCGAATGCTCCTGGAAATGGCAGATAAATTAATATCTCCATCAAACTCTATTAAGGATGCATTTGCCTCTCTTCCTTCCAGAACCTCCTGCCAACCTTTATAAGTCAGCCCTGAAGTTTTAAAGCTTTCTGTAAAGCTCTTTCAACTCAGTCTCTTTCCAGTCCTCTGATGCTCACTCCAGTGCTCACAGGAGTTACTTTTAAGAAACCACACCCAGGTCTCTAAAAGAATCTGAGCTTTGTCTCAGAATCAATGGGCTCAAAAGTAAGTATGTGTGTGTTTGCCATAAACTCGAATTCTAGTTGTGGACCAGCAAGAGAGCTCACCTGGATATTGTGCCTGCTTTATCATGCATGTGATCCATGTTCAAGCCTGGCCCCCACTACACTGGAGGAAGCTTTGGTGCTACAATATCTTTCCGTCTCTTCCTCTTTCCCTTCGTCTCCCTCTTCCTATGTGGAGCAGTGAAACCTCAGCAACAATCTGCAAGCCTTAATTCTTCTGTGTGATAGTCAATTATTCTTAGAAACCTCACTTAGAAACCCCTCTGGGGTTAATACCTACTTCAAATTAAAGAGTGTCTATCTCTCCTGCACCACAAGAAGATTTTGATCCATACTCCCAGAGAGAGAAAATGTTAGAAGATGACCAGAGGACTCTGAACCCAGGTTCCACCAGGACCCAGGACTTTTGGAACAAGGAACATTTCTTTTTGCACCATCACTGAGAGAGAAGAGATTCTGGAGAACACCCAAGGAAGTTAGGCACTGTTTCTCTTATCTGAGAAGGAAGAGGAAAAAGGAAGGACAACTATGGGATGATTTCACTCATAACTAGAATGTAGAGTTGAAACACATGAACTTGAAAAAAAAAGAAGAAAAAAATATATATATATAGTCAACCCATAACTATGTATAGGGAGAACTATGGTGATTACCATTAGGGGCCCAGGGGAAAGACAAACTTTGGTGGTAGGTGTGATGTGGAATTATGTCTCTATTACTTTATAATCTTGTAAATCACTAGGGGGGGGGTGTTTCTGTGTCGCTCACCCTTTTGTGAATATCCCCTATGAGGGAAGAAGAGAGGTGTCCTAGGCACTACTGATGGCTCAAGCAGGGAAGACCCCCCTGCCCAAAGTCAGCCTGAAGAGTTCTGGGCTCCCCTAGCACTCCCAGAGGAACTTGGGGGAGCCTCAATTCAGACTGACCTTCAAAATGTGCCAAAGACTAAAAGATGAACCAGCATTTATCATGTGTGCCCTTGTTTCAGAAAAGAGAGTGGCTACTGCTGGCCAAAGGGGAGTCCTCAAAGCAAGGACACAACCCCAGAGAACCTGCCTGCACCTTCTATGTGATCATGCCATCGCGCTCCCTGACTCTGCTGGTGAAGGCAGTGGCCACACGGGAATTGCTGCTGCCCAGCCCTTTCCCCCTGCTTTCTGAGGACCCTCCTGATGACAGCCTCAAAGCTGTGGAGGTAAGAGGAGCCCAGATAGGACAGAGAGAAATTGAGATAGGGAGGGGAAAAGAGAGAGAGAGCGAGAGACCTGCAGACCTGCTTCACCACTTGTGAAGCTTCCCCTCTGCAGGATGGGGACCAGGGGGCTTGAACCCAGCCCTTTGTGCATGGTAATGTGTGCTTTCAACTGGGCCCACAAAGAGCATCTATTTTTGTTTGTTGAAGAAAAGAGAGAAAGATAGCCTTTTAGGCGTCCAGAATAGGAAGGGCTTCAAAATGAGACTCAGATGCAAAAAAAGAACAGCTCTGAAGGTCATTTTCTCCTTCTTCTCTCTTCTTGGATCTGGATTCTGGGTTTCCTCTGCCAGCCTCTCCAGACTTGGGGGGGGGGGGGGTAGCACTCTATACAAGGAAGACTGAAACCCTGTAGCTGCTGGATAGGTAGTTTTATGTGCAAAAAGCACAAAGCAGGGTACTGTGTCCAGAGGCCATGGGGATGCTGGGAGAGGTAAGAGCGAATGGCCATGGCTCACTCAGCGTCTCACTTCAGGGCCAGTGGTTTCTGGCACCGGATGTTGTGGCCGGAAAACCTGACTGCTCAGGAATGCTGTGCTCGTGTGTCCTCCAGTTATGCTCACCCCACAGGCCAAGAATTCAGTGTACTCTCAGAATGTGATCACCCCAGGACCCCACATACACACACACACACACACACACACACACACAGCTGTACACACTGAATCCCTTGTAATTCTGTCAGCATCCTCCCACTTGGTGGGTCCCAACTCCAGCCCCAGGGGTGGAGTGGGAGGGGCCACTTCTCCATCTACACACAGCTCCCCAGCATTTCAGACCTAAGGACCAGGAGACCTGGTGGGGACACACATCTATTTCAAAGCCTCCAACTGAGCCCTGGGTCACCACACCTCTGCAGGCCTCTCACACTGAGGCTCTCCAGCTGACTTATGTTCTGCAACCTTGAGTTCCCTGGGTGAGGCTCCTGCTCTCTTCCCTTCAGAGCATGCTGGATGGCCTGGAGCTGGAGTCCACCTACAACCCCTTGCAGATTAGGAACCACCTGTACTCATACCTGAACAGCATCTTTGTCAAGTCTCAGGGGCGGCTCCACCCAAGTTGGGAGAGTCAGGCCCAGAGAAAGGTACAATTTCCCTCCCTGTCACACCTCCCTCCCCTTTATGCTCAGAATTCTAGAGGCCCCTTCTCCTTGCTCCTCATCCCTAATCCATAGGAGTGTGGACTTCCCCCAAGTCTCCCCAGGTGGAAGAAGAAAAAGACCTGCTTCTTTGTTCTAAACAGAGGAAGCTGTACCTCCTTTCCAGCAGGACCTTTATGCTTATGCCTTTACATAATGTTCAGTTCCTTAAGTCTAGTGTTTATGGTAACTTGCTCTCTCCACTGAATAGACTTATTATCCCACTGAGCAAACTGGCCGTACAGGTACTACAACCATAGCCCTGTTTGAAAGAGAAGGCTTGGGGAAGTTGGGAAAAGAAAATGCCCAAGGGAAGGGAAATCAACATCTACTGAGAACCAGTCTTTTGCCAGGTTTTGTGAGAAGTGTTTTCACACATACTTTTCTCATTTATTCTTCACAGCATCCGGGTAAGGTAAGGTGTTGTTACGCTCATGTTACAAAATGACAAAAGCAAGACCGGCCAAGGTTAGTATCTTGGAAACAAGGGCTCTGATGAGATAAGGTTAAAGAGAGAAGACGAAGTGATAAGGGAAGAGTTATTTTTATGAAATCCATAGTCTACAATACGGGTGCTTCCTTTTGCCCTTAATAATCTTTTCCTAGTCTCCAAGTGATAAGACCTTTAGAAAAATGCCCGCTCTGTCCTCAAGTTACAACAGATTCTCAAACTAGTCAACTGAGAGGTGAGAGCAATGGCCCAATGTGTGGGAGTGGAGCCCAAGACAAGTTAGCTGGTGGGCAAGCTAGCAAAGGAGGGACACCCAACAGGGAGGTGAGCTCTGAGGAGGCTGGACCCCAGGGAGCGCCACCATCTCAGTCCAGAGCCCTGAGGGGATCACTCCAGGGATGGGACTCTTGAAGAAATTATTGTTCAGGTGAGCCTTCAAGGATTGGGGTAGGAGGTCAAGAATGCTGTCCAACCTTCTGAAAAGGTCCTACTTCACTTTCTTTGCAGGCTGGACAGTTGCAGACAAGCAGAGTTAGAGCCACAGTGGCCCCCCTACCTATGATAACAGCCACTGGCAGAGTCCCCAAGATGCCAGCAGCCAGATCTTCTTCAGAAGCCTTCTTCCAGCCTTCTAAAGGGGAGCAGGAGGAGGAAGAAGAGGGATACCCTTCAGGACTCTAAGTCACCAGCAGCACAGCCCCCTGCCCTGAGCAACCACATCCATGCTGAGGGTCAGACTTGCCTTCTATCCACCTGAGCTCCAGGTGACACATAAAGAGCCTCCCCCTCAGTGCTGTCACTGTCCCACTCCTAGAGACTGAAAGATGCACACCTGAGCCTTCCCCCTCTCTTAACAGGGACTCTTGTTTTGTTTTGTTTGCCTGGTCATTTGATGCTGTTAACACAGATTAAACACCCAGTTAAGTACATTCCCAGCCCTGAATTTTTCCCTGCAGCTCTGTGTAAGCAGGTAGAGGAGATCCAGTCAGCTTCAGGAACTAGGTCTCAGGAGACAAGGATGTTTTCAGAGCACATGAAAAACAAGTGGGATTGAAATTCAAGCCTCAGTTCCTTTCAGACTACAGACATAGAAGTGGTTTATGCTTGATGCCTACATGTAGAGTGTGTGTGCACGCGCATTAGAGAATAAAACGGGTGAGAATGGTGTGAAAAAGGCCTAGTTTCTCCCTGTTGTTATCTGCCCCCCCCCCAAGTTGCACTGATTGAGAAACTTAACTCCTTTCATACAAACAATCCCATGAGGTAGAGCCTGCTATTGAGTTCTCCCATGGGGGAGGGGGGGGGAGAACAGTGGGGAAACAGCTACTCCACAGCTCTCCCAGGGGTCACAGAAATTGGGTCAAGTCCAGGTTGGTCTGACTGGACACCCAGACTCTGAACCACCCATCTGCTCAGCTCTCCGTCCATTGGGCCACTGCCTCCTTCCACAGCCCCCAACACATTTCTGGCTCTCCTGGTCTTTCCATAACCATCCAGAACACCCTACCACTGTGTCCCCTCTGTGACTATTCATACACATAGGCTTCTTAAATCCAAATTGGCTTTAATAAGAATCTTCTTTTTTAATATTACCTCTGACAAAGAACATATACAGGGGCAAAGATCCAGGCACAGCTGGCATCTCCCTCCAGCCTTCTGAGAGGCCCTGACAGGCAGAGCTAAAGCCATGCCTCATCGAAGCACTCCCTTCCAGATTTGGTCCAACAGCTGGTCTGAAAGGGGGAATGGTTCACCCAGATCCCAACCCCCTCAGCTCCTGCCATTTGTCCTCCTGGTATGTCTTGGGTTTGAGCCTCCTTCCTGAGTCTCCGCGGATCCTTCCAGCCCCGGGCTTCACACAGGCCTTTTTCTTCCCATCAGAATAAACACATTTATTTATTCCAACACCAGTGGCATTTTCAGTCCATCTCTCAACAACTCCCCTCCAGGATCTCCTTCTCATGTGGAGCTCTCTGACTTGACCCCAGGTCTGTTGGCCCCTGTCCTAGAGAGTCCAAAGTCCCAGCTCCCTGAGGCCATACTCTTCTGGACTTGGCTGTACACAACAGTGTCTGAGTCGGGATCTTTGTTGCCACTGCCAGTTGTATCACCACGTTCTGGGAAAGTCAGGCCTTGGGGTTTGGGAGCTGGGAGGGGCTTTGTGCTTCGAGGAGGCGGCGGAACAGCGTAATCATCAGTGGCTGGGTTGTAGGGGAGCTCATAGCCCTCCTCCTTCACCCGAGCCTGGCACCACCAAGCATCCTTGGGCTCCTGAGGCAGATCATAAAGACCTCGGAAAGTAACTGGGGCCAGACCCTCAGGTTCATCATAGATGGGATCCTCTTTGGAATCCTTCAGCTTGGCCTTCAGCAACTGCTGCTGTACACGCTCATACGTGCCCCAATAGAGAGGTTTCTTTAACTGTGGCCCCTCCCCGACCTGGGCAGGGGTACTATCCAAGGGGTCAGAGTACAAGGAGTCCCGGGAAGGGTCTGGAAGAACGCGAAGGGAATCCAAAGGTTCAGCATACAGGGCTGGAGGGCTGCCCAGGTGTTCCTGGGGGACAGTGGGGGAAGCCAACTTCCCCTCTGCCACTTCTCCTTCGTGGGAGTCACCTCTGAGAATATCCTGTCCCTGCCCTGCCTTCCCCTGGGCCTTCTGCTGCTGGATAGCAGTCTCAACTGCCTGGAAGATGTCATTTCCCTCTGCCGTCTGGAAGGTGAAGGTCCCAGGACCTGAGGGGCAGCGACGGCCAGCTTCAAAGGAGAACATGACCTGAAGGGGATGGGGAGAAAAACACATTATTAGGAGCCACCAGAGATGAGACCTACACAATTTAGAGAACCTAAGAAGAGACCTGGGGAGGGGAGAGAGAGCCATAAGCCAGGCAAGGAAGGGTTGCCCCAGGTCAGAGCTTCCCACCCCCCTGTTCTGACCCGTCACCAAAAGTTGTGAGTCCAGGAAACTAGGCCCCTCTCCCACCACACCTTGTCCCGGCCATAGCGACGCAACAGAGTGTAGGGCCAGGAGAGAAGCGGCTCTAGTATCTGGTTTTGGGCCCCCACAGTCAGGAGAGTCAGTTTCTCAGTCTCCACCCTCAGCACATAGGATCCGTGCAGGCCACAGCGCTCTGCTGCTTCAGTCCTCTGCACGGTCACCCAGAACTGGGAGCCTGGAAGGAATACACAGACGGAGACTTGGGGAAGTAAACTGTCCAAGCATGAACCAAGAGGCCAATTCTCAAGAGCTTCCTACTTCCTTCCCCATGGGTCCCAGCACCCTCTGCCCACCCACTTTCCCGCAGGCAGCCTTCCTTTCCATTCCCACCAGGGCTGCCAGGGCTTCTCAGCAGTCTACCTTCCCAGGTGGGGCTGTACAGCGAGTTCTCCAGCATCTCCAGGGCAGAGAGTTTGGGTGGGTTCTCAGCAGAGGCCAGAGCCCAGCTGCCTTTCTGGGGAGAAAAAGGAGGGGAAAAGCAGCATGGAGGACCCTGTAATTCCTTCAAGGCGCTTCCTGGAGTTTGAGTCAGCGCAGTTCTGCCACTGTCACAGCCCCCACCCGGCAACCCGTCCAGGGCCCAAGCCCCCACCCCACCGCCGCACCCCCTCGGCCGCAGCCCCCCCTCCCCGCCCCCTCACCGGAAAAGCATTTCTGCACAGGGTCTGCACCCAGGCCGCACTGGATGGCGCGTCGGCCGCCAACAGGTGCGAGCGCTGCGCGGTGTCCAGGCGGAAGGCGGCGGCGCCGGGCTCGGGGGGGCTGTCCAGGGTCACGGGGGCCACGCTCACACACTCGGCCAGGCGGATCACCTTGCAGTCCAGGCGCCGCGAGCCCCCCCGGGCCCCGCTCGACCCCTTGTGGTCGAAGAACTCGAGGCGCGCCACGCCGTGGGGGCTGGCGGGGTAGAGCACGGCCCAGGTCTTCCTCCACCTCTGCGGAGAGAAACAGCCGCACTGGGGGACGCCCGGCGGGGGCTGGAGAGTTCAGGCTGCTGGGAGCGCGAGCCCGGCCTCCAGGGCTGCAGAGGGCGGAGCCCGCGGCGTGCAGCCCCCTCACGGGAAGCCGGGGTCCCGCCGTCCTCCCGGCTGCCGCCCCCCGGCCGCTGCAAACCTCCTGCGGGCCCCCGCTACCTTGGCGCCAAAGCGCTGGCTCTGCAGGAAGAGCGGCCCTTCCATCACCGCCCCGTCCATGGCCCCCGGCTGCTCCCGCGGCGCTTCCTGGCCCGACGGGCTGGGGGCGGGGCCGGGGCGGTCGTGGCCCCACGGACCTCGGAGGGAGGGCGGGCCGCACAGGAGGGGGAGGCCTCCCAGGGCGCGCGGGCGCCCGCGCCCCCGGGCTTCTGCCCACCGCCCCGGGGCGCACGCGAGCCGCCCCAGAAGCAGGAGCCGCGCGGCTTGGGCCATCGGACTCGGGGCCCCGGGCCCCGCGGGGCCGCGTGCGTCACAGGCCCGACGTGACGTCAGGGCTAGGGGCGTGACGTCATCTGGAGAAAGCGGATGGGCATCCAGCAGCCCCACGGGGGCCACGTGGGCCTTCATGGACCTAGCGCCCCTGACGGCGCCCTCTCTGTGCCCGGCCGGGAGGCTGGGGGGAGGGCGGGGGGCTGGACGGCTGCCTGGAGCTGGGGGCTGAGCTGCGGCCTCCCACCGCCACCTGGGCCGGCCCGTAGCCCCGCCGCCTCTGGCGAGCCCAGTTCCAGACCGCAGCTGCCCGGGCCCCAGCCGCCGCGGAAAGAAAGCTGCATTGAGCCGGGCGGAGGGAGGCGGAGGCCGCTCGCGGGGGAAGGGAGGGCCCGGAGGGAAGAGGAGGGAACTGGCCTGGGAAAGGCGGGATGTGGGAGGGCCCAAGGGGGCGCGGGAGGGACCAACCCTAAGGGGGGGTCCGGTCTCCCCTGGCCGAACACTTTTTGGGTGAAGTACCAGAAACTGTTCTCCAGGACCGGACTCTACTCCCTGCCCTCGGGGCCCCGCTCTGTCAAAGGTAGGGGGAAGTCACGGTACTGGCGGGGGGGGGGGCGGGGGGGGCAGAAATTGCAGATGGGAAGGATGGTGGAGAGACAAGGGAAAGCGGGATGATAGAGGATGGAGTCGAAGGGAAGCCAACCAACGAGGGGATTTATGATTGTCACAGAAAAGTGAGAAACAAGAAGAGTGGGGAGAGAAGGCAGATATTTGTGGGTTGAGGGACGCCAGAGTGTTCCAAACAGGGCAGTGAATGGGTTCTAAGGCTGAGGGGCTCCTCTGTGAGGCCTGTCCCTGGGTTCCCAAGCCAGAATGTCCCCCAAGACAAAGCTGTCCTGTTGGATTGTTTATCTGAGTTGGGGAGAAGTGAGCTGAGCAGAGATGGCTCACCCCCAGACCAAGGGAAAACCTTGGCTGAGGATCCAGCTGCACCCTGGCCCCCGGTTGCCCAGCGACAGCAATGGCGATGTTGGCAGGAGGCTTCGACAACCCCACCCCATCCCAGCTTGAGGCCTGACTTTTCAGGGCCCCTTGACCTCCTGGGTCATGCGAGATCCTGTGTGCTGGGTGGGGTGGACAGCCTGTTCTCCATGCATTCTGGCTTCTGTCTTTCATGACACAGAATCTGCCCAGACAGGACTTTTAAGGATACTCAGGATCTCAGAGTCTTCTAAGCTCTTCTTTCCCCACAGTTGGGAGCAGTCTGACTGCTAAAAGGGGTCATCTGGGTCCCTCCCTGCTCTGCTCCTTTGCTCCTGTCAGTCCTTGGCCTCCAGTGCTCCGGAGTTCTGTGTATCTGCCGTCCCCACCCCGCCCTTCCCACACACACACACACATACACAAACTGTCTATCCATCTTTAACATAGTCTCCCTCCCTGTTGCCTCTGTCTCCCTTTCATTCCTACAGTTCTTTCTACTTGCATCCTGTCTGTATGGATCTTCCTCACCAAGTATCTGTTGTCCTGTCCCTATGTCATTATCTCAACCCTTCTCTGACTCTTTGGTTTCTAATCACTGCCTTTTGATCTCTGAAACTGGTGAGGAGTGATGGAAGTGATGGTGACAGTGTGAGAAATCACAACTAATAGCAGTAGCGAGAATTTTACTTCTTATGAAGAGTAAGAATTTGAATCTCTTCTATGTGACTTTTTCTGTACCTCTCACTCCCCCTCTGGCCCTCCCCATCCGATATGGGTTTCCCATCACTCCCTCTCTCTCTCTCTCTCTCTCTCTCTCTCTCTCTCTGTCTGCACTTCATTGACTCTGTAATTCTGCTTATAGTTCAGTGTGAATTTCTCTCACCACCTCTTAATCCCTGGTGAATTGGTGTGTGTGTGTGTGTAGTGTATATGTGTGTATAGTGTGACCTTACTTAGTTTCTCTTTTCTCTGATGGTTTCTCAGATTCTGAGGCGGCCCAAGCTAACTAAGCTCCCCACACATACACTCGCTCTCTTTTTGGGACACTCAGGCCTTCCCTGACATGCGACCTGTCAGTGTCTGTCAGTGGAGCCCATTGTGGCTGCTGCTGTGCCTGCTGTGCAGCTTGTGTCTGGGATCTCCAGCCCCATCCACGGCCCCTGAGAAGAAGGCCGGGAGCCAGGGGCTGCGGTTCCGGCTGGCCGGCTTCCCCAGGAAGCCCTACGAGGGCCGAGTGGAGATACAGAGAGCTGGTGAATGGGGCACAATCTGCGATGATGACTTCACGATGCAGGCTGCCCACATCCTATGCCGGGAACTGGGCTTCACAGAGGCAACAGGCTGGACCCACAGTGCCAAATATGGCCCTGGAACAGGTGAGCAGGGCTCCAAGGATGGCCTAGGTATTGCCTAAGTGCAGGAAGGGGATAGGATGGTGCATCCATAGGGACACTGGACACCAAGAATGGCCCGAATGAAAATTCATGAGTAATGAACTGCAGTCTCCTCTCAGGGCTGTGTGATCATGGGCGGGCCAGTGGCTTCTCTGAATCTGAGATGCCCCATATGCAAAATGACTAGATGATCTCTAGGTTCTTTTCTGCTACAAAGTATGATTCTACAAAGGCATGTTCCAGGACATCTCTAATAAAGGTGAGCCCCATATAATTCAAGTCTAGCTGCTTTCAAGGGAAGCTGAAAGCCACTACCTGCTATCTAAATGTCCAAAGTCAGAAGGTATCACAGATACAAGATCAAATTATAGGCCAGAAGTGAAAAAGAACAAGCTGGAATGACTAAGGACAAGTACAAACTCTAGAACAAGTATGAATACAGGCAGTAGGGACTTAGCAATTCTAATAGGGACTTGGGGGTTCTCATGCTGTAAGAGTCCACAAGAGATCACCATGCTCAGTTGTGAGTGCTCCATTTTCATTCTTCTCAACATCCCCATCACTCTCTCATCCTACTTCCCCAAGCCTCTCTGTTCCTTCATCTTCCCTCCACAGGCCGCATCTGGCTGGACAACCTGAGTTGCAGTGGGAGTGAGAAGAGTATAACTGAATGTGCCTCCCGGGGTTGGGGGAACAGCGACTGTACCCATGATGAAGATGCTGGTGTCATCTGCAAGGATCAGCGCCTCCCTGGTTTCTCAGACTCCAATGTCATTGAGGTCTGCCATGCACCTGCACACACCACCACCACACAAGATGGGGGGGGGGGTGGCTGTCATGCTTAGATGAGACACTTGCATTAGGAGATCCCAGTTGCCCACACATGATGGTTGGGGCTGATGGGAGTTTGGGATGGGGTGCAAATAACTAATGCTATAAAGTCCAGGTTTGTTTTAGCATGTAGCATTCAAGTTTTCTAAACCTGCCGCTGGCTTCTTCAGCTTCATCCCCATCCCGTCCCCTGGGCATCCTTTCCTCTTCTTCATCTCAGATACTCTTGCTCTGATGAAACATCTTTTTTTAAATTTATTTTATTATTATCATTATTATTATTGGATAGAGACAGAGAAATTGAGAGGTGAGGGGAAGATAGGGAGAGTGACAGAGAAACACCTGCAGCCCTGCTTCATCACTTGTGAGCTTTCCCCCCCTCCCCGCAGGTAGGGACTTGGGCTTGCACCTGGGCCCTTGCGCTGTAGTAAGAGCGCTTAACCAGGTGTGCCACCCCCTGGCCCCGAAACATCTATCTTACTTTCCCCTCCTCCATAAGAATCCTCTGTGAGGTGCTCTTTCCTCAGCCTCCTCAGCACCCCCAGTAATGTCAAAGCGCACAGCATGGCATTCCACTCCGCAGTCTCAGGGGCATCAGCACAGCACAGTCAATACCCCATGGGGAAAAGGCATGATCTCTCTCCCAGACCCCCCTGGCCACAGGCTTACAACAAGCACACTCGGGGCAGCTGAAGGGTGGCAAGACACCTGAAAGGTACTATCAGATTCCCTCCCTTTGTTTGTGGCCCTACCCCACCCCCACCCCCCCAGGTAGAGCATCACTTGCAAGTGGAGGAGGTGCGATTGCGACCCGCTGTTGGAAGGGGCAGGCGCCCCCTGCCCGTGACCGAGGGGCTGGTGGAAGTCAGGCTCCCGGACGGCTGGTCGCAAGTGTGTGACAAAGGCTGGAGCGCTCACAACAGCCACGTGGTCTGCGGGATGCTGGGCTTCCCGAACGAAAAGAGGGTCAACACAGCCTTCTACAGGTGCAGGGGCGCGGGCGCGGGCGCTGGCGCTGGGCGGCGGGCTGGGGCTGAAGAGTGTCGAGCGATCTCGGGAAAGGCCTGGGGCGCCGGAATAGCGGGAGAATATGGAGTCATTCCTCGGCAGAAACTGGAACCCAGGGAACTTGTGGGACCACGCGAGGCTCCCCGAGGAGGCTCTGGACCGCCGCCAGTGAGACTCCAGCCCGGGGGTCCCGGGGCGGAGCCCGTGAGGCCATTGGCTGGCGGGAAGAGTCTCCGCCCCCGGCGTGCGCTGGCCCAGGAGAGGCCACGCCCCGCAGCTCGCGGGCTGGCGGGAATTGCTGTACCCGAGCGCCCGGGCGTGTCTCGGTAGGCGGCGGTCAGAGTTCAGCGAGGACGCGGATGCAGAAAGCTGGGCTCGGAGCCGAGAGTCTCCAGACTGTGATAGGCCTAGTGGCGCCCGCATCTCGGCGTGCCCGTCCCAAAGGGCCTTCCCCTTGGGACCTGGGGGGCATGCAGGAGCTGTGTGCTCTGCCCCGGCCCCATATCCCTGGAGCCCAGCAGGATAGCGGGAAGCCTCCTCACTGCCTTGCAGCACCCGCCTAGCTGGCTTCTAGAGTAAGCTGGGGAGCAGGCAGCCCTGTACTTGCAACATCTGGCTTTCCTGGAGCATCTGATCCCACCTTTTTGAGAAACAGCCATTGAGAAACCCCCGTCAATGTTTGGAAATCTTTACAGTCCATCTATGATTTATTGTGCAAGCTAAGAAAATGCTTATTTTCAACTCTCTTGGGACAGTTTTGCAGAAAACTTGACATTGTTGATGACCCTTCACTGACCACACTACTTCAGATATGAGCTAATGAGAGTAGGGTACTATAGAAATGTCCGTTTTAGATTAAATTAGCATGCCTACATTTTGCATCTCCTTTCTGTGAAGCAGCAGCCCACTGCTCACAGAAGTTGTAATCACTCAAAACCAATTCTGACCATCCGTTATTCTTGATCCTTGACACTAAGCAGCCTGTTGAACCTAAATCTATGCTGAGTTTGCCCTGATAAATTGGTTTTGATATATCACTTAAGACCCACTAAAAATCATGATAATCCCAGGAGATTATTTTAAATCTTGACTTTCCATTTATTATCCCTTCCAACCTCCTCTGGTTGGTAGGCATACTTTTATGCCTTCTGACTTCATCAGAGTGACTTAAAAAGTGTTGAAAGGCTTTAAATCAAAGTCTTAACTCTCCTGAACCTTTTCTCTAGATTAACATCAAGTTTAAAATCATGAGTTGTGAAATGTTTTTGCAACTGATTATGAATAAACTGGACACAAAATGGTGTGGTTAATATACCACCATCTTATCTATAGTAAGATAGTGGGGAATTTTGTTAGCTTATGCTAAACTCCATTATCCAGCTTTCCAATAGTGATCTTATAAAAAAAAAAAAGGGGGGGGGCTGGCTTATTTACCAAAATCTTTTTAGGTCTTTAAGGATTACTATCATTTTTTCATTTTTTCTTCCTAAATGTTCACACGTCTTCTTTTAATAGCTTATTTTATAGTCTACCTCTCTATAAATTGAATTATCCCTTTTCATCTTTTCAATAGTTAATACATGCATCTAGTCATTGATAACAGTGTCTAATCTTTCCATACTTGCTCAGATTTTCCTTGCTTTGACTCTTAGACATATCTAAAAATTCTTTCAGCTGCAAGGAATATACTTTATTTGGTCTAAAGTCTCAAGATATTTTAAAAACAGCTCTGTGCTGTGTTCCTTTACTATACTCTACCTTGAGGCTATATATATATTTTTTTTTTTCTTTGTGTAAGTTCTTACCTTTCCTAATCTCAACACCAGGTTCTCAAAGATAAGTAGACTTTGAATAGCCTGTCATTCCAAGTGAAGAGGATAGATGGGCAAAGGTGTAACAATTCACCCATATAATATTTATTTGAATGCCTGCTGTGTCAAAACTGTAGTAGACATGTGGGATACTTCCAATTTTTTTTAATTTTTTTATTTATTTCCCTTTTGTTGCCCTTGTTTTTATTGTTGTAGTTATTGTTGTTATTGATGTCGTCGTTGTTAGATAGGACAGAGGAAAATGGAGAGAGGAGGGGAAGACAGAGAGGGAGAGAGAAAGATAGACACCTGCGGACCTGCTTCACCACCTGTGAAGCGACTCCCCTTCAGGTGGGGATCAGGGGCATATACCTAGAGCCTTGCCCACTGTAATATGTGTGCTTAAACAAGTGCTTCACTACCTGGCCCCAAGAAAAGTGTTTTTATGGGATTCTGATAAAATAAGGACCATGGTTTGGAAATTTTGCCTGACAGTGGTGAACTGGAAGAGAAAGTTCTAGATGCAGTAAGACTAATTAGGATTTTGTTACCAAAATGACGGTTAATAGGAATGTGATGACAAATTTGGAGCTCAACCCAGGTTCATGCCTGGCCCTGATTAAATTGGAGGAAGCTTCAGTGCTGTGGTCTGTCTAAAAAAAGTCTTCTGGGGAGTTGGGTGGTAGCGCAGTGGGTTAGGCGCATGTGGCGCAAAGCGCAAGGACCGGTGTAAGAACCCCTGTTTGAGCCCCCGGCTCCCCACCTGCAGGGGAGTCGCTTCACAGGTAGTGAAGCAGGTCTGCAGGTATCTATCTTTCTCTCCCCCTCTCTGTCTCCTCTCTCCATTTCACTCTGTCTTATCCAACAATAATGACATTAATAACTACAACAACACTAAAAAACAACAAGGGCAACAAAAGGGAAAATAAATATTAAAAAAAAGTTAAAATATATTTTTAAAAAGTCTTCTGGTAGCAGTGGAATTATGCAGAAGCCCTTGTGGCTAGAATAATTAATTTATTAAGACAATAATGAAAACCTAAAAGAGAACATATAAAGGAAAATGTGAAGTGTAAAAAGAATGCTTGAAGCAGTGGCCCAGGAGATAGTGCCATGACTTGAGTTCTGGACTCTCAAGCGTAAGCATCATGCTTCCAAGTTCAATACTCTAGTCACTAGATCCCTGCTTGGGCTGCTGTATTTATTCTTTGCATGACCATTATGCTATCTACCCCCGCCTGCTGTATTTATTCTAATGAATGATGAGTAGGAAAAGTCAGAAAGGAGTGGGTTAATGCATAAGTGGAAAGAAAAAATATAGAGATGATGAGTATTGACACATCTTGAGTTTTTCTCCTCTGTGGGTGATATGTGTGTGTTATGTGTTTAAAATTGAGGAGAGCGTGTGTGCAAATTCTCAGTTAGGAAAAGGGTCATAAGGGATGGGATTCAGAAACATTTAAGTGAATGATCTTAGAAGAGAAACACTGGAAATGAAAGGATGAGTTTGATAAGAGAAAACAAGCAAATTTTGAGGAATATAAATGTAGTCAGAGTTTAGCAATGCCCTAGTTAAAAAAAAAAAAAAAAAAAAGTAAGTTTAAACAATTATCAGCCCTAAAGAAGTATCAAGTTGGGAGTTGGGCTGTAGCTCAGTGAGTTAAGTGCATGTGGCGCAAAGCACAAGGACGGGCTAAAGGATCCCGGTTCGAGCCCTGGCTCCCCACCTGTAGGGGCATCATTTCACAGGTAGTGAAGGAGGTCTGAAAGTGTCTATCTTTCTCTCCCCCTCTGTCTTCCCCATCTCTCCATTTCTCTCTATCCTATCTAACAATGACAACATCAACAACAATAATAATAATAAAAACAGGGCAACAAAAGGAGGAAAATATAAATAAATATTTTTTAAAAAAAGAAGTACCAAGAGTTGGGTGGTAGCACAGCAGGTTAAGTTCACGTGGCACAAATGCAAGGACCTGTTAGGATCCCGGTTCAAGCCCCCGGCTCCACACCTACAGGAGAGTTGCTTCACAAGAGATGAAACAGGTCTGCAGGTGTCTCTCTGTCTCTCTCCCTCTCTATCTCCCCCTTCTCTCTCAATTTCTCTGTCTCTATCCAATAACAAAATAAGTAAATAAATAAAAAAGAAATACCAAGTTGAGGTTCTCAATATAACTTATACTACACCTTATAATATGTATATTATGTAATACAAAGATCTTACAAAGTCTTACAAAAACTTAGAGATAGTTCTAAACATCCATGTATTTTTCTGAATGCTAATTTGGAGATCAAGATAATGTCTCTGGGTTACCAATAAAATTTGCCTCAGGGGAGTCGGGTGGTAGCGCAGCAGGTTAAGCGCAGGTGGCACAAAGCGCAAGGACCTGCGAAAGAATCCCGGTTCAAGCCCCCAGCTCCCCACCTGTAGGGAAGTCGCTTCACAAGCGGTGAAGCAGGTCTGCAGGTGTCTATCTTTCTCTCCCCCTCTCTGTCTTCCCCTCCTCTCTCCATTTCTGTCTGTCCTATCCAACAACGACGACATTAATAACTACAACAATAAAACAACAAGAGCAACAAGCGAATAAATAAATATTTTTTAAAAATTTTAAAAACTTCCCTCATATTAGACATGTTTCATACCATCCTTATAAGGTAAGAAGCTCTAAACTTAGTATTGTCTCAGAGAAAAATGCCTGAGACCTAACCTACTATAAATTCTTTGCTACAAATGTTGGGTTTATTGGATGTTTTGGCAAGAGTACTAGCTAAGAGTATCCTCAGAAATAAGTGAAGGCAGGCAGTGCCAAATGGTTTCATCCCAGTTTCAGATCTATAAATTAAAATCCCAGCACATCTAGATACAATGCACTACCTCCAAATATGACTCCTCTAGAAAAACAGCAAAGTAGGAATATGTTCAAAGAAAAGAGTAACACAAAGATATTAACAAGAAACTTCTTTTTTTTCAGCTTATTTATTTATTTTAAACCTGTTTTTTCTTTATTTTTATTTCTTTATTTGGGGACTAATGTTTTATAGTCGACAATAAATACAATAGTTTGTACATGCATAACATTTCTCATTTTTTCTTTTTAAATTTTTTTAAAAATCTCTATATGTTGGATAGAGACAGTCAGAAATTGAGGGGGAAGAGGTTGATAGGAAGAGAGACAGAGAGATACCTGCAGCACCGCTTCACCACTTGTGAAGCTTTCCCCCTGCAGATGGGGACTAGGGACTTGAACCTGGGTCCTTGAACACTGTAACATGTGCGCTCAATCAGGTGCATCACCACCTGGCCCCTTCATTTTTCATTTTTTCCATACAACAGTACAAGCCCCACTGGGTCCTCTACCATCCTGTTCCAGGACCTGAACTCTCCCCACCCACCCCAGAGTCTTTTACTTTGGTGTCTTATACTTGGACCAACTCCAGTCCAAGTTCTAAGTGTTTTCTCTTCTGTTCTAATAACAAGAAACTTCTAAGAGCACAAGAATAAAACCTACATTTTTCTATGCCAAAGAGGGACTGAAAAGAAGAGGAGGCTAGAATGATACTTTTGCTTATTTATTTCTTTTTTTATTTACTTGGCAATTGCAGAGGCAATAATCTACATAAACAGATAGAATGGACCACGGTTCAAACCTTTTATTTTACTTATTTTGATATGGTAGAGAGTAATTGAGAGGAAGAAAGAGATATCTGTAGCATGGCTTCACCCCTCATGAAGCTTCTCCCCTGCAGGTAGGAAATGGGGATTTGAACCCAGATCCCATAATAATGTGTGAAACCCCTAAAACTGAAGTTTCTGAAATCAAAGGATGACTGAAATAAATCTAGTTTCCAGACATTAAATTTAAGGTGAACTCTTTTTTAATTTTTATTTTAATTATCTTTATTTATTTATTGGATAGAAACAGCCAGAAATTGAGAGGGATGGGAGAAATAAAGAGGGAGAGAGACAGAAAGGCACTTGCAGCCCTGCTTCACCACTCACAAAGCTTCTCCCTACAGATGGGGATAAGGGACTCAAACCTGGGTCCTGGTGCACTGTAATGTGTGCCCTCAACCAAGAGTGCCACCACTCTTTAAAAAAAGTAAAATAGGGGCCATGCAGTGGTGCACCTGGTTAAGCACACATATTACAGTATTCAAGTACCTGGGTTCAAGCCCCTGGTCCCCACCTGCAGGGGAAAGCTTCACGAATGGTGAAGCAGGGTTGCAGGTGTCTCTCTGACTCTTTACCTCTCTATCTCCCACTTCCCTCATGATTTCTGACTGTCTTTATACAGTAAATAAATAAATGAATAAATAAATAAAATGAAAAAAATTAAAAATAAAATAGATTAAACATTTAGGATAGTTTAAAATATATATGGTTGGGGGGGGCTTTAGAACATTTGTATGGAAGGTGATTGGGAGATAAGCTCAGCTTAGTAAATAATTATTTATGATAGAGCAAGGAGAGAGAGAACCAGAACATCACTCTAACACACGAGATGCTGGGGACTGAACCCAGGATCCCATGCTTACAAGATCATTGCACTAACCACTGCACCACCTCCTGGGCCACCATAAGCTCAGTTAATGATTAAAACATATAGGATTTAACTTAGGCAGGAAAAATGCTCTAACCTGCCTGTTAACTTGAGTCAAACCAAGTTAATGTCCTAGTATCCAGCATTAGTCCTTAATCTTCTGAAAATGCCAAAAACCAAAGAGAACTCTGAGCTTCAAAGAAAAAGACTCCCAAGGTGTGAGCAGGCAAGTTCTCTCTGGTTCCCCTCACCCTTAATGCTCCTCTCAATTTTAGATCAGCCCAACTGTCAGTCACACTGTCTTTATTCTCTGCCTTAATTGCTTTATTTCCTTTTTTTCTACCATAGCACTGTTCAATTCTGCTTATAGTAGTGCCAGAGATTGAGCATGGGGCGTTGGAGGCTCAGGCATGAAAGTCTTTTTTGCATAATCACTAAGCTCTGTCCTTAACCTGCCTAAACCTAATTTCTGTGGGCTCTACTACTTGGTCTCTGTTAGCCCTGAGTCCATGGCCTTTCACAACTGCTCACCTAGTAAGTCAGGTACTTCTAAGGTCAAACAGCTGTGAAAGGCAAAACCCTGTGAGTATCTAATGTTATAAGAACCGTTCTGACTGTTGGGATATCTATATAAACTTTTAATAGTGGTTTAATACAATTCCATGCAGTTCCCACCACCAGAGTTCTGTGACCCATCCCCTCCACTGGAAGCTTCCCTATTCTTTATCCCTCTGGGCATATGGATCAAAATTTTTTATGGGGTGCAGAAAGTGGAAGGTCTGGCTTCTATGGTTGCTTCTCCACTGGACATGGATGTTGCCAGTATGATCAATACCCCCAGCCTGTTCCTATCTGGGAAAGAAATTTTGTTCCTGGTTTCAGATACACTTTGTTCTTTTGACTGATCCTGACTCTGCCATTGTCTTATCCTCACAGAAAGTTGAGAAAGCGAGCAGCCAAAGCCTCGGCCCGGCGCCCCAAGTCCCTTGGAAGGTAATGGGGCAAAAGCCCCGGGACCTCCTGCTTGCCCCTGAGGCCTCAGGAGGTGGATGGATGGAAGGCAGCCTATCCATGTCCATCCCAGAACCCAAGCTGATGAATAAGGGCATGACTGGAAAATGACTATTCATGTTGGGGGGTGGGGGGGGGAGAAGGCAGGAGGTAGGCATGTGGACAGGCGAGCTTTGACCTTACGGAGCACTAAGAAGAAGTAAAGTAGGAATGGCTGAGAAGTCTCCTCATCCACATACTTCCCCCAAAACAGCCTGAACTCCAGTGCTAGCTGCCTGCATGCCTCCTGCCCTCCATTAGTCCCTCCATATTCCTGTCTCCTCTCCCCAGCTTTACATTTCCCCTTATTGCCTTTCCTGTCACATAACTAGATTGACATAACCAGACTTCTTGTCACTGTTGCTGAGTCTAGAAAATAGCCTAGTACTAAAATATCACTGAGTGGTTGGCATCTGTGGGGTATCTGATTGCCTTCACTTTGTCCTTCCTATACTGCATGAAGGATCCTGTCCAAAAAAAGAAAACTAACCCTCTTATTTTCCTGGGTCACATAGCTAACTACCACCTCCACTGACTTCTTTTTTCAGACCAATCCGCAAGCGTAAAGTTAAACCCAAGCCCCGAGTGGGCAGGGGGCCAGTCAAGAGGTAAACAAAGGTCAGGCTGGGCATAGAGGAGAGGGAGCACTGGATCTTGGGAGTGGGCTGTGTCAGGAAGGAGTGCAGGAGAGGCCTCCACTGAGAGGTGGAGAAGTAGCAGTTATTACAAACCACCTTCCAGACAATTCACTAGTGCATAAAGCTGGCCCTTGTATTGATTGGTCTTTGGGGGTTATAGGATTTTTTTTTTTTAAATCTCTATAGAAATTCATTTGCTGACTATCCTTGTTCCACAAGTTTATCTCCCCCTAGTGAATTCCAGCAGAAACTCTAGCACTTTTGTCCTTTAGATGCCAAACTTACCACTCCCCCAAGAAGTTTGCCTAAGGTATTAGGTGTTCCTATCCTACTTTTGACTTTTTTTATCTGCTACTGGCTTGAAGGTTTGACCTTGGGTTCCCTGGGGACCTAGAGGTGAAGCCACATTTGACAGTTCTTGCTTCTTGACCCAGATTACACAGTTAGGTACCCAGTTCCATTATTTTTCTCCCAGGTTCCTTTAAGACCTAAAAGAGTGGAAGCGAAACCTCATTTAGCTTCCAAAGGCCCTTTGTACATGAAGTCTCCCTGATAGTGTCTTCAGCAGTGGCCAGGGTACAGAGGAGTTAACCCTCTCTATCATCCCTTTCTCAGTGTGTTCAGGAGTCACCTGGTGGTCATCTGGTATTCCCCCCCTGCTCCCCAGTACCTCCCTCTGTTGGCTTCAAAGGTACTCAGGAAGCAGGGGTATCCTTGTACTACCCTTATAGTTTAGGGTCATCTTGCCTAACATGGCCACACTCTGACCATCGCTGAGCCCTACATTAAAATTGCCCTGCCATTTTTACTTTGTTATGGGAGGAGGGAGTTGAGGGGGCAAAAAAAAAAAAGTCTCTTTCCTGTGATGGCATCTTTGACTTTTATTTTCAGCCAGACAGGACTTGGGGAGAGTACCTGATCTCTTTGAACTTCAGAATCCACTTACCCTGAGCTTCCAAAGGTATTCTGTAAAGTTTCCAGGCTTCCTTTGTTTTTGTTTGTAACTTTTCTTCCTCTTTGTGTCTTCAAGTCCTCATATCCTTTCTTTCTATGACTGGGTACATCGCTGCACTAACTTACCACCGAGCCAGCCTCAAAGGCCCAGTCCACCAACACCAGGTCTCATCTGCTTCTTTTCCTCTTTGAGCTCAGACTAGCTCTTCTGGGCAGGATTTACTCCTCTTTTCACGTGCCTCACTGCAATATCTCATCCTGGCCACGTTGCTGAAGAAGTCCCCGCATCCTCTCAAGCCTTTCTCTGCAATGTTTACATTAAAAAAAAAAAAAATCTCTATGTAGTTTTGCTTTCTTGCTCTGGTGGCTATTGAATGTTTTTGTTGTTGTTTGTTTTCCGTTACATTTAAATCAAAGAGGTATGGATTAACTCATTAAAGACTCATGTGGCTCTGTTTAAGGGCTGGGGGTAGCTTTCCTGTTCTGCACTAGTATTCACACTCTTCTTATCATGTGGTTCCTTTACCTTGTGTCTCTCTTGCATTTGTACATTTGTATTTCTGCATCCACTAGCCCCAGTCTTTCCTGTGTTCACCTTCTAGTCGGTTCTTCCCCTCACTGTCCATCATACTCTGGGCCTGTGAAGCCTCTGGCCTGGAAGGTCCTCTGTTCTGAGAGAGCCATTTAGACCCAATACTTATTCCTGCATCCAGATTCTCTCAGTTCTTTCGTACTCAGCATCCTAGAAGGATCTTCTCACTCTGGCTGTTTGGGCTTCCTGTTCATGTCAGACACTCCATCTGCCCATCTCTTCCTACTGAGCTGAACCTGGCTTCTGGTTCTCTTTGTTCAGCAGACTCAGCCTCCATTAGGGCCAGCCTGAAACCATATGGAACGTTTCCTTCAGGCAAGTCAAGCCTAATTGCCCTTCCCACTGGGTTCTTCTGCAGCAGCAAAGCCTTAAGGAGCCACCTATATGGGCAGTCTCGGCTCCTTCAGCCTGGGGACTTACTATGTACTTTGTCTCTTTGGAGGGAAACTGCAGACAAGAGGGAAAGAGGGGTTAAAATGGTCATGAAAGATTGGGAGAAGAAGGAGGGATGGGGTGGGTGGAGGGTTGTGGGCAAAGGGGCAGGAGCATTGTTTTACCCCACTGCACCCCACTCCTGTCCCCCCAGGCTGCTGGCCCAGCGGCAGCAACACTCCTTTGGTCTGCATGGGGTGAGCTGCATGGGCACGGAGGCCCACCTCTCCCTCTGTTCCTTGGAGTTCTATCGTGCCAACGACACCACCAGGTGCCCTGGGGGGGGGCCTGCGGTGGTGAGCTGTGTGCCAGGCCCTCTCTATGCAGCATCCAGTGGTCAGAAGAAGCAACAACAGCTGAAGCCTCAGGGGGAGGTGTGTGAGACAGTGACTATGACCTTCCCCCCAACCCACCCTAGATGAAGAACCCCCTAGTCTGGCCACCACCAAACCAAGCACAGGCCTTTGAGGACAGAGAGGAAACTTCCAGGGGGTGGGCCACAGACTTGACGCCACCCTCTGCCTCCCATCAGAACCTCATTTAGCTCCCAGGCCTCCACCTGTGCTGACATTCAAGTTACCACAGTTGGACATGCCTTTCTCCTCTGCAGGCCCGAGTGCGTCTAAAAGGCGGGGCCCACCCTGGAGAGGGCCGAGTGGAAGTCCTGAAGGCTGGCACATGGGGCACAGTCTGCGACCGCAAGTGGGACCTACAGGCTGCCAGCGTGGTGTGTCGGGAGCTGGGCTTCGGGACAGCTCGAGAGGCTCTGAGTGGTGCCCGCATGGGGCAGGGTGAGGGGGATGAAGGTGGGAAGGTGGGGAGGAGTTACACACTCTGGAGGCTACATTCTTTGTGAAGGAGATGCCTGAGCAGACAAGGAAAGTCTAGTTGCAGCTGCCTAATCGTTGATTTTGGGCCCTAGGCATGGATGCCATCCACCTGAGTGAAGTCCGATGCTCCGGACAGGAACTCTCCCTCTGGAAATGCTCGCACAAGAACATCACAGCTGAGGACTGTTCCCATAGCCAGGATGCTGGGGTCCGATGCAACCTACCCTACACTGGGGTGGAGACCAAGGTCAGTCGTACTTGCCACCTTGGCTCAGCTTATCTCACAACTTTTTTTGTTTTAATTTTACTGTTTTTTGGCCTCCAGTTGCTAGGGCTTGGTGCAGGCACTACAAATCCATTCCTGGTGGCCATGTTTTTCCTTTTTTTTTTTTTTCCATTTTATTCGATAGGATGGAGAAAAACTGAAGAGGGGAAGGGAAGATAGGGAGAAAGACAGTTACCTGCAGGCCTGCTTCACTGTTTGTGAAGCATCCCTGCTGCAGGTGAGGAGTGGGGGCTAGAACCCAGGTCTTTGCACATGGTACTATGTGTGCTTAACCAGGTACACCACTGTCTAGCCCCCAAGATTTTATTTCTCTTTTTAAATATTTTTTCCTTTTTTTTTTTTTTTTTTGTTATTGGATAGAGACAGATAGAAATTGAAAGAGATGGGGGAGATAGAGAGGAAGAGACAGAGAGACACCTGCAGACCTACTTCACCGTCTATGAAGTGACTCCCATGCAGGTGGGGAGCCAGGGCCTCAAACCAGGATCCTAACTGGTCCTTGCGCTTTACGCTACGTGCGCTTAACCTGCTGTGCTACCCGCCTGACTCCCTTTTAAATATTTTTATTGCCTTTATTTATTGGAGAGAGACAGCCAGAAATTGAGAGGGTTGGGGAGACTGAGAGGGTTGAGAAAGACAGAGAGACAACTGTAGCCCCACTTCACCACTTGCAAAGCTTTCCCCCTACAGGTGGGGACTGGGGGTTCAAACCCAGGTCCTTGTGCATTGTAACATGTGGGTTCAATCAGGTAAAACACCACCCGGCCCTGATTTTACTTAATTCTTTTTATTTCTTTCTTGTGGAGTTAATGGTTTACAGTCAACAGATTTTACTTAATTCTTAATCAGGGAGATAGGAGAGAGGAAAAGAGAAGCAGAGCATTACTCTGGCATATGTGCTGCCGGGGATTAAACACCGGACTGCCTGCCTGAAAACCCAATACTCACATATCTTACATCTTATTCAGTCCTAGTCATCCTGAAGTCTGATGCCCCCCCTCACCTTCCCCATGCTCCCTGCCTTTGCCACCACCTACTAGCTCTTTCTATGCCTCTCTGAACCACCTTTGAATCACATACCTGCTACAGGCTCCCATCTCCTGGCCCCAGAAGCCTCCCCAGCACTTCCATTTTGTGTTACTACAGATCCGACTCAGTGGGGGCCGCAGTCGGTATGAGGGGCGAGTCGAGGTGCAAGTAGGAGGACCTGGGTCCCCCCGCTGGGGCCTTATCTGTGGGGATGACTGGGGTACACTGGAGGCCATGGTAGCCTGCAGACAGCTTGGACTGGGCTACGCCAACCACGGCCTGCAGGTGAGCAGGGAGGAGGTGGAAACCAAGGTTATCACCTCCAAAGCCTGTGGCTGTCACTGTGGAGTGTGGGTGTGAGTCCTTCAACCCAGGAGGGTGGGAAGTGGGACCTCACAGACACATCTACGTCCTCTTGCCAGGAGACCTGGTACTGGGATTCAGGGAACCTGACAGAGGTGGTGATGAGTGGAGTGCGCTGCACAGGGACTGAGCTGTCCCTGGACCAGTGTGCTCATCATGGCACCCATGTTGCTTGCAAGAGGACAGAGACCCGCTTCACTGCTGGAGTCATCTGTTCTGAGAGTGAGTGCAACAAGAGGGAAATGCATTATGGGCACCTGTCCCAGCCTCTGAGCAGAGGCTTCTGACATCCCTCTTCCTGCTTTGGTGTAGCCGCCTCAGATCTGCTGCTGCACTCAGCACTGGTACAAGAGACCGCCTACATAGAGGACCGGCCCCTGCACATGCTCTACTGTGCTGCCGAAGAGAACTGCCTGTCGAGCTCAGCTCGCTTGGCCAACTGGCCTTATGGCCACCGGCGTCTGCTCCGATTCTCCTCCCAGATCCACAACCTGGGACGAGCTGACTTCAGGCCCAAGGCTGGGCGCCACTCCTGGGTGTGGCATGAGTGTCATGGGTGAGAGGGTCAAGGGACAGGTAGAAGAAAAAAGTCCAGGGGAAGGGGCACGTTTGCAAGAGCTGGGAAGAAAACGGGCTCCTGTGTCCCCATAGGCATTACCACAGTATGGACGTCTTCACTCACTACGATATCCTGACCCCCAATGGCACCAAGGTGGCTGAGGGCCACAAAGCTAGTTTCTGTCTAGAAGACACCGAGTGTCAGGAGGGTGAGTTGGGGCCTACAGTAGATTAGTCTCTCCGTGTCACTCAGCGCCTTTCCTCACACTGGCACATGCTAATCCCTTCAGATGTCTCGAAGAGGTATGAGTGTGCCAACTTTGGAGAGCAGGGCATCACCGTGGGTTGCTGGGATCTCTACCGGCATGACATCGACTGTCAGTGGATTGATATCACAGATGTGAAACCAGGAAACTACATTCTGCAGGTGCTAGGGCCTGGGATTTTCCAGATGACAAGAGGGAGGGGTGTTTTTTAAAAGCACCATTGTATCTGAGAGCTACAGCTGAGTTAAGGTGCCTTTTTCCTGACTCATAGGTGGTCATCAACCCCAATTTTGAAGTGGCAGAGAGTGACTTCACCAACAATGCAATGAAGTGTAACTGCAAATATGATGGACACCGCATCTGGGTGCACAACTGCCACATTGGTATTTAGTGGGAAAAACAGCCCCAAGAGACTGTGCGTGAGGTGGAGGGTGGGGGGAGGACAAGGCCTTCACTCTATTCTACCTCTGGTGTTTCTGTCTCTCTATCCACCTCACCAACCTCTCTACTTCTGTATCACTCCCCATTAATAGGTCTATCTTCTAGACTAAATCATGCGTCCACCTTGCAGGTGATGCCTTCAGCGAAGAGGCCAACAGGAAGTTTGAGCGCTACCCTGGCCAGACCAGTAACCAGATTGTTTAAGGTGCTGCCATCCTCCTTTGCACACCACCACTGGCCCCTTATGGCAAGGGTGTGAGGCTGCCATTACCTCAGGAGCTTACCACAGAACCCCAGTAACAGTGGGCCTGCCACATTCATCCAGTACACACTGGATGTGGAACTGTCGAGCAGACGTTCTCACCCTTCTTCCTGGACCAGCTGTTCACATCTGTGGCCAAGTATGTGGAATGTGTGCATCCAGGTCCAGCACGGAGCAGAGCACACCATGGGGAGCAGCATCTGAGTAACAGCCCAGAATGACGGGGATCAGGATAGTCGGCTCTAGAATCTCCCCTCTGTTCAAGGGGGATACAGCTTTACCTCTAGCCTTCTGGTGGGGCAAGAAAAGATCAGCCCTCCCCCTCCCTTTTTTATTATAACATGTTGCTAGGTATAATTTTATTTTATTAAAAAAAAAAAAGTTTTTTCATTTCTTCAGAATCCAGGAGTTGGTGCTGGTGGTTGCAGGGACCTGCCCTCAACTAGTTCATCTGATCCATTGTCCAGGTCCCCTCAGCATGTAAGCCAGGAAAGCACGATAGAAACCAGAGCAGAGCCTCATACTCTTGCTGATCCATTCATTCTGTGACCTCGGGGGTCACATACAAGGTCAACATTTCCGGTCCCCGCCGGATTCGCACTGCCAGTTGGGATTGGGTTCGAACAGCTTCATAAATATCTTCAGCATTTTGTACCAACTGCTCCCCGATGGCCAAGATCACATCACCAGGTCGAAGGCCAGCCCTATGGTGTAAGATGAACATAGAAAGGGGGAGGGCATAGCTGGTTCAGTTCAAGAGCACACACACACACCTCACCTGCCTGCCCACTTGGAAAGTACAGCCACTTCCTCACCGGTGTGCAGGGGAGTCCAGGATGACTTTGTGGATGAGCACACCATGCTGAACATCAGGAAAGCCTGGTTCTCGAAGTTGAAGTTCAGCGAGGATGCTGAAAGGACACGAGTCACCCTGTTAGCCACACTCCCATCTTGGGTTCCCTTCAAATTTCATATCAACAGATAACAGTATGGGTAGCGCAGTGTACTATGTTCTCCAGATATAAAGGCAATACGACCTCTGCTTTCCAGCAGTCAGGAAGTATATAGAAAAGGTCACATTCCAGGGTAGTCAGGCGGTAGCACAGTGGGCTAAGCACACGTGGCGCAAAGCACAAGGACCAGTGTAAGGATCCGGGTTCGAGCCCCCGGCTCCCCACCTGCAGGGTCGCTTCACAGGCGGTGAAGCAGGTCTGCAGGTGTCTGTCTATCTTTCTCTCCTCATCTCTGTCTTCTCCTCCTCTCTCCATTTCTCTCTGTCCTATCAACAGTGATATCAATAACAACAATAACTACAACAAGAAAACAAGGGCAACAAAAGGGAATAAATAAATATTAAAAAAAAAAAAAGGTCACATTCCAAATGGCACCAAATGCTAAATCAATAGCACCTGTGACACTTGAGAAATCTGAAAAGATTTTATTTTTGTTACTGAGAAAGGGAGAACTAGAGCATCACTCTGTCACATGCAAACTCCAGACCTCAGTGCTTACCTATGGGGCCACCTGAGAGAAGTTTTAAGGAGAGACTAGAACTTTGCCTAGAAGGATGAGTCTGATCTTTAACTATGTAAAACAAAAATAATGTGGGAGTCAGGCGGTAGCCCAGCAGGTTAAGCGCATGTGGCGCAAAGTGCGAGGACTGGCCTAAGGGTCTCGGTTCGAGCTCCCGGCTCCCCACCTGCAGGGGAGCCGCTTCACAAGTGGTGAAGCATGTCTGCAGGTGTCTGTCTTTCTCTCCCCCTCTCTCTCCATTTCTCTCTGTCCTATCCAACAACGACGACATCAACAATAATAATAATCACAACAACGATAAAACAATAAGGGCAACAAAAGGGAATATTTTAAAAAAACAAGAATAATGTAAATAAAGATATTGAGGAAGTCAGACTGACTGAAACAGCATAGATTGATTAAAAAAAAAAAAGTCAGATCTGAAAGACCAACTTGGAGACATGGGAAAATGACCCTTTAACACCAGGTTATGGAATTGAAGGTTTTAAATCAAAGCAAGTAATAGAATGAAATCAACCTGGTAACATCTGTGAATAATGAAGTGGGGTGAGAAAATTATTACCATGAGAGAGGACTAATTATCTCCCAATGTGAAGCAACTCATCTTAGAAAGATGGGGGGGGAGGGCAGGTGGTGGTACACCTGGTTGAGTGCACATGCTATCATGTGCAAGGATCTAGGTTTGAGACCCTGGTCCCCACCTGCAAGGGGAAAGCTTTCCAAGTGGTGAAGCAGTGTTGCAGGTGTCTCTCTGTCTCCCTCTCTATTTCTCCCTTCTCCATTTCTAACTGTCTCTATCCAATAAATAAGTAAAGATAAGAAAAAATTTAAAGAAGAAAGAAAGGTAGCTGGGGGTCGGCGGCAGCTCAGCAGGTTAAGTGCACAGGGCGCGAAACACAAGGATTGGCCTAAGGATCCCAGTTCAAGCTCCTGGCTCCCCACTAGCAGGGGAGTCCCTTCTCAAGTGGTAAAGCAGGTCTGCAGGTGTCTATCTTCCTCTCCCCTTTCCTGTCTCCCCATCTCTCTCAATTTCTCTTTGTCCTATCCAACAACATCAATGGCAACAATAACAACAAGGGCAACAAAATGGGAAAAAATGGCCTCCAGGAGCAGTGGATACATAGTGCTGAACTCCAGAGATAACCCTGGAGGCAAAAAAAAAAAAAAAAAAATAAGAAAAGAAAAGAAAGAGAGCAATGAAGAGGCCAGGTGCTAGCACACCTAGTCAGGTGCACATGTTACAATGCTCAAGCCCGTCCCACCTGTAGGAGGAAAGCTTCTCAAGCAGTGAAGTGGGGCTGCAGGTGTCTTTCTGTCTTTCTCCCTCTCTATCTCCCCCTCCCCTCTCAATTTCTCACTGTCTCTATCCAATAAATAAGTAAATAAACAAAATGATAAAAAAAAAAAAAAAAAGACAGCAATGAGAACAAAGCTCAGTGATGCCAGTTTACCAGCACTGATCACACTGGAAGCTCCCAGGTTACCACCTCCGAAGCTCATACCTGGGAGTCAGAGTAAGCATCATCACCCCAATGTAGCGACGCTGGGTCCCACTGGTTCCGAACCAAGAATCTGAGACAGAGACAAAGTGAGCCTGGCCCAACTACATCCTCCCTTTCTTCCCCTCCTCCCAACTGTACCCATTCACCAAGGCTCAAACAATGTTCTTCCTCCCAAGCCATTCTCACTCTTTTTTTCCTCACGATGCAGAAACTCTCGAAGGCGATCAGAAGGGATGGCAAAGGAGATTCCAGCTGTAACTTTCATGGTGTTCACCCCGATCACCTCCCCATCCTGCAGGGACAGAGGCCACTATTCCCTAGCCCAAACAAATAATAGGAGATGGGGTGGGACATCTGAACAAACATAGCAGGAAATATTGAGGGGCTTTGGTTGGATTCTGGGAATCAGCAAGTCAAAGACTGCTCAAAACACTCGACTAGACACTGTTGAATCTGAGAAAACCCACCTATCCCACACTGACCTGGCCCAAGGGTTCTTGGAAAGAAGGCTGTCCCACTCACCAGGTTAACCAGAGGACCTCCGGAGTTTCCAAACTGCAGGACAAGAAGAGAACATGGAAGACATCCAGGGACTCTATGCCTGGAGGCGCATAGTCAAGCTGTAGGCACTTTCTCCAATTTCTTTCCAGCCCAGGAATGAATGAGTGGATACAATTTTGCAGCCCAATCTGCGTAGAGGCTGATGCGCCACCCACCCCCAGTCGGCGACTGCACCGCAGTCATCCCCCTCCCCCACCCAGCTGGTCACGGTTCTCCTACGAGGACGCACATCAATAGCTGCATCAGTCTGGATGTACTCCACATTGGTTTGGGTGAGGCCTAGGTCTCTGGCTGGCCGCTGAGCAGAGCTGACGATGCCCGAGGTGATGGTGTTCTGCAGTGCAAAGGGGCTCCCCATGGCAACAACAAACTCGCCTTGCCGCACATCCGCCGAGAGTCCCAGGGGCAGGGTGGGCAGCGGCTCCTAAGGGAGAAGGAGGACACAGACCTGGGGTCTGGGGTCTGGAGGCGGGGCAGGTGCACAGGCCCGGCCAGGGCCGACCTTCCCAGGCCCTCACCTTCGTCTGAATCCTCAGCAGGGCGATGTCGGCCACCGGGTCCACCGCGGTGACCACGGCCTCGTACGTGTCGCCGCTCGGCAGCCTCACGCGGACTCGGCGCCGATCTGCCACCACATGGGCATTGGTGACGATGAGCCCGTCGGCGGCCACCACGAATCCGGAGCCATTGGAGATGGGGACCTCGCGGCCGGAGAAGGGGTGCCTGGCGCGGGGGAGACCCGGGTGCTGAGCCCCGGCGGCCGCCCGCCCTCCAGCCCGCCGTGTCGGCACCTCCCGCTCCAGCCCACCGTTACCGGCCCAGGATCTCGATGTAGACCACGGCAGGGGCGGTCTTCTCCACCACGTCCGCGATGAAGTTGTACTGGCTGCGGGGCGAGGCCGGCGGCGGGCGGAGCACCGCGGCTTGGACGCGCGGGAGCCCCTGGCCCCCTCCCCACAGCAGCAGCATCGCGCCCCCGGCGCCCAGCGCCACCGCCAGCCACACTCGTGGGCGGGCTCCCGAGGCCCCTGAGCCCTCCCGGGCCCCGGGGTGCGGCGTGCCCGAAGTCCACGCCGCCACACATGTCCGTGCTTCAGGGACCCCCCTAGACAGCCGAGTCCCGGGGCTGGGCGTCCCACAAGTCCATCGAGCCCCAGGGTCAGGAGTTCCTGACGTCAGCGGGACCCGGAGGTCAGGGGTCAACAGGGGTCCCTTCCCCCCGCGCGCCCCCCAAAAAGCCCGCCATCTCTGGAGGCTCCAGCTTGCACCCCGGCCCGCCCTCAGTGCGGCCATGGGCTCCGCCTCGACTGCCTCCTCGCCCGCCCTACACAGAGGCGGCACCCAGGACGCGAGCAGCGGGGCCGCGGTGCGCGAGGCACGCCGGGACCTGAAGTCCTCAGCCGGGCTCCGCCCCGCCCCGAGAACGCCGGGAATTGTGGTCCGGGCAATTCTGAGGCTGCCCGAGGGGCCGCGAGGCATGCTGGGCCCACTAGCCCTTCCGGGGCGCCTCAGGATTTCAGGTCTCCGCACCCTGGGCTGATGCCCAGAGACTCCACCTACCCAGGAGCCCCTGCGGCGGGCCGTGAAGATGGCGGCTGTGGCGGCGGCGGCAGGACACCCCTAAAGCGGTGGCAATGGAACCTCCCCAGGCACCGGGGCCGGAGCGGCTCTTTGACTCGCACCGGTGAGAGGCGCCCGGCGGGAAGGCCCGGCTCCCGCGTCCACTCGGCCCTCGGCGCCCGACCGACTCTTGTCTCGCCCCCCACAGGCTCCCGGGTGACGGCTTCCTGCTCCTCGCGCTGCTGCTCTACGCTCCCGTCGGGTTCTGCCTCCTCGTCCTGCGCCTCTTTCTTGGCATCCACGTCTTCCTGGTCAGCTGCGCCTTGCCGGACAGCGTCTTCCGCAGGTGAAGACCCGGGCCCGCAGGGAGGGTGAGGGCTGGGCTCGGCCCGAGACTGCAGCCAGCGCTGCTGCCTGCGCCCCCAGGTTCGTGGTGCGGACCATGTGTGCGGTGTTGGGGCTCGTGGCTCGGCAGGAGGACCCCGGACTCCGGGATCAGCGCGTCAGGGTCCTCATCTCCAACCACGTTACGCCTTTTGACCACAACATAGTCAACCTGCTCACCAGCTGTAGCACAGTGAGTAGGGAGGGGGTGGCGGGCCGGGGGCGCAACCGAGAACCCTGTGGGACCAGGCTCAAGGCTGGCCTCTGCTGTCCCAGGTGCGCGCAGGCTTTCCCCGGGGAACCCCGACTCCCGCACTGTGTCCCATATGTTAGCACCTCTCACTTGCCGACGCTGTCTTACTCATTTACTTACTTAGGCTTTCTGTTGTCCCTGTTCCCAGCCTCTGCTCAATAGTCCCCCCAGCTTTGTATGCTGGTCGCGGGGCTTCGTGGAGATGGATGGGCCCGGGGAGTTGGTGGAGTCACTCAAGAGATTCTGTGCTTCCACGAGGCTTCCCCCCACCTCGCTGCTGCTGTTCCCCGAGGAAGAGGCCACCAATGGCCGGGAGGGACTCCTGCGCTTCAGGTGGGTGACACAGCTATCGGTCTCCAACTGGGTAGGTGGTTGGGTTCTCTTGGGTTTGAACACTTTCTTCAGCCCCGTCCCGTCTCCCTTCCCTGTTCCTTTCCTATTTGTTCACCTGTATTTCTTTCTCCTGAGCGTCTTTATTTTTTCCATTATCTACTTGCAACATCTTTTTTTAAATCTTTTTTAAAGTTTTTTTTTTTACTTAATAATTTATTTTCCCTTTTGTTGCCCGTGTTTTTTTATTATTGTTGTTGTTATTTATGTCACTGTTAGATAGGACAGAGAGAAATGGAGAGAGGAGGGGAAGACAGAGAAGGGGAGAGAAAAATAGACACCTGCAGACCTGCTTCACTGCCTGTGGAGCAACTCCCGGGCAGATGGAGAGCCCGGGGCTCAAACCGGGATCCTCACGCCGGTCCTTGCACTTTGCACCACCTGCTCTTAACCTGCTGCGCTATTGCCCGACTCCCTACTTGCAACATCTTGAGAGCTTCCTCTCCTTTTCTTTTCCTCTTCCACAAATATCTTATTTTTAATGAGATACAGACAGCAGCAGAACACTGCTTAACTCTGGATTATGCTGGGATTGAACTGGGACCTCAGAGCCTCCGGCATGAAAGTCATTTGTATAACCACTATACTATCTTCTTAATCCTAATTTTCTGGGGGTTTTTAATTTATTTTTTTAATATTTATTTACTCCCTTTTGTTGCCCTTGTTTTATTGTCATAGTTATTTTTGTTGTTGCTGTTGTTGGGTAGGACAGAGAGAGATGGAGAGAGGAGGGGAAGACAGAGGGGGAGATAAAGAGACACATGCAGACCTACTTCACCGCCTGTGAAGCGATTCCCCTGCAGGTGGGGAGCCGGGGGCTCAAACCCGAATCGTTATGCTGGTCCTTGCGTTTTGCACCACCTGCACTTAAACCGCTGCACTACTGCCCATCTCCCTGTTTTTTTAATAAGGTATGAACTGGTGAGTGTAATGCCATCCTACTCGCTTTTCTTTTCTAGTTCCTGGCCATTTTCTATCCAGGATGTGGTGCAACCTCTTACCCTGCGAGTCCAGAGACCCTTAGTCTCTGTGGTGAGTGTGCATTGGACAGGGAATCTGGGGCTTGGAGGGGAAGTTTCCTGCTCCTGGTAGCCCTGACGTAGACTTCATTTCATGCCCTCCCCTCAGACTGTATCAGATGCCTCCTGGATCTCAGAACTGCTGTGGTCACTTTTTGTTCCTTTCACGGTGTATCAAGTAAGGTACTAATTGTCTTTACTTTTTGGTATCTAGGAGGAGCTCCTGTCAAGAAAATAGTTGTCTCTGTTCTGTCCATTTGCAGAACTTTTAATACCAAGGCTCCACCACAGGTGTAATACAAATTACTTAGACTTTCCCATCCTCATCACCACAGTTACATGAAAATAGAAGCGTGGTGGGGAAGGTGACAACTACGTGACTCCAGTGAGGTCCTGGATTGTTTTTTGCAGGTGGCTCCATCCTGTTCATCGGCAGCTGGAGGAAGGGAATGAAGAATTTGCCCTCCGTGTACAACAGGTGGTAGGGTCTATGGGGCAGAGTGGAGGTGGGGACTTTCATTATAGAGGGGAAAGAACAGCAAAGGCCTTGACACTTGCACTGTCCCAATTCTCTCTAGCTGGTGGCCAGAGAACTGGGCCAGACAGGGACACGACTTACTCCAGCAGACAAAGCAGAGCACATGAAGCGACAGAGACACCCCAGATTTCGCCCCCAGCCAGGTTGTGACTTTTGTGCACAATGCGATGTTTTGCCTCCTGTGTTTTCCTCTCTATTTCTGTTCTGTCAGTCTTTCTTTACTTTCAGTTCTTAACTCACCACATTTTGGCTTTCTTTTTTACAGCCCAGTCTTTTTCAACTTCCCCTGGCCCTTCTCCTGATGCGCAGCTGGCAACTCTGGCTCAGAGAGTCAAGGAGGTTTTACCCCATGTGCCACTGAGTGTCATCCAGAGAGACCTGGGTATGGGAAAGGGTAGCCTCACATAGGAAGAAAGGAATTATTAAAAGATAAAGTGGGTGATAGAAGGAGAAGATGGACAGGAAACACAACATCCCTTTCCTACCTTCACTTCTCTCCAGCCAGGACTGGTTGTGTAGACTTAACCATCACTAATCTGCTTGAGGGAGCAGTAGCGTTCATGCCTGAAGATATCACTGAGGGGACCCAGTCCCTTCCTTCAGTCTCTGCCTCCAAGGTGAGACCCAGGAAATTGTCATATTCAGGATAATGGGGTAGGAGGGGGAAGTTGACGATATTCCCCATCCCTGATGTCTCTTTCAATCCTGAGACCCTAGCACAGTGCCTCTCTTGCAAAGTAGGCATTCGGTGCGTGTTTAGTGATGATGACTTCGCAAGTCCTCTGACATTGTGATCACCTCAGTTTCCCAGCTCTCGCCCGGTGGCCCCTCAGCCCACAGCTCTAACATTTGCCAAGTCCTCCTGGGCCCGACAGGAGAGCCTACAGGAGCGCAAACAGGCACTCTATGAATACGCAAGAAGGTGAGGGGCCTAGAGGACAGTAGGTAGGAATGGGCAGGGTGGAGATGGAGTAATTATGGAGCTAGTAGGATAAGCACACACAATGTCTTCTATGTCCTACAGGAGATTCAAAGAGAGACAGGCCCAGGAGGCTGACTGAGCACAGGATGGCACCCAGAGCCGCAGGACGGAGACTGGGGGCAGCTCTCACCCAGCTTACAACAGATTGGATGGGTGGGTGGGATGGGGGGCCTCCCCACCCCCAATATCACATTAAAATTCAGGGTTTTCACTCAAGGTCTCTGTTGCCTCTCTGGGTCCAAAAACCCTCTGAGCAAGTCCACTTTTCCCTTAATTGGGTAGTGAAGGGTGGAGAGGAGGATGAGGTGAGGGTGATCTTCTTGTGGGAGGTGATCAAAAAGAAACTGTCTGAAACCACCTCTTTATGTCAGTGCGTGAATGGGGCAGGAAATAGCTTACTAATGCTTTTTACAATGCTGGAGGTCATGGATTCAAGCCCCCAACTATCACAGAAGAGCACCATGCAAAGGGAAAACTTCATGAGCAGCCGAGCAGTGTTATGCCTTTCCTCTCTTCTTACCCTGTGTCTTAAAAAAAAGAAGAAGAAAGAAAGAAAGAAAAAAAGTCCACTGGATGTGGTGGGATCTTGCAACAAAAAAAATAATAAAGTGTGCTGAACTGAAGACCCAGTAGCAACTGAACAGCAACTTGAATGTTTAACTACAAGTCCCAAGAAGCCTTTCACTAATCCACACAATATACTGTGTCTATAGAGTTCACACATGCTCAGTATGGTAGCAGGAGCCTGTTTTCCATAGGCTCCTAAATTAAATAAGGTGGAGCAAATAACTCCAACTCCAAGACCAGTCTTTGGATTGGAGTTTGAGCCAAGCCCCAGGGTGGAGCCGGAATTCACCTTTGTACTTCACACAGGTCAGGGTTAGTGGTGATCTGCTGAGTCTGGAACTGGCTGCCATCCTGTCTTCCCAGAGCTACAAACAGGTTTGATTCCAGGACCCTTGCTACCTTGTTGCCAAATTCCTGCCACCTTCCTCTCCTCTTTGGAACATTCCCACAAATGTCAGGTCTCAGATAATCCCCTCTACCCTTAAGAACCCCTGTATTTGTCACAGAAGGTTTTTACTGCCTGGCTGCCTGGTAGTAGTTCTGTTCTGGTAGTCCCTTACTTATCTGGCTCGAGTCTCCTATTTCCAGACAGATAAGAAAAGTTGGGAATACAGTGTATTATCACCTAAAGGTAACAGGGATCAGCTGAGATAGGAAGAAGGTGACACCAAAACAAAACCATAAATGGCTATTCTGCCTTCTGCAGATCCTGCCAGAGCCATCATGGCTTCTCAGCTTCTCAGGCTAGCAGAAGAGTCTGATGCAAACCCTGAGGAGTCTGAACTGGCTGTGAATCCCTTTGATGGGCTTCCTTTCTCTTCCCGCTACTATGAGCTGCTTGAACAGCGCCGAGCCTTGCCCATCTGGGCTACTCGCTTCACCTTCTTGGAGCAATTGGAAAGTAGCCCCAGTGGAGTGGTCCTGGTGTCTGGAGAGCCTGGATGTGGCAAAAGCACCCAGGTGGGGTGACCTCCTGGCAATAGACACAAGGGGGTGGCATAAGGGAATTGACCTGTCCCTGGGCAAGAAAATAATGGGGCTGTGTGGGGTTGGAGGATGGCAAAGGGAGATTGGTTAAGCTGACCCTGGGGTACTGGCTGGTAAAGGACCAAGGGACTTCCCCCAAGTAAAGAAAGATTAAACTAGCCATAGCTTCCCTGGCACTTCTGCTAAGTCCTGGATCTTGCTGATGGGTTGTCCTCCCCTGCCTGTCCCAGATCCCTCAATGGTGTGCAGAGTTTGCGCTGGCCAGGGGCTTTCAGAAGGGCCAGGTCATTGTCACTCAGCCCTACCCTCTGGCAGCCCTGAGCCTGGCCCAGCGGGTTGCTGACGAGATGGACCTGACCCTGGGCCACGAGGTTGGATACAGCATCCCCCAGGAGGACTGCACCGGGCCAGACACCCTGCTCAGGTGGGGGTCTCCTGAAGATCTGACCCAAAGCAAATTCCCTTGACACAGCAGCAACAAGACTGGTCCCCAGACATCTCCCCTCCCTCAGCCCAGCTCAGGCTTCAGTCATGCTTATAACTGCTACACTAGGCCCTTTTACCCCAGCCATCCAACCTCATCCTCAATGCAGAAGTCTCACTTTGAGGCAGGGGAGATAACATAATGGTTATGCAAACAATTTCATGCCTGAGACTCCAAAGTCCCAGGTTCAATACCCTGCACCACCATAAGCCAGAGTTGAGCAGTGCTCTGGTAAGATAGAGGAATAAATTTCACTTTCCAACCTAGAGGGCAGTTTGTGAACAAAAGTGTAATCAGTGGGGTTGTAGCTGAGTTACAGGTCCACAAGGTTCCACATGTCCATCAAAGGGTCTTTTTCTGACTTTACTATCAAACTCTAGCCCCCTAAGGCGAGAGGTTGCCCTGGACTTCCACAGCTGGTCAGTATCCACACTGACTACTGCCCACTGCCAACGTCAACAGGTTCTGCTGGGACAGGCTGCTTCTGCAGGAGGTGGCCTCAACTCGGGGTGCTGGAGCCTGGGATGTGCTTGTGCTGGATGAGGCTCAGGAGCGGTCAGTGGCCTCAGATTTGCTCCAAGGGCTGTTGCGAGATACCAGGCTTAGAAACCTGCCTGGGGATCCCAGAATGGTTGTGATTACTGACCCAGCTCTTGAATCCAAGCTCCACACTTTCTGGAGCCATTCTCCTGTTGTGCATGTACCCAGTGAACCTGGGGGTCATCCCACCCCCATCTACCGGGACACTGTCCCTACTGATCGAGTGAGAGCTGCCTGCCAAGCTGTGCTGGAATTGTGTCGAGAGGAGACTCCAGGAGATGTTCTAGTATACCTGCCCAGTGAGGAGGTAAAAATGGGCAGCAAAAGGAAATTATCATGTATGTCACCTTCCTTACCCCAGGAGATGAGAGCAATGCTACTTGGGAACATCGGCGTTAGAATATTTGCTGTTTGGGTCCTGAGGAAAAATTAAGGGATTTCAGGAGAAAGGTCTAAAGCTCTCCTGATTCTGCCTAATGCCTAGATTTGTGGCTTGGTGAATTCCTGAAATCCCAATATCCCTAACTTTATGAGCACATTCATTTTTTTCAGAGCAGAGGGTCATAATTTTCATCAGTTTTTCAAAGGGATCTGTGACCCGAAAAGGTAAGAAGTGCGCAAACACCTCTCCCACTCTCCTCAGGAAATTTCTCTGTGCTGTGAATCATTGTCCAAAGAAGTGGGAACCTTAGTTTTCCGAGGGCCTCCACCACAGGTGCTGCCCCTCCACCCAGGCTGTGGGCAGGCTGTTCAGGATGTGTATGAGGACAAGGACTTGAGTGCTCGAAAAGTCGTGGTCACCCATTGGCTGGCTGACTTCTCCTTCTCCCTCTCTTCTGTGCAACATGTCATTGACTCAGGACTGGAACTTCGAAGTGTGAGTGAGAGATGAGGGTATGTGGGGCTAAAAACAGAAATGGCCCACTCTAATCTGTCTTCACCTTCATTGTGGGGGCTGGTGACAGGTTTACAACCCTCAGATCCGAGCAGAATCCCAAGTTTTGAGGCCAATCAGCAAGTGTCAGGCAGAGGCGAGACAACTGCGGGCAAGAGGCTCCCCACCAGGTAAGAAGAGACTTTGTCCTCAATGAGATCACTCACATAAAGAGTCACCAGCAAGGGAGTCGGGCGGTAGTGCAGCGGGTTAAGCGGAGGTGGCGCGAAGCACAAGGACCAGCCTAAGGATCCGGTTTGAGCCCCCAGCTCCCCACCTGTAGGGGAGTAGCTTCACAGGTAGTGAAGCAGCTCTGCAGGTATCTGTCTTTCTCTCCCCCTCTGTCTTCCCCTCCTCTCTCCATTTCTCTCTGTCCTATCCAACAACGACAACAACAATAACAACAACAAGGGCAACAAAAGGGAATAAATAAAATATAAAAAAAAAAAAAGAGTCACCAGCAGGGGCTGGATGGTGGTATACCTGGTTGAGCATACAGGTGACAGTGTGCAAGGATCCAGGTTCAAGCCCCCAGTCCCCACCTGCAGGGGGAGCTTTATGAGCAATGAAGTAATGTTGTAGGTCTCTCTCTTTTTCTCTCCCTCTCTATCTCCCCTTCTCTCTAAAATTCCCTGTCTGTGTGTGTGTGTGTGTGTGTGTGTGTGTGTGTGTGTGTATTTAAAGTCATCAATACCCAGAACTGTACTGTGATCCTGGTCTCTCTTCCCTCTTCCCTCAGGATCCTGCCTCTGCCTGTACCCTAAGTCCTTCCTAGAGCTAGATTTCCCCCCGCTGCCCCAACCCAGGCTGTGTGAGGAGAACCTGAGCCCCCTGGTGTTACTGCTGAAAAGAAGACAGATTGCAGAACCAGGGGCCTGTCATTTCCTGGACCGGCCTTGTAAGTATCTCCCCTGCAAAGTTCTACTGTCAGGACTGGGTGGTGGTGCACCTGGTTGAGCACACAAGTTACAATGTACAAGGACCCGGGTTCAAGGCCCCAGTCCCCTCCAGCAGGGGGAAAGTTTCACAAGTGGTGAAGCAGTACTGCAGGTGTCTCTCCATCTCTTTCCCTCTCTATACCCCCTTCCCCTCAATTTCTGGCTGTCTTTATCCAATAAGTAAATTATGAGAAAGTTTTTTTTAAAAAAAATCCTACTGCCTGATCACCAGCACTGAGACCCCTGATGTTGTAAGCCGTGTTTTCTCACCAGCTCCAGAAGCGCTGATGCAGGCCCTGGAAGATTTAGACTATCTGGCAGCCCTGGATGATGATGGAAACCTGTCAGACCTGGGAATCATCATTTCAGAATTCCTACTGCCCCCAGAGCTGGCCAAAGCCTTATTGGCCTCATGCGAGTTTGACTGTGTGGATGAGATGCTCACCCTCGCTGCCATGCTCACTGGTATAAGTAAATCCCTCCTCTCTATCTTGCCTATAGCCACCTCAGCCCCCACCCCAGCCCACCTAGGTGTTCTGGTGCTCCTACAGCTAGTCCCTTCCCTCATGCCCCAGTTCCACCTTTCATAGTGCCCAAAAAGCCAGCCTTGTCTCTCTCTTAGCTCTTTAGCCTTTTCTCTCTGCTGGTCACTGTCCCTCAACATGCTATCTCTCCTGCCTGTTATTACTGCAACTCCACGCCTGTCTTTCTCAGCCCTATACTCCCCTTCTGCTGCAGAGAACCATCTTTGCTATGCTGCCAGTGTAGTCTGTGTTCCAGCTTCAGGCCCACCACAGCACTGAAGTCATCACCTTACCAGTGATCTTTTATAAATCTAATCCAAGGAAACATTTGAGGTGGCTGGGTGATAGCACACCTAGTTAAGCATACACATTACAGCACACAAGGACCCAGGTTCAAGCCCTTGATCCCCATCTGCTGGGGCAAAGCTTCACAAGTGATGAAGCAGGGCTACAGGTGTATTTCTGTCTCTTCTCTGTCTTCCCCCTGCCTCTCCTCTAAATTTCTGTCTTTATCCAATAAGTTAAAAAAAAAATTGAGCCATTAATCATGACCTTTTGACACTTGAAAATATTGAGTACTCTCACCTTGAAACTACTTTCTCTAAGTCTCTGTGTCATCCTCCTCATCATTGTCCCAAGTTTCCATCCTTTTTTTGGTTTTATTGCCACCAGGGTTATTTATCTCTGGGGCTTACTACCAGCACTACAAATCCACTGCTCCTGGTGGCCATTTTTTCTTTCTTTTTTTCTTTTTAATTTTATTATATATGTTTATTTATTTGTTCATTTATTTTTATATAGACTGAGAAATCAAGAGGGGGAGGGTGAGATTGAGAGGGAAAAAGATAGAGAGACATTGAAGCCCTGCTTCATCATTCATGAAGCTTTCCCCATGCAGGTGGGGACCAGGGGCTTGAACACGGTTCCTTGCACAGTGAACTATGTGTGCTTAAACAGACATACCACCATCTGCCTCCCCTTTCTTTTCTTTGTTTTAAATTTTATTTTATTGGGTAAACCAGAGATATTGAGCGGGGAGAAGGAGATAGACACCTGCAGACCTGCTTCAACACTCATAAAGCTTCCCTCTGCAGGTGGGGACTAAAGGGGCTCAAACCCAGGTCTTTGCACATGGTAACATGTGCACTCTACCGTGTGCTACTGCCTACCCCCCCAGGTTTCCATTCTTCCTGAATAGCCATCTCATTAATCTCTCCCTTGAGCTCTACAGATCCTCTGCTTACCTTCTATCTTGATCCTCTTGTCTTATTCTCTGAACTCTTAACAAGTTCATTCACAACCGTGGTCTGAAGTGGCACCTTAACACTTACAAGGTCCGATAATTTCACTAAACATGTTTAAACATTGTATCTTCTTACTGATAACCATCCCTTGAGTCTTACATTTATGTATCTAAGTCCTGATAGATATTTCTACCAAAATGGTCTTCACTACTTCAAGTGATTTTTAAAATTTTTTCTTAAATATTTTTTTTCCTTTTTGCTGTCCTTGTTTTATTGTTGTAATTATTATTGTTGATGATGTCATTGTTGTTGGATAGGACAGAGAGAAATGGAGAGAGGAGGGGAAGATAGAGATGGGGAGAGAAAGATAGACACCTGCAGGCCTGCTTCACTGCTAGTGAAGCAACTCCCCTGCAGGTGGGGAGCCGGGGCTCAAACCCTATCCTTAGGCCACCGGTCCTTGTGCTTCCTGCCACCTGCGCTTAACCTGCTGAGCTACCGCCCGACTCCCACTTCAAGTGATTTTTAAACCATCTCTTTACCACCACAGAAATCATGCCATTATCTCTGTAGCTCTACTACTGCCACTTTAGGCTAACCTTTCTCTAGGTTCTTTTGCTGTAAGTACCCTATTAAAAAAAAAAATTCGGGCGGAGGGTAGATAGCATAATGGTTATGCAAACAGACTCTCATACCTGAGGCTCCAAAGTCCCAGGTTCAGTCCCGCACACCACCATAAGCCAGAGCTGAACAGTGCTCTGGTTAAAATTTTTGAAAAAAAAAATAATAAAATTCACCCTGGGGGCTGAGCGGTAGCACAGTGGGTTAAGCCCACATGACGTAAAGTGCAAGAACTGGCATAAGGATCCCGGCTCAAACCCTGCTCCCCACCTGTGGGGGGGGGGGAGGTGAAGCAGGTCTGCAGGTGTCTTCTTTCTCTTCTCTGTCTTCCCCTCCTCTCTTGATTTTTCTCTGTCCTATTCAACAACGACAACAATAACAACAACTATAAACAATAAGGGCAACAAAAGGGAAAAAATAGCCTCCAGGAGCAGTGGATTTGTAGTGCAGGCTCCGAGTTCCAGTGATAACCCTGGAGACAAAAAAAACATTCTGTCTTCTCCATGTTCACTGTCAGTGTCTGGTCTTCATCACTGCTCAGCTGGATTTTTTCAGTAGCCTCTACAAGCATCGATACTCAGATAAAAATTACAGTTGGATAGGGTCATTTGCTTTTTGAGAAAGAAGAACAGAAAGGGAAACTAAAAGCAGGATTTGACTAAATCTGGAGTAGGGCACCAAAGTAAAAACCCTGGGGTGACGGTGAGGGTGGATATTCAGCTTCCCAGGGCAGTGGGGGAGTGGGGGGATGGGACACAGTCTTTTGGTGGTGGGACTGGTGTTTATGTACATTCCTATTAATTTGTAGTCATATAAATTTAAAAAATTACAGTTGGGGGCCATGTGGTAGCACTCCTGGTTGAATACACGTTACAATGCACAAGGACCCAGGTTCAAGCCCCTGGCCCCCACCTACAGGGGGAAAGCTTTGCAAGTGGTGGAGCAGGGCTGCAGGTGTCTCTCTTCCTCTCTATCTCCCCCTTCCCTCTTGATATCTGGCTATATCAAATACAGTAAAAACTTTTTAACATAAATTAAAAACTACATTTGATTAAAAAGTTAAATAAGCACAGGGTCTCTTAGTTTAAAATTCTTCCCCAAAGCTAGTCTTTCCTTTCCTTTTTTTTTTTTCTTCCTTCAGGATCATCATTGGGGTTGAGTGCCTGTACTATGAACCCACTGTTCCTGAAAGCCATCTTTTTTTCCAGTGCTGTTGCTGTTACTGTTGTTGCTGGATAGGACAGAGAGAAATTGAGAGAGGAGGGGAAGACAGAGGGGGAGAGGAAGATAGACACCTGCAGACCTGCTTCACCACTTGCAAAGTGATCCCCTTGCAGGTGGGGAGCCGGGGGCTTGAAGCAGGTCCTTGTGCTGATCCTTGCACTGGTCCTTACACTTTGAACTATGTGCACTTAAGCTGGTGTGCTAGCGCCCGGCCCTTGTCTTTACTTTCCAAACAGAAAAATAACTGATGTGTGTAGATATCCAGTCTCTCAGGCCCTTACCTAGCCCTCCAGTTTTGCACTATGTGTGCTGAACCTGGTGCACCATTGCCCGATCCCCAATCTCTCCAGTCCTAAGTGTTACCACTTTGCCATACATGGTAGGAGCTTGCAGTTTTGCAAACACACCCTGCTATTGACTTCTGTTCCAGTTGTTCCCAGTCTAGAGTACTCTCTCTAATCCTTCTCCACTGAACTAATTCCTACTTAAGCTTAATTACTGGCCTGTTCATCTATTGTGTTTAACAAGTTTACTTACTTGTTAAATATTTACTTATTACTATTGATTGGATAGAGGCAGACAGAAATTAAGAGGGGAATTAGAGAGGAAGAGAGAAAGAGGTGCACCTGTAGTACTGCTTCTCTGTTCATGAAGCTTCCACACTGAAGGTGGGGACTGGGGGCTTGCACCCAGGTTTTTGTGCACTATAACACCAGCCCTCAACTGGGTGACCCACTGTTTGGTCTCTAGTTTGCTTACTCTCACCAAACTCCAGACATCTTGAGGACAGAGTGTCTTTCATCTACATTCAAGGACTAATAAAACATAACAGTTTAAAAGTTATCAGTGAGACTGGGGAGACAGCCTACTGGTTATGCAAAAGACTTTCATGCTTGAAATTTTGAGGTCCCAGGTTCAATCCCCAGCAGCACCGTAAGCCAGAGCTGATCAGTGCTCTGAGAAGGAAGGAGGGAGGGAGAGAAGGAAGGAAAGAAGAGAGAGAGAGAGACGAAAGAAAAAGAAGGTATTGGGAGTCAGGCAGTAGCACAGCAGGGTAAGCACACGTGGCATGAAGAGCAAGGACTGACCTAAGGATCCTAGTTTGAGCTCCTGGCTCCCCAGCTGCAGGGGATTCGCTTCACAAGCAGTGAAGCAGGTCTGCAGGTGTCTGTCTTTCTCTCCCCCTCTCTGTCTTCCCCTCCTCTCTCCATTTCTCTCTGTCCTATCCAACAATGACAACAATAATAATAATTACAACAATAAAACAACAAGGGCAACAAAAGGGAATAAATAAATATTAAAAAAAAAAAAAGAAAAAGAAGTTACCAATGTCTTTTGAATAAAGCTATCAGAGTGCCACTGTTACCTTTTAGTATTCCATCTGGATTATAATCCATTTCCATTCTCTAAAATGAACTTCCTCTCTTCTGCCTTCAGCTGCCCCTGGGTATACCCATCCTCCCCGCTGTGCAGAGGAAGCTGCCTTGCGTCGGGCCCTGGAACACGCTGATGGAGATCACAGCTCTCTGATCCAGGTGTATGAAGACTTTATACAGAGTGAGCAGCCCACTGTAAAACCTTTTATCAAATCTTAGATTTTCCAAAGAAAGGGAAGTGGTATGGAACCAGCTAACAATTTTATACCCAAGAAGAGGAGGTCCTTCAACCAAGGGCTGCATTCCTGGGAAGGGCTTCAAAGGCTTGACAACTGGTCTTTTCCTTCTTCTAGATGGAGCAGACAAGGCTTGGTGCAAGGCTCGGGGTCTGAACTGGGCAGCATTGTGCCAAGCCCAAAAACTTCGAGGAGAACTCCTAGAACTCATGCAACGGATTGAACTTCCCCTGTCACAGCCAGCCTTTGGCTCTGAGCAGAATCGCAGAGACCTTCAGAAAGCACTAGTGTCAGGATACTTTCTTAAGGTTAGGGGGGAAATGAGGAGCGTCATAGAGGAGCAAAGGCAAACAGAACAAAGATTGGAGTACTACCTCTGAGGTTCAGGTGGTCATGTTAAAGGATTTTTTCCTTTGAGTTTCTGAGGTACAAGAGACTGTAGAAAATGCCATGGTGGGGGGCGCTGGGTGGTGGTGCACCTGATTGAGCACACACACTAGGTTCAAGGACCTAGGTTCAAGTGCCTGGTTCCCACCTGCAGAGGGAAAGCTTCACAAGTGGTGATGCAGTGCTGCAGGTGTCTGTCTCTCTCTCTCTCTCCCCTTCCCTCTTGATTTCTGGCTGCCTCTATCCAATAAATAAATAAAGATAATAAAATTTTTTTTTAAAAGAAATGCCACACAATAGTGTAGGGGCTATAGCTATAGTTAATGCTTTACTTTGAATACTCTCACCACCCTTACTAGCCCTCAGCTCTGTTTTTCTTTATGGTTTGCTTCTTCCCTCTCACTTATTCTTTCAATATCTTTGTCTTTTAATGAGGTGGCCCGAGACACAGATGGAACTGGAAATTACCTGCTCTTAACCCACAAACACGTGGCCCAGTTGTCCCCCTACTGCTGCTACCGAAGCCGTCGGGCTCCAGCCAGACCTCCACAATGGGTGCTTTATCACAACTTCTTCATTTCCAAAGACAACTGCCTTTCCATTGTTTCTGAGATTCAACCACAGATGTGAGTTCCCTGACACATCTTCTCCTACACTGCCTCCTCTTTAAGAATAGATGAGGATCTGGGGGTCTTAGTGGATTGTAGCAACATTTAGTTGAGAAGAGAAGGGTTGTAGAAGTTTAAAAGCCTACATTTATGGTCAAGCTGGACAGCAGGTGTCTATCTCTCTCCTGCTCTGTCTTCTCCTCCTCTCAGTTTCTTTGTCCTAGCCAATAAGATGGGGGGAAAAAAAAAAGCCTGTCAGGAGCAGTGGATTTGTAATGCTGGCACCAAGCCCCAGCAATAACCCTGGAGGGAAAAAATAAAATGAAACGGAGTTGGGTAGTAGCACAGCGGGTTAAGTACAGGTGGTACAAAGCAAGGACTGGCATAAGGATCCCGGTTCGAGCCCCCAGCTCCCCATCTGCAGGAGAGTCACTTCACAGGCGGTGAAGCAGGTCTGCAGGTGTCTATCTTTTTCTCCCCCTCTCTGTCTTCCCCTCCTCTCTCCATTTCTCTCTGTCCTATCCAACAACAACGACATCAATAACAACAGTAACTACAACAATAAAACAACAAGGGGTATAAAAGGGAATAAATAAATAATAATAAATAAAATGAAATAAGTGAGCCACAGAGCACTGTGTATAGAAGAAGAAGAAGCCTACATTTGAAAGAAAAAAATCCTATGTGTGGAAATAATCTGTTTATAACTCTCCCTGTCAGGTTGGTAGAGTTGGCCCCTCCATATTTCCTGAGTAACTTGCCCCCCAGTGAGAGCCGAGACCTGCTGAACCAGCTGAGGGATGAAATGGCAGATTCTTCAAAAGAGAAAGAACCCTCTTCCACCCAAGAGTTTGGAGATCCTTGTGTCCTGCAGTGACCTACCTAAGGAATGGAACTGAGCTCAACTCATCACATTTGATTCCCCTTCAGGCTAGCACCAAGCCTGCCAACCAGATTTAGAAACCCAAAGTTTAGGGGAAGATGTAATGCCTGGAACCTGAGTCCCAACAAATGGTGGACTAGTAGAGGAAACAGGGTAAGCTAGTCTACACAGGCTATGAACCTAGCCTTAGCCTTGGCCTTGATTTATTTATTGGAGAGAAACTGGCATGCCCTCCTCCCCACAGGCATAGATCCAACTTATGCCAGATCCATCCTTGTACTGCCTTTTGGTCTATAAAATCTGTTTTGTAGCACCATGGACGTGCCAATTTTGAGTTTGGTTTTGTAGCATCATATACAACGGCTGAGAGTTAGAGATAAAAACCTATGAAAGATTCGAAACTGGGGTGGAAAATAAAAAGAAAAGAAAAAAGGGGGTGTGTGGTGGCACACCTGGTTAAGTGCAGTGATACAATGCACAAGGACCCAGGTTCAAGTCCTCAGTCCCCACCTTAAGAGGAAAGCTTCATGAGTAGTGAAGTAGAGCTGCAGATGTCTCTCTCCCTTTCTATCTCCTCCTACCCTCTCAAGTTCTGGCTGTCTCTATCCAACAAATAAAGATAATTTACAAAATTTTAAAAAAAGAAAAGAAATAGGAAGAGTGGTCCAGGAGGTGGTCCTGTAGAGAAAGCACTGGACTCTCAAGCATGAGGTCCCAAGTTTGATCCCTGGCAGCACATTTACCAGAGTGATATATGGCTCTATCCCTTGTCTTTCTCATACAATAAATAAATAAATAAATAAATAAAACCTTTAAAAAATAAAAAGAAAATAAATAAAATAGGAAGATTTTTAAAAAGGAAGAAAGAGAGATGCAAGATTTATGGTCTCCACTGATAGCCTCTTGCTTGATTCCCACCTCTAGTCATGCCTTTGTGAAATGACCAACCTAGTTGCCATGGATAGTCTGGATACAACTGGCCTCTGGCTCTACCTATAGTTCGGTTCATTCTACACAATGCACCTGCCTACAAAAGAGGAAGAATTAGGACACTATAAGAATAATATAAAGTGTTTCCTGTTGTCCTCAGCCTAAATCCTTATTCTTCCTAAACCCAAAGGCTTTTGCAACCATTCCCAAAATTTCAACTTTCCATCAACAAATCTTTCCAACTTCAGAAACATCCTGCTTGCTTGCTTTCTATCTTACTACTCCAATCTTTCCCTTTTCTTCCCTTGGACTACTTGATATCTTCTACCATCTTGTACATTATGTGTTCTGTAGACTTTAGTGGGGGAGAAAAGGCGTGTGGGTGGGGGGGATTTAATCTTTAGGATTTTGCTTTTTTCCTCATAGGTTCCTTGGGGATTCTGTCTCATGATTCTATATCTCAGCCTCACTGTGTCAGTTGAGCTCCCCAAAAGGCACTTTTCCAGAATTTATTCTCTCTAGGTCTAGCTGTTGATTTCACTCAAAAAGTTAACCTTGTTCCAATCTTCCTGATTTCTACTTCATCACCCACAACATAATTGATTTCCCAAATCCTCTACATTTCTAACCGTGGAATTATCTCTGATTCACCTCAGGTTTGCCTTTCTAATTATTTGCTATATTCCGCTCACCCTAACTCTACTGCATCCATCAATTTTGTCTCATTCCAGTGTCAAGTTAGGTTTCCCAGATTTTTCTCTTTCAGTGAATGTATAGTATCCATCTTGCCTGCTACCCAGACGCGATATGAGGATCAAGGAGGGGGCGTTGTCAGCGGTTTGAACACACACGGATGTGAGTCTCAAAGTTAAGAAGGAATCCGTAGCTATTATTTTACAATTGAAGAAGGCGTGCATAACCCTCTGATGCCTGCCACAGTCAGCCAGACTCTTGCTGCCATTGGAGTCTCCCTTCACACCATTGCTAGAAACTCTCCGCGCCTTCCCCTCATTGCCTTTCCACTGCTCTGGCCCGGGGCCTGCTGCACACACCCCAGGGCGGGATCCCAGCCTCCAGGAAGCCTCCATGGCTGGTCCGCCCTTCCCCCACCCCTCCCCACCCCTCACTGGCTGCCGCACTGCAAGTCCCGCCCGCTGGACACCTGGGTGCAGCTGCTCTGAACAGTCTTTACAGTGAAAAGTGGCGGGAAAGGCAGCATCTGGGCGCGCAGAGGCGACGGCTCCACACAGGCGGAGAAGCCCTGCGGCTCGCGGGCCTTGGGATGTGCGGCTCCTCGTGCGCTCCGCTCCTGCTTCTGCTCCGGCCCGGGCTCCCGCGCCCTGCCATATCCCCGGCACGGAAATGAGCCTCGGCGGGTCGGGCGGGCCACGCTCATACCACGGAGGCGAGGCCGGATACGGACGCCACCTTGTTGTCCTCGGCCCAGGGCTGCAGGTTCTGCAACGCGAAGAGCGACGAGTTGTGCAGGCAGAGCGGGTCCGGGGGCAGCGGCGGCCGCAGGGGCCGGGGCAGCGAGTCCTGCTGCAGGTGCAGGAGCAGGCGGCCCGCACGGTGCCGCTCCGCCTCGCGCTCCTCCGCCGTCTGGCGCCTGCGCGAGCGGAGAAGCGGGCTCAGCACCCCGCCCGCGACCCCCCAGCGACCCTCCCCGCCCGCGCCTCACCCCGCGGGGCCCCTGGCCCGGGAGCAGCCCCCCGTTCGCGCGCCTCACCGCCACTTGGTGCGCCGGTTCTGGAACCAGGTCTTGACCTGCGCGTCCGTCATGCGCAGGGCCTTGGCCAGCGCCGCCCTCTCAGCTGAGGCCAGGTACTTCTGGCGCAGGAAGCGCCGCTCCAGCTCCAGCACCTGCGAGCGGGAGAAGGACGTGCGCGGCTTCTTCCGCTTCGGGGGCGTGCGGTTTTGGTAGGGGTGGCCGATGCGGCGCGTCCCGGAGAAGGGCGACAGTGCGGCTGCGGGGAGGGAGAAAAGGCAGGGTGGAACCTGCTGCGCGCTCGGAGGGGCCGCCGAGAAGAGCGAGGCTGTCCCTCGGCTCCCCGGGGCCCAAGCTCGGCCCCGCGCGGGGAGAGGCCTCGAGACAAGAAGGGACCCAGCACCGTCCGCCCCCTGGGAGACCCCGCCCTCCTCGCTGTGCTCGGGCTTCGGAACAGGGCGCGGGCACCGACGGCAGCTCCTTCCCTGTCGCCTCTGGGCAGAGCAAGAGATGCTATTGCTACTTGGGGGAGAACCTGCCGGGATAAACAGGGGGAGGCCTGCAGGGTGGTCTTCAGCTGGAACCGAAGGATCACTGAGGAAACTGCGTCAGAGGGGGCCCCCGCAGCCTTACCCGTGAGCCGGTCCTTGGCAAAACGGCGGCCGCTGTCCATCCAGGGGAAGGTGAGTCCCAGGCCCCCGGCGCCGCCCAAGCCCGAGGGTCCTGGCACGGCGGGCGCGCCTCCCGCGGGCGGCGGCACGGGGAGCGGGCGGTGCGCGGGGACGCGGATCACGCCGCCCGCACCCACCCCGGAGCTGCCGGGCAGCGGAGTCAGGGAGCCCGCAGGGCCGTAACTCGAGGCTCCGGGAAATGCGCCCGGGAACGCCGCGTTCTCCCCATGGCCCTGGCCGGCGCGCCCCGGGCCCAGGCTGCTCCCGGGGGGCTCGGGGCAGCTCAGGATCTGGTCGATGCCGAAGCTGATTGGCTCGTGCTGCGGGAGGTTGTGCGAGGCCAGTACCGCCGGCTCCATGGGCCCGGGTTGGGGCGGGGGCTGCACCGCAGGAGACTCGGCGGCGGGAGAGGGAACACCAGGCTGCTCGGAAGTCCGGTTGTGGCGCTCTGGGGCGGTGGCTTCAGGGGCCTTCACGGCTGGGCGCAGAGGGTCTCCGGGCCCCCCGGGACAGCTTCATCCCTGTGCAGCCGGGGTCGCCGCGCCAGTGCCGGCAGGTGCCGGGCGTCGGCGCAGGGGCTCGCATCCCTGGAGCGCGACCCACGGGGCCCCAGGAGCGTCCTAGCTGGCGCAGAGGGTCGGATGGACGCTGGGTGACTGGGGCCTCTGCCAGTCCCGGGAGGAGAGGGCAGGCCGGCTCCGGCTGGGGCAGTGACTGACAGATGAGCCTCGGGTGGGCAGCGAGGGCTGGGGGTAGGGCAGGGGCGGGGCCGGACCCGTTAAAGGGGAAGAGACGCCTGTTTGCGCCAAGCCATGGGAAGTCTGGCCCGCGGGGACAGCGGGGATCGCGGGGGGCGGAGGGGGGTGCAGAGGGTGCTAGGAGCCCGGCTCCCCGCAGGAGGAGCCTGAGCCCCGGACGCTGCGCGCTGAGTCAGATGCGCAACTGCATCCTCTCCAGCATCCTCCTCTGGGCCTCACCTTACAGGTGCCTTCTCCCACACCCTCCACTGTTCGCCTCCCGATGGGCAGTGCCCGTCCACGCCAGGATTCGTTGTGGCCCTCGCCCAAGTGCCTTCCAAGGCCAAATCTCGTTGTGGCTTCCTGGCTGCCCTAAGAAGCAGCCGGGGAACGGCGCCTGGCGAGGTGGAGATCCAGGAAGAGGACAGGTGTGGGGAGGGGGTGACAGGGCGCATCTGGGGCTTGGGTGGGATTCAGCTGTCTGGGGCCTTGGTCTTTGGACACCTCTCGGCCTCTCCCAGAGGATCCCTCATTTCTTCCAGGGGCGCCACGGATATGCCCTTGGAATTGCGACTTTCTGCTGTTTCAGCGGTCCAGCGGCTCTCAGCCCGTACTGACTTAGGCCCCTGGGACCATCCTGTTACTCAACAGGGGATCCCCGGAGAGGGGTGGGGCTCGGTCCCTCTGCTCTGCACCTAGAAAGTCTAATTTCTCAACCCTCCCCCACCCTCACCTCACTATAGAGGGCCAAACCACTATAGAGGACCCTCGGAGGTTCGCTGAACCCTTTGGAGGATCCCAGAAGCCTCGTTTCCCTTAGACGCATCACGTCACCCAAGCCCCAGAAACTGCGCCTGCAGCGTATCAGAGAAGGGAGGTGGGGAAAGTCCCAAGCCCCCCGTGACCTTGTGACCTCTGGTCACGGATCCCGGAGCTGGGAGTGTATGAACTCTGCATCCCTCCCCGGGATGGGACCCCCGCCGGGCGGGCCCCTGCGCCTAAGGCCCGCCCCCGCCGCCGCCCGGCCCGGTGCAGGCCGCCATAATTGGGTTAGCTGGGTCGGAATTACATTACCTTCTCCGGCCCGCCCCGGCCCCGGGGGGGCTCTGGCGCCTTCAAGCCGGTAAGACTGGGCACGGGGAGGGAGACGTCCCTACCATCCCACGGCGGGTGGGCACCCACGAGCAGTTCGGCCTGTCTCTAGCACGTGGTGGCTAGAGGACCCCGCCCTGCGGGGTCAGTCTTCGCGCCCCCACCCAGCCCACCCGCCGGCCCACTGTGGGGCTCAGCTCCTCCCTGGTGAGTGGAGATGCCTTCTAAGTCTAGTAGAAAAGTCTCCCTGGGTGCACCGATCTTCCAGTTGATTCTCCAGGATCCCTTGGGAAAGACTGCCCCTCCTTTCTCTTCAGCAGATGGGCTGGCAGCCTGGCGCCTGGGGCAGGGTGGAAAAGGGTTTTGTTTTTGTTTTTTTTTTTTTCCTTTCTACCTTCTTCTTTCTTTTTTTCTTTCTTTCTCTCCAGGAACCAGGAATGATATTTGGGCATCAGGGCAGAAAGATAAAATAAGAGGTTGGATTTTTTTTCCTAAACCCCCTCCCCCAGACACACACCCCTGCCATGTTTTCAGAACTCAGTTTAAAGCTGGTGAAGGGGGAAGCATAACTAATATATGATGTCCTACCCAGTGTTGACTGTGTTTGTCATCTGATTTCTTCAGTCCTTCTTTCCATCAGCCCCTTCTCAAAGGGTGGGGGTATCGGGTCCTGCCTACTAGGTCTGTATTTTTATCTTGGTGAAGTTTGATCCAATCACCTCTCCTAGACATTCCCAGCTGTCCAAGCACCCTTTCTCAGCAAAAGAGGGGTAGGACTACAAGAAAGCATGAAACCTCTGCTGTGGGGAACTTACTCAAAATATAGGCTTGGATCCTCCCCAAATGAGAACAGAGAAGTTTGTCAGTCCCCTTCCCCACTCCAGGAGGTGGTCCTCTGAGAACTGGGTGTTCCAGCCAAGATGAACACATCCCTGAGTGAGTGACTCAGTAAATAAGAACAAGTGTGGATTATGAAGATCTATGTAGCTCTGTACTGTACATCTTGCCTTTTGAGGTCATCAAAGCTGACTCTGCCACCAAAGATTGCCCAACCACCTGGGAGGAGAATGGCCACAGGCTGGATAGTGCATACAAAGCTATTGAAAGGGGAAGGGGAAAAAAAAAATATTTCAGTCCCTGCTTGAAAAATGAAAAGAATCATTTCTGTGAGCCCTAGGCCCTAGTCCTAGAAATGTCTCTGTTTTCATCCACCTAGACAGTTTCTGCTAGGTTTTGTTTTTTGTTCTTTTTGCCTCTAGGGTTATCACTGGGGCTCAGTGCCAACACTACAAATCCACTGCTCCTTGAGGCTATTTTTCCCATTTTGTTGCCTTTGTTGTGGTTTTTATTGTTATTATAACTGTTGTTGTTGGATAGGACAGAGAGAAATCAAGAGAGGAGGGGAAGACAGAGAGGAGGAGAGAAAAACACCTGCAGACCTGCTTCACCACTTGAGAAGTGACCCCTGCAGGTAGGGAGCTGGGGGCTTGAACCGGTCCCCTTACACCGGTCCTTGCACTTTGTGCCATGTGCACTTAACCTGCTGCACTACCACTCAGCCCTCAGTTTCTGCTAGTTTGTGTCTAAGATGGAGGCTTTGGGGTCAGCACATGCACCCCCACACCACTGCTTTGGGTCTGTGTCAGCATATGCTGTGTACATATGGCTCCCTCAGTTATTCAGGTTTGCAGGCCTGCTAGCCTGCTGCCTCTCAGGAAAGGACCCAGTTCCCAACCGGTATTCCTGCTCCATCCCTTCCATCCTCCTGTTGGCACAGAGTCCTTACTTAGAAATATCCCCACTCCTATAATATGTCAACAGCTTAGTCTTTCCTATCCCCATCTTGTAAGGTCTTTATTATCTGGACAAAATTTTTCTCTCCTCAAGAAAAACTGTTTTTCTTTTCTCTCTTACTGCCTACAATAACTGCCCCCATTACCGTGTGTGTGTGTGTGTAACGGGGCTCACTCGTACAATTCCACTGCTCAGGGTCAACTTCTTTTTCGTTCTTTATTATTGAATAGTGACAGAGAAATTGAGAAGGGATGGGGGAGATAAGGATAGAAAAAGACACCTGCAGGCCTGCTTCACCATTCATGAAGCTTCCCACTGCAGAGGACCAGGGGCTTGAACCTGGGTCCTTGCACTCTGTAATGTGTGTGCTTAACTAGGTATGCTACTGCCTGGTCTCCAACTTTTTCTTTCTTTCTTTTTTAACTATTTATTTATTGGGGGTTGGGTGGTAGCGCAGCAGGTTAAGTACACATGGTGCGAAGCACAAAGACCAGCTCAAGGATCCCGGTTCGAGCCCCTGGCTCTCCTCCTGTAAGGGGGTTCACTTCAGAAACGGTGAAGGTGAAGCAGGTCTGCAGGTGTCTATCTTTCCTCCTCTCTGTCTTCCCCTCCTCTCTCCATTTCTCTCTGTCCTATCCAACAATGATGACACCAATAACAATGACAATAATAACCACACCAATCATAAAACAACAAGGGTAACAAAAGGGGAAAAATAGCCTCCAGGTGCAGTGGACTCATGGTGCAAGCACCGAGCCCCAGCAATAACCCTGGAGGCCAAAAAAACCCAAAAAGATTTATTTATTATTGAAAGGGAGGAGAAAAAGAGAACCAGAGTATCATTCTGGCATATGTAATATCAGGTGTCAAACTTAGGATCTCCTGTCTGACAGTCCAATGTCTTATCCAGTGTGCCACCTCCCAGGCCACCAAGGTCAACTTTTTCATACTTTTAATTTCAGATAGAGAAAGACAGGGGATAGGGTCTGGGTGGTGGTGCATCTAGTTGAGCGCACAGGTTACAATGTGCAAGGACTTGTGTTGGAGCCCCCAGTCCTCACCTGCAGGGCAAAAGCTTTGTGAGTACTGAAGCAGATCTGCACATGTCTCTCTGTCTCTCTTTCCCCCTCCCCTTCTCGCTTCTCTTTGTCCTATCCAACTGAAAAAGAAATGGCCTCCAGGAGCAGTGAATTGTTCCAGCATGCAGCCCCAGTGATAACCCTGGAGGGAGGGAGGAAGGGGGGGGAGGGTATACCACAACACCACTCCATTATCTGTTTAGCCGTCCTCTTGGTGCTGTCCATGATGCTCCCTTGTGGTACCAGGTCCTTGTGCATGGTAAGGTATATATATGGTCTTTGCCAAGTGAGCTATCTCTGGGTCTTGTTTGGAGTTTTTGTTTTGTCATAGCACTTCTCAACTCTAACTTATGGTGGTGTAAGGAACTAAACCTGAGACCTCTGTTCCTCAGGCACAAAAGTCTGTTATGCAAACCAGTGTGCTATTTCCTTGGCCCCTCTCATTTATTCTTTTAACCTGTTTCAAGCTGGCTTCACTATGATGCCTCTTTAACATACATTATCCATGACCTCTTTCACTTGCTTTAGTTTGATCGCCATTTCTTAAAATGTCCCTTCTTAGGGCTTCTTTGATATTGTTTTATTTTATCTCTTTGGGATGGGATATATATGAACCAGAGCATCACTCTAGCACTTGAAATGCCAGAGTTCAAAGTTAGGATCCCTTAAATACTTCAACAAATGCAGAATTCATAAAAGCAAACACCTTGTAACACATTATCCTGTCACTTGTCAACTATTTTTACTACTTGAAATACACTTTCAACCTCATGAGTTATTCATTTTACATTAAACACTCAAATATCTGTAAAAATAATTTCAAAAAAAAACAAAACCTTAGGATCTCATCTTTGAGAGCCTAACACTTATGTGCCTAGACCACCTTTTTGGGCTTAAAAAAAAGTAAAGTAGATTCAGTTTTATTTCATGAAACACAGAGACAAGAGGGAGATAGAGACCAGAGCCACTCTCTGGCATATGCGGTTCCTAGCTTGATTCCTGGCACTGCATGTACCAGAATGGTGCCCTGGCTTCCCTTTGTCTATCTTACTGTGTCTCATCTGAAACCCTCCCTCATAAATATCTTTTTTTTTTTTCCTCCAGGGTTATTGCTGGGGCTCAGTGCCTGCACCATGAATCCACTGCTCCTGGAAGCCATTTTTTCCCCCTTTTGTTGCCTTTGTTGTTGTAGCCTTGTTGTGGTTATTATTGTTGTTGTTGATGTCATTCGTTGTTGGATAGGACAGAAAGAAATGGAGAGAGGAGGGGAAGACAGAGAGGGGGAGAGAAAGAGAGACACTTGCAGACCTGCTTCACTGCCTGTGAAGCGACTGCCCTGCAGGTGGGGAGTCAGGGGCTCGAACAAACTAGGATCCTTACGCCAGTCCTTGCGCTTTGCGCCTCATGCTCTTAACCTGATGTGCTACCGCCCGACCCCCTAAAATATTTTTAAGAGATAGGAGGGGCTAGATGGTGACATACCCGGTTGAGCACACACATTACCAAGTGCAAGGACCCAGGTTTGAGTCCCCACTTTGAGTTTGAGTTCCAAGTAGTGAAGCAAGTTTGCAGGTGTCAATTCTTCTCTGTTCCTCTATATCTCATTTTCTCTCTGTCCTACCCAATAAAATAGAAAAGAAAAAACAAAAGGAAAAATGGCAGTTGGGTAAAGATGAATTTCTAATACTGGTATTGAATCCTAGGAATAATCCTGGTGGCAATTAAAAAGAAGGAAAAAAAAAAAAAGACAGATGGCTGAGGAAATGACTCAGCTGGCAGAGCATCAGACTTGCACACCTGACGTTCCCAGGCTCCCTATGTGTGTGTGTTTGATGTGACACTCTGCCTCTCATATATAATAAATAAAATATCTATAATATTTTTAAAGGCTGGAGAGATAGTGTAAAGGTTATGCAAAAAGACTTTCATGTCTAAGGCACCAAAGTTCTCTAGTTCAATTCCCCACACCACCATCCACCATAAGTCAGAGATTAGCAGTGCTCTGGTAAAACAAACAACAACAACAACAACAACACACACACACACTTAAAAGCTTTTTAATTATCTGCTCTATTTCTAATTTATGGTTCCTGTTCATTAAACATTTTGTCCTGCTTTCTATCTTACTGTATTTCAGCCACCAAGTTGCAGATGCTACTAGGATTTCATCCTGAACTCCCTGAGCAGATGACCTCACCAATGTGTCCCAGAACTTTACCTCTCCGGAGCCATACTCCATTAGGGAAAGATAGAAAGAGGCTGAGAGTATAGATTGACTTGCCAATGCTCTTGTCCAGTAGAGAAGCAGTTATAGAACCCAGAACTCCCATCTTCTACACCCCAAAAAGAATTGTGGTCCATATTCCCAGTGAGGGAGAAATGATATGGGAAGATGACCAAAGGGCTCTGACTCTGAACTCCAATTCCATCAGGGCTCAGACAGAGAAGAGGAAAATATATGTATACCTACCTACCTGTGAAAGCTGCTAAGTTGGAAAATTATTCCCTTGATATTAATAAAAGTAAGTTTATCTAAAACTAAAAACTTATGGAGCATGATACCAGATTCATGCTTTACAGAAATGAGAAGAAAAGGCTGAATATAGTATAGTTTATACAGCTTTTGATTTACGAACACGTGAAATAAGTCATAATACAATGTTTCTTCAATACTTTTTTAAAAACTTTTTTTTATTGTTGTAGTAGTTACTATTGTTATTGATGTCATCATTGTTGGATAGGACAGAGAGAAATGGAGGAGGGGGAAGAAAGAGGGAGAGAGAAAGATAGACACCTGCAGACTGGCTTCACTGCCTGTGAAGCGACCCCCCTGCAGGTGAGGAGCCGGGGGCTCGAACCGGAATCCTTAAGCCAGTCCTGGCGCTTAACCCGCTGCGCTACTGCCCGACTCCCTAAAATTATTTTTATTTTGAGAGAGACAGAAATTGAGATGGGAGGGGGCTAATTAAAAAAAAAATTAAAGGAGTGGGTGGTGGCACACCTAGTTGATCACACGTGTTACAACATACAAGGACCCAGGATTAAGCCCCAGGTCCCCACCTGCAGGGGGAAAGCTTTACAAGTGGTAAATCAGTGCTTCAGGTGTCTCTCTGTCTCTTTCCCTCTCTATCTCCCCCTTCTCTCTCAATTTCTGCCGGTCTCTCCAGCACATAAATAAAGATAATTTAAAAAAAGAAAAGAAAGAAGGAGGGAGGTAGAGAGACAGAAACACCTGTAGCACTGCTTCTGCACTCTAGAAGTTTCCTCCCTGCAGGTGGGGACTGGAGGCATGTACCTGGGACCTTGTATATTGTAACATGTATTCTCAACTAGGTGTGCCACCACCTGGCCCCTAAATCTTTAAAAATAAACAGAGGGGGCGAGAGTAGACAGCATAATGGTTATACAGACTCTCAAGTCTGAGGCTCTGTCAAGTCCCAGGTTCAATCGCCCACACCACCATAAGCCAGAGCTGAGCAGTGCTCTGGTAAAAATAATAAATAAATACTTTAAAAAAAAAAAAAAAAGCAGTGGTCTGGGAGGTGGTGCAGTGGATAAAGCATCACACTCTCAAGCATGAGGTACTGAGTTCAATCCCCAGCAGCACATGTACCAGAGTGATGTCTGGTTCTTTCTCTCTCTCCTCTTTTCTCAGTAAATAAATAAAATCTTTAAAAAATAAAAATAAACAGAGACTATAGCACTGAAGGTTTTCCCCAGTGTGGGGCCAGGCCCAATCTTGCAATATTTTTTATATAGTCCTCTCCATTTCCACTGATAAAATCCTAATGTAACCTGACACTATCAACACCTACATGCATTTGTTGATCCAGAATTTTTTTTTAATATTTATTTATTCCCTTTTGTTGCCCTTGTTGTTTTATTGTTGTAGATATTATTGTTGTTGTCGTTGTTGGATAGGACAGAGAGAAATGGAGAGAGGAGGGGAAGACAGAGAGGAGGAGAGAAAGACACCTGCCTGTGAAGCGACTCCCCTGCAGGTGGGGAGCCGGGGTTCGAACCGGGATCCTTATGCCGGTCCTTGTGTTTTGCGCCACCTGCACTTAACCCGCTGCGCTACAGCCCGACTCCCGATCCAGAAATTTTTAATAAAACATCTATAATACACCTGGAAACAGAGATACAGCTATAAACACAATATGAGTGGGCATTCCTGCCACTGAGACGCTTATGTTCTAGTGGTGGTGGTATGTCAAAAACAAATACACAAAATAAAATCTAAGGAGACATGGAAGTGAAAAAGGTGTGTGTGGGGCGTATCTAGAGTGGTCACAGAGGGCTTTGTAGAGTATAGACCTGAAGGAAAAAAGGAAACATTTCTAGTGGGCACAGGGTAGGAGTACATGCTAGTATGTCTGTAAAACTGACAGGGGCAGTGTGGCTGGAGACTAAGTGACAGAGCCGGACCATGCTAGGCCTTAAAGGCTTTAGATTTTATTTTATTTTACTCTGATTGAAAAAGGAAACTAATGGAAAGTGTTTCCTTCCTTCCTTCCTTCCTTCCTTGAGCACTGCAATGGTACAAAGGATTGAATTTGGGACCTCAGAGACTCAGGCATGAACCATTATGCCATCTCACTACCATTAAATACTTTTTTTCCCCCCAAGATGCAGGGAGATATAGAGGCAGAGAGTGAAAGCGACCACAGCCCTGAGGCTGCTTTCAATCCAGTGGGGGCTGGACTCAAATATGGGTGGTGCACATAACAAATCCAAGTAAGCTATTCTGCCAGCGCTAGACACATGGTATTTTCATTTTATTATTTATAGCTTCCCAAGTTAAAACTAACATAAAATGAATTTCATGTATTTAAAGTGTGCAGTTTGCAGTCCAGGAGGTGGCCTAGAGGGCATGTACTACATTTGTGTGCATGAAGTCCCTAGTTCTATCCCTGCCATTGCATATGCCAGGGTGATACTCTGGTTCTCTGGCTCCTTCCCTCATAAGTAAATAAATTAATCCAATAAAAAGCTTGTGGTGGCAGAGATAGCATAATGGTTATGCAAAAGAGACTCTCCTGCCTGAGGCTCCAAAGTCCCAGGTTCAATCCCCTGCATCACCATAAGCCAGAGCTGAGAAGTGCTCTGGTAAAAGTAAGCAAAATAGGGAGTCGGGCTGTAGAGCAGAGGGTTAAGAGCAGGTGGCGCAAAGCACAAGGACCGGCATAAGGATCCCAGTTCGAGCCCTGGCTCCCCACCTGCAGGGGAGTTGCTTCACAGGCGGTGAAGCAGGTCTGCAGGTGTCTATCTTTCTCTCTTCCTCTCTGTCTTCCCCTCCTCTCTCCATTTCTCTCTGTCCTATCCAACAACGACAACAACAATAATAACTACAACAATAAAACAACAAGGGCAACAAAGGAAATAAATAAATTAAATAAATTTTAAAAAAAAGTAAGCAAAATAAAACTACCAACCATCAAAATAATAAAACTTATCAGCTCAAACAGTATTTATCCTTTTTCATGTTTTTCCAGAATCTCCCTGGTTTGATATGTTAAAATTTAGGCTAAAGGTGTTTGGGAGGTGGCATAGTGGATAAGGCATGGGACTCTCAAGCACAGGCTTGAGTTCATTCCCTGGCAGCACATGTACCAGAGTGATGTCTGATTCTTTTTTTTTCTCTCTCTCCTCCTTTCTCATAAATAAAATATTAAAAATAAAATAATAAGTTAAAGAGGAACAAAGGCAGAATCAAGGAATACAGGCATGAAGCCCCTGCAGTCATCCAGAGTATGGGTGATGGTATCTTGGACAGGGAGGTAAGAAGTAGTTCTTGTGAAAAGTAGTTGATTAGAAAAGTCAGTCACATGCTCCACCTGAGGAAGATGGGTCCTGATATTGGGGCAGCTTGGAATGTTTCTACTTATGACCGCAGAATGTGAGCTCAGATCTACAGGGATGCAGAGGTCACATAGGCTCCTAAGCTGAATATGGGCCCTGGATCACATCAAATCAATGGGGTTTACAGTCAACAATATTTATACCCCTTTCCCATATTTGGGAGCTACTCTCTTCCCTGATCCAGCTTTCTGGTCCTTCTGCCAGCCATGACATCATCTCCCCAGACAATATCTAGGATCCACCTGCATATCAGATTTCAGGAAAAACAAACAAACAAACAAACAAACAAACAAAAAACACTAGTATAGCCACAGGACCTTTGGAATATAACTAAAATATGCCTACTAGCTATATACAAAATGGAGGACCCCCCCCCCAACTCTTCATCTGTACTATTCCGGCCTTTAGGTCCATGATTAGTCAACAATTTGTTTGGCTTTGTATGTTAACTCTCTTTTCAGTCACCAGGTTCCAGATGCTAGCATGATGCCGACCAGACTTCCCTGGACAGACAACCCCACCAATGTGTCCTGGAGCTCTGCTTCCCCAGAGCCCTTGCCCACTAGGGAAAGAGAGAGACAGGCTGGGAGTATGGATCGACCTGTCAATGCCCATGTTCAGCAGGGAAGCAATTACAGAAGTCAGACCTTCAACCTTCTGCATCCCACAATGACCTAGGGTCCATACTCCCAGAGGGTTAAAGAATAGGAAAGCTATCAAGGAAGGGGATGGGATACAGAGTTCTGGTGATGGGAATTGTGTAGAGTTGTACCCCTCTTATCCTATGATTTAGTCAGTGTTTCCTTTTTATAAATAAACAGTTGGGAAAAAAAAGGCAAAAAAGGAACTAAAACATGAATTTAGGATTAAAAAAAAAAAAAAACAGCCTGTCTCTAAAGACCTTTGGAGAATTATGGTGATGCCTATCCTTGATGAGGGGGAGCACAGAACTTTGGTGGTGGGAGTGTTGAGGAACTAGACTCCTATTATAATCTCTAAAACATTTATTATTTTTATTGTCACCAGGGTTATCACTGGGGTTCAATGTTGGCACTACAACTTTACTGCTTCCAACAGCCTGTAAAGCTATCAGGGGAGGGGATGGGATACAGAATTCTGGTGGTGGGAATTGTGTGAAGTTGTACCCCTCTTATCCTATGGTTTAGTCAATGTTTTCTTTTTATAAATAAGAAATTAAATAAAAACATTCTTTTCTGGGGGTCGGGTGGTAGTGCAGCAGGTTAAGTGCACATGGTGTGAAGTGCAAGAACCCATGTAAAGACTCTGGTTCCAGCCCTGGCTCCCCACCTGCAGGGAAGTCGCTTCATAAGCGGTAAAACAGGTCTGCAGGTGTCTTTCTCTTCCTGCTTGTCTTCTCATCCTCTCTCCATTTCTCTCTGTCCTATCCACAATGACATCATCATCAACAACAACAACAATAATAACAACAACAAAAACCAAGGGCAACAAAAGGGAAAATAAATAATAAATAAACTATTTTCTATTTTATTGGATAGGACAGAGAGAAATTGAGAGGGAACAGAGAAAGAAAGAGAGACCTACTTCACCACCTGTGAAACTTCCCTCCTACAGGTGGGGAGCAGGGGCTCACACCCCCGGCCCTTGCTCATAATAATGTGTGCAGTTAGCCGGATGCACCACCTCCAGAGCCCCGCATTTTATTTATCTTAGTGTGAAAGATACACAGAGAGAAACCAGAGCACTGCTCAGCTCTGACTTATGGTGGTGCTGGGGATTGAATTTGGGACCAATTATGCTATGTCCACAGCCCTATTTTATAATCTCCTATAATTTTATAAAGCACTAATAATTTTTTATAGAGAGAAAATGAGAGAGGAGGGGAAGACAGGGGGGATAGAAAGATAAGACACCTGCAGACCTGCTTCACCTCTTGTGACACGACTCCCCTGCAGGTGGGGAGCCCGGGGCTGGAACTGGGATCCTTCCTTTCTGGTCCTTGCTCTTTGTGCCATGTGTGCTTAACCGGCTACGCTACCGCCCAGCCCCAGCACTATTATTATTTTTGCCTCCAGGGTTATTGCTGGGGTTTGGTGCCTGCACTATGAATCCATTGCTCCTGGAGGCTATTTTTTCCCTTTTGTTGCCCTTGTTTATCATTGTTGTTATTGCTATCATTGTTGTTGGATAGGACAGAGAGAAATCCAGAGGGGGGGGGGGAGACAGAGAGGGGGCGGGAAAGATAGACACCTGCAGACCTGCTTCACCACCTGTGAAGCCACTCCCCTGCAGGTGTGGAGCTGGGGGCTCGAACCTGGATCCTTATGCCTGTCCTTGCGCTTCGTGCTATGTGCACTTAACCTGCTGCGCTACCGCCTGGCCCCCACTAATACATTTTTTATTATAACTTTCAGACAGGGGAGATAGCATAGTGGTTATTCAAAAAGACTTGCTGGCCTGAGTGGCTCCAAAGTCCCAGGCTTAACTTCCAGCACTACTATAGACCAGAACTGAACAGTGCTCTGTTCGCGCTCTCTCTCTCTCTCTGTAACTCTTTCTCATTCATTAAAGTAAAACATATACTTGTTCTTTTAAGCTTTCAGTACTTTTAAAAACCTTATCTTTATTTATTTATTGAATAGAGACAGCCAGAAATCAAGAGGGAAGGGGGTAATAGAGAGGGGGAGACAGAGAGCCACCTGCAGCTGTTTCACCACTCGCAAAGCTTTCTCCCTGCAGGTGGGGACTGGGGTCTCAAACCGGGTCCTTGCACACTTTAACATGTGTGCTCAACCAGGTGCGCCACCACCTGGCCCCCCAGATAACTGTATTAATGTAATTTTTTGTTCTTAGCTAGCTCCCCTTTATCCTCAGGTGAAAAGTCCCAGTTCCATGAAGACCTGCTGCTTCTACCACTCCCCTCCAGCCTTAGCCTCCTCCCAGCCCCTCACTTCAGCACCCACCCACCTCTAAAGTGCCCAAATTCCCCCTTCCTCCAGGAAGCCTTTCGGGGTCTCTCTCCACTGGGATCGCTGCCCTCCCTCCCAGCTCTGCCTCTGCACTTCGTGGGACCCCGCCACCTGCACCGCCTGTCGCCTGCCCGCGCACTGCGCACCCAGGGGCGCCGCGCAGGTCTCGGGCCTCGGCTCGCGCAGGCGGGGCGCCCGGCCTCCCCTCCTCCTGCGGCATCTGCTCGGCATTAGTCTGCCCCAGGCCTCCGCAGGCGCCGGTGATTGAATCATCATCATTAACCAGGGCCTGCCACCCGCCCCCCCCCCAGTGCCCGGCGGCAGGGAGGGGGCGGCGAGATCACCGCCGAGTGCCTAGGGGTCCCCCTGTCTCCCCGCTGCGCTGCGCCCCGAGCGACTCTCGCTGCGGACGCGGGGAGAGGTCGGCCATCTGGGTGCCGCTCCCTGCCGGGACGCGTCCGCGGACGCGGGCGGCGCGGCCCGGGGAGGACCCCCGGGGGGGAGGGTGTCTTTTGGGGGCGTCGTCCTCACGGGGGACTGACTGCTCCGAGAGGTGGCGGCCGGAGACCACCGACCTTTTGGGGGAAAGGCGAAGGGGCTGATATTCCGCGGGTTTCAAAAGTTAGTCCCGAGGTTGGCAAGGGGCTATTATGATGAATACTACTGGAGGTCAGCGAGATGGGACCCCTCCCCTAGCCCCCCACACCCCCAATTACTGTTGAGGAGGGGGAGAGGCCTGTGGGGCTCAGGTAAGCACACGGGGAGAAAGGGGCATGGGCGGGGCCTCGACCAGAGACAGCCAATCAGAGAAGACCTAGATCCTCGTTGCTAGGCGACAGATCCCACCCCGCAGGCGGCACCGGAAGTGGCAGGCCGGGATCAGCCTTTAAGATGGCGTCTCCTCAGGGGGGCCAGATTGCGATCGCGATGAGGCTTCGGAACCAGCTCCAGTCAGTGTACAAGATGGACCCACTACGGAACGAGGTGCCGGGGTGGCAGGGTTCTTCTGGGGTCCGCTAGCGGTGCGGACTGAGGCCGGCCGGAGGACGGGCGGTGGCTGGCCGGGCGCCCAGTGCGCCTGCGCACGGACAGAGTGCCCAGTGCGCTTGCGCGCTTGCGGACCGGCTGCCAAAGTCCAGGCTAGGACGCTTGCGCATTGTGCCGCCCGCGTCGTGCGGGATCCCCTGGGAGGGAGGGAAAGGTCGGGCGAGTGCGCGTGAAGGGAGCCCCCGCTGCGTGCTGAGCCCTCTGCTGGGCGGAGGGGGGAGTGTTCGCTCCCGGGAGTTGATCCCTCGCTGTGCTGTCAGCTTGGCCATGGGACCTGCTGGAAGCGGGGACGCGCGGGCGGGGAAGGAGCTGGGGCTGGGGGTTCTGGGTGGTCGGTGACAGAGGGTGTGTCCGCAGGAGGAGGTCCGAGTGAAGATCAAAGACCTGAACGAGCACATCGTCTGCTGTCTGTGTGCCGGCTACTTCGTGGATGCCACCACCATCACAGAGTGTCTTCATACTTGTGAGTGAACTGGACCCTGGCCCGGCCCTGGTCTCCCCCACACCCAGGCAGCACCCCGTGATCCTGATTCCCACAGGACCTGAGGGTGGGTTTCTCTCCCTGCAGTCTGCAAGAGCTGTATTGTGAAATATCTACAGACCAGCAAGTACTGCCCCATGTGCAACATCAAGATCCACGAGACACAGCCGCTGCTCAACCTTAAACTGGACCGGGTCATGCAGGACATTGTATACAAACTCGTGCCGGGCTTGCAAGACAGTGAGTGGCTGACCCGACCCGACTCTGAGGGGACCCTTGAGAACTGATTATGGATAGCAGCTTGAGGTGACAAGAGCTTTAGTGGGATCGTGTAGGTAAAGAGGTTGACTATAGGGCAGGGGGAGGGGGTAGATAGCAAAATGGTTATGCAAAGAGACTCTCATCCCTGAGGCCCTGAAGTCCCAGGTTCAAGTCCCTGCACCACCCCAAGCCAGAGCTGATCGGTGCTCTGGTAAAACAATAACTTAAAAATAAATAAAAGGTGATTACTGCTAGAGAGACAAAGATTGAAGGCAGGCTGATACTTTTAACACCCCTACTCCATTTTATCCTTATTCTCTCCTAGGTGAAGAGAAACGGATTAGAGAATTCTACCAGTCCCGAGGTTTAGACCGGGTCACCCAGCCCAGTGGGGAAGGTAAATGAATCCCTTAGCTGTGGGAAGGCAAAGCAAAGCCCCCGCAGCACCACTACCACCACCACCACCGGAGTGTTCCTCCTGCCCAGTTTTGCTCTCTGAAGACAAAAGGGATACAGAGTGTGTGCCACCCTTCTCACAACTCTGTCTTTCTCAGAGCCAGCCCTGAGCAACCTTGGCCTTCCCTTCAGCAGCTTCGACCATTCCAAAGCCCACTACTATCGCTATGATGAGCAGCTGAGCCTGTGCCTGGAGCGGCTGAGGTGAGAGGCTGTCTGAAGTGACAGTGACAGTGACCCAAGGCAAGGATGGGGCTTGGGAAGAGGGCAAGCTGTGAGGAAGTGTCTGTTTCTTTGAGGAGAGCATCTGTGGCTTTGGGTGGGGGAACAGAGCTTCCTAACCTGTGTCTGTTTTCCCTCAGTTCTGGCAAAGACAAGAATAAAAGCATCCTGCAGGTGAGAGGGGCTGAGGGGAGGGACCCTCTAAGGAGACTCACACCCCATAGCTCTTCCCCCACACACCTTGACCTCTTTTCTTCCCACCCCCAGAACAAATATGTTCGGTGTTCTGTTAGAGCTGAAGTTCGCCATCTCAGAAGGGTCCTGTGTCACCGCTTGATGCTAAATCCCCAACATGTGAGTGTACCTATAGTATTGGGGGAGGGGGTGGGGGGGTCAAAAAGGGAGGGAGAATCGGGGGGGGGGTAAACCAGAGCTTGTGCAGGAGAGTTGCTAAGACTGTGTGCTCCGTCTCCCTCCTAGGTACAACTCCTTTTTGACAATGAAGTTCTCCCTGATCACATGACCATGAAGCAGATATGGCTCTCCCGCTGGTTCGGCAAGGTGAGCCAGGGCCAGGGCAGAGGTGGGCTGAGGTGGGCTTGTGGGCAAGAATGTCCCTGCTAACTACTTCTTCCCCTTGTTCTCTCCTTAGCCATCCCCTTTGCTTTTACAGTACAGTGTGAAAGAGAAAAGGAGGTAGGGGCCAAGCCCCTGCCTCTTCCCTTCCCCCTCCTCTTCCCTCCCCAGATATTTATGTAAAATTAACTGTGGCTTTATTTTTTGAAATAAAAACTTGTAAAAAGCATCCCCAGTTCTTTATCCTTGTCCTGCTACACATTCATGCTTTGTTCTGTGCCCTGCTTCCCTCAGAAATCCTCTTGAGTTTCATCGTGAAGAGGGCTTCTCTATGTCTGTGATCCCTTGATGAATTACCAGAGGAGAAAGGTAGAGGATCCTACCATGTAAAACTTAGAAGGTGAGCTAAGTGAAACAGTCTCTTTTTGGTGAAGGGAAAGCTTTCTGGAGGGAAGCTTTCATTGTCCTTGAATGTTGCAGCATAAGGTGCAGGCCTGAACACAAGTGTTCTAACTGGAGAATGATGATGCTACGGTCGAATGGACAGTGGCCATTGCGGACTAAAGAAAAGTGACATCGTAAAGATTGTCCACTGACAATTGCATTCTGGGAAGAGCCTTTACGTTCTTGTCTATACAAGATTCAGCAGGTCTTCAGGTATCTGGACTTCATAAAGCCAGGCTGGAAAGAGAGTAATTAAGAGAGAGAGAGAGAGAGAGAGAGAGCTCATCTCCAGGAGAAGAAAGTCAGTGACAAGGAACAAAAGGAAAGAGAGAAGATTTGAACTCCACTGGTTAATTCAGCAAACTTTGTAGGGGTTCAGCCATGAGCACGGAGCTCAGAAAATAAACCCAGTCAGTGTCTTTGTTTTATGGGCTTCTCACTGGGGTAGCCAGAAACTTAACCAACTGTGCCAATAATAGACAGAGACCAATTAGGGAATTCCTGAAGGAACCAAGGGTAGTACTGCCTAATCTGGAACAGGCAGGATGGCGTAGGCAACAGGAATGTTGCCAGAACTTAACTCTAAAGTTTAAAGTTTCATCCTGGCAGAAGACTTGAGAGAGAGTAAGGTGAAGAGGAAGGGTGCAGGGGCTTGAAGTGGATACAGGTGCTCTTTCAGTGACATAGTCCACCTGTGTTTGCTTCCTTGCAGAAAAACTTGTAGGTCAAGAGGAAGACTCAGACCAAAAGGAAGAGCCCTCTTGTGCACTGGGGACCAGGGTGGGGGTCCTGTAGGGTCACTTGTGCACAGCCACCAAGATTCCCAAAGTTTCCTAGACTTGTGGGCCTTGTGTCCGAAATGTTTCCCTCTCCTCACTCACCACCCAACTGTCTCTAAAGACCTGACAGTCACCTCCTCCCTGAAACCCCGCCCCTCAGGACTTCTGCCACTGCCTCTGGGCATGTTTCTGTGTCTAGTTCAGAACATCCCCCTTCTTTTCCTATGTGCGATCTGGGGAGTCAAAGGCTCACTGGAGCATGTCCCTATTTTAAGCAATTTGTTCCAGAAAAGACTGATTGAGGGGCAGGAGGGTAGAGCTGGAGGGGATACTCTTGGGAACTGTGTGTGTTTGTTTGTGTACTTGCTTTAAACCAAACCCCTACTTACTGCTTTATTATTTCTTTAACCAGAGCACTGCTCAGCTCTGTCTTATGGTCGTGTGGGGGATTGAATCTGGGACTTTGGAACCTCAGGCATGAGAATCTCTTTGAATAACTATTATGCTGTCTACCCCTACCCTTTACTGTTTTATTTTACTTATTTATTTATTTATTTATTTGCCTCCAGGGTTATTGCTGGGGCTTGGTGCCTACACTATGAACCTACTGCTCCTGGAGGCTATTTTTTTCCATTTTTGTTGCCCTTGTTGTTATTACTGTTGGCATTGCTGTTGTTGTATAGGACAGAGAGAAATCCTTACTCCAGTCTTTGCCCTTCGCGCCACGTGTGTTTAGTCTGCTGCGCTACCTAATGCCTGACCCAGGACAAAGAAATCAAGAGAGGAGGGGACGACAGGGGGAGAGAAAGGTAGACACCTACAGACCTGCTTCACTTCCTGTGAAGTGACAACCCCCCCCCCCCCCATGCAGGTTGCGGAGCCAGGGCCTCAAACCAGGATCTTTACTCTGGTCCTTGTGCTTCTTGCCATGTGTGCTTAACCTGCTGCGCTACCACCCATCCCCCTACTGTTTTATTTATTTGTTTATTTTTGCCTCCAGGGTTATTGCTGGGGCTTGGTGCCTGCACTATGAATCCACTGCTCCTGGAGGCTTTTTTTTTTTTTTTAATTTTTTATTTAAGAAAGGATTAATGAACAAAAACATAAGGTAGGAGGGGTACAACTCCACACAATTCCCACCACCCAATCCCCATAACCCACCCCCTCCCATGATAGCTTTCCCATTCTCTAGCCCTCTGGGAGCATGGACCCAGGGTCATTGAGGGTTGCAGAAGGTAGAAGGTCTGGCTTCTGTAATTGCTTCCCCGCTGAACATGGGTGTTGACTGGTCAGTCCATACTCCCAGTCTGCCTCTCTCTTTCCCTAGTAAGGTGTGTCTCTGGGGAAGCTGAGCTCCAGGACACATTGGTGGGGTCTTCAATCCAGGGAAGCCTGGCCAGCATCCTGGTGGCATCTGGAACCTGGTGATTGAAAAGAGAGTTAATATATGAAGCCAAAAAAAAAATATATATATGAAGCCAAACAATTTGTTGAGCAATCATGGATCCCAAGCTTGGAATAGTGGAGAGGAAGTGTTAGGGAGGTACTCACTGCAAACTCTAGTGTACTTCTGCCTTCAGGTATATATTTTGCAGTAGTTTATGGATACGTGTGCACATAAGCTCTCTCTCACAGAAACTGGTGTATATCTAGGTTATGGGACTTTGTTAGAAAGTGAACTACCTGAGATGAAATTAGAGTGTACTATAAAAGGAAAGGTCTCACCCAAGTAATGAAGCTGAAGGGTTGTCATTCCACACGTGAAGTCTCTGGATACAGTCTGAGGTGAAGCATGTTGAGGTGGCAGTCGTTGCGTTGGTTAGGTTGTGATCGGCGGATGCAATATTATTTGGTTTGGATTGGGAGATGCATACGGGAAAGTGGGCCCTATCCAAGGGTTCCAGGAGTGGGGGAAGTAGGGGCTCTATAGTGGAGATGTGAGGTTCCTGCTGTCTTAGGGTTCAAAAAGACAATCGATAGTTAACATTATCATCACATTATTTGTTAATTGGGTTAACTTTGAAAAGTCCCTTTGTTATGGTTTGCTGTACAGTATCTTGTATATAGCTGTGCTATTGGATGCTTCTACCTGGAGGCTATTTCACCCCCTTTTGTTGCCCTTATTTTTTTGACATTGTTGCGGTTATTACTGTTATTGATGTTGTTGTTGTATAGGACAGAGAAATGGAGAGAGGAGGGGAATACAGAGGGGGAGAGAAAGACAGACACCTGCAGATCTGCTTCACCACTTGTGAAGCAAACCCCTGCAGGGGGAGAGCCGGGGGCTCGAGCCAGGATCCTGATGCCGGTCTGAGAGCTTTGTGCCATGTGCTTTTAACTGCTGTGCTACCGCCTGACTCCCAACCTACTATTTAATTTTTTTTAAGCGTTCATTATTAATAAGAGAGGAAGAGAGAACCAGAGTGTCACTCTGGCATATGTGACATCAGGGATTGAATTTAAGAATTTATGCTTGAAAATCTAATGCCCTATCCACTGCACCACCTCCGAGGCCACATGTGTGTATGATTCAAGGTACAGCCTCACACCTCTTCAAGATGTATGTTACCACACCAAGCCCACCACCAAAGTACCAGTACCCCATTACCACAGTCCATTCAACCTTTTTAAACTTCCCACCCACACCCCCCTCCTTCTGTGGACTTCAAGGACCTAAGCAACAGCTTGGGGCTTGGTGGTGGCTCAGGTCTGGTCAAAACAAGACTGCTGGAGGCCAGGAGACCTGGAGACGAACCTGGGTGAGTGGGAGGGAAGCCTTTGAGGACATTGCTTCCAGTCAGGAAGCAGTGGGAGGCCCTCAAGGCTGAATGGGTGTAAAGTGGCAGCTCAGCAGAACCTTCTTTTTGTCCGTCAGCAGTGGGAACAGTTGCTAAGTGTCCAGAAGTGGCAGACGCAGGCCAGCTGTGGGTTCCATGCCCCTCTCCTTCAGTCTCAGGGCACACTGCCCCACCCCACACCCTGCCCCACATAGACCCTGTGCCTGGATCACTCAAGTCTTGATTCTCTCAGGATTCTGTGACTCAGAACAAATGTACACAGTCAACGAGAGGCATGTGGTCGGAGAGATGGCTCCACTGGTAGAGTGCAGGACTCACATGTTGAGTCTCCGGTTCAAGTCCAGGCATCATTTAGCATATACTAGAGAAGCTCTGGCTTCTCTTCATATGAAACTCTCCATGTTGATTTAATATGAAATAAGTCAAAATAAATCCTAGAAGGGAGATCTGCAGTTGGCTCTTTGAGGGTACCCTTGATTTCCCAGAGTTTCCCAGAGGTGTCAGTCATCACTTGCAGGGCCAAGTCCCTTTCTTGCTGACCTTTCCTATTTAGCTGTTTCCTCAGTCCCTGCTTACCTGGGGGAACCGAGATTTGTGCCTGCCCGTGGCACAGAGGAGAACTAGTTCCTTGTATGGCCAGTCTTTCCCAGGCATGGGGGTGGGAGGGGGAGAAGGGTTGCCTGGAATAGTGTGTCTTGTTCTAGGATTTGTGTGTTGGGGAAGGCCTGAGTATCTACCATGCCTCCCCATGGCAAGGGGCTGAAGAGCTCTTGGTGAACCAACATAAAGCTCACAGACTCAAGGCCCTAAAAGTAGTGAAATTAAAAATTTTAAGTGTCAGGAGTTGGGCAGTAGCACAGCGGGTTAAATGCAGGCAGTGCAAAGCACAAGGACCGCCATAAGGATCCTGGTTCGAGCCCCCAGCTCCCCACTTGCAGGGGAGTCGCTTCACAGGCAACTCCCCCCTATCTGTCTTCCCCTCTCCATTTCTCTCTGTCCTATCCAACAATGACGACATCAATAACAACAACAACTACAACAAGAAAACAAGGGCAACAAAAGGGAATAAATTTTTTTAAAAAGTTAAAAAAAAGTTTTTAAGTGTCCAGTGGAGTGGAGGTGGCTAAGGGACAGAACACAGCACTTGCTTATGTGAGGCCCTGGCTCCAGCTTTAGCACTACATAAACCAGTTGGTACTCTGATCTCTCAAAATAAGTTTATGTTTTTAAAAATTAAGTGTCTGAATGTGTTCACATAAAGTTTTCTTCCTTTCTTTCTTTCTTTCTTTCTTTTTTTTTTTTTTTTAACCAGAACACTACTCAGATCTGGCTTGTGGTGGTGCAGGGGACTTCGGAGCCTCAGGCGTGAGAGTCTCTTTATATAGCCATTATACTATGTCCCCCACCCCACATAACTTTTTCTAAAAAAAAATGTGTGTAAGATGGTCAAACACCCTGCCCCATCCTCTTCTACTTGGGATTTCCTTCTTAAACTACTCTCTGGATAAAAGCTTTTTGTGAGGTTGGGGAGAAACAGATTGTCTACCATCCACCACCAAGAGGTTATTATTCTGAGGATTCCTCCATCTCAGTTGCCCTCATACACTCACAGACTTCAGTGGAATGGACAAGACAGGGAATCCAGCGATCAAAAGGTCATTTAGCAAGTAGGTTAGCCACCAAGATGAAGGGGATCCATTGGGGGAAGCCCTGGATGGGGGAACATCCAGAGAAGCTGAGCTGGGTGAGAGGTGTGTATCCGGGGATGAGAAGGAACTGGAGGGTTATGAAAAAGGGAAAAGGTGGAAGACAGGAGAAATGTGAGAAGGGGTGAGTAGAAGAGAGTGGGATCTCCCTTCCTGAGGAACTGAAAGTTGGTTTGTGGGGAGCCCCATGGGGAGGAGGGACCCCAAAAGTCTGAAGGGGGGGAGTCAGGCGGTAGTGCAGCAGGTTAAGTGCACGTGGCGCAAAGCTCAAGGACCGGCGTAAGGATCCCAGTTCGAGCCCCTGGCTCCCCACCTGCAGGGGAGTCGCTTCGCAGGTGGTGAAGCAGGTCTGCAGGTGTCTGTCTTTCTCTCCCCCTCTCTGTCTTCCCCATCTCTCTCCATTTCTCTCTGTCCTATCCAGCAACCAAGACATCAGTAACAACAACAGTCATAAGTACAACAATAAAACAAGGGCAACAAAAAGGAATAAATAAATAAATGTATTTTTTTTAAAAGTCTGAAGGGACTATGGGGAAGGGGGTATTTAAGGAAGTGGAAAGCTTGAAGAATTGTCTGAATGCTGGGAGAAGAAGGCTGTTTAATTTCATGAGAGAGCAGGGAAGGCTCCTGTCTGGCTAGCTCATCCCTTCCTGGGTAGCAGGGTTGGGCCAAAGAGGAGCATAACTACCTAGTACTTCATTTTGGACTTCAAGTGTCTGGGCTCCAAGATGCTGGGGTAGGGAGGAAACCTATGAGACAGCTGAGACCCCCAGACCCAAAAGCCAGTTTTAATCTCTTTAATCTCTCTCATTAATCACTCGCCCGCCTCCTACCCCCTTCTGCGGATCTGGTTTCTCTTCAGCTCAGGTTCCAGAGGCTTCACTGAGAAAACCCCCTTTCTATGGCCCCACCAACGTCTGGATAAGTCCCTCACAGCCAGGATGACCTTAGTCAGGGCTCTCCTGTCAGCAGCCTCCTCCCGTTACTAGTCTTTCCTTCTCTCTCCTTCCCAAATTTACTTCAGGGGATGGCCCAACTCCATTACCTGAGCCCCTCTGCACTGGAGCAGAGAGGTGGAGAGCTGAAGGGGAAGAAAGCAAAGGTTCTTTTTTCTTTTTTTTTTAAAAGAATTTATTTATTCATGAGAAAGATAGGAGGAGAGAAAGAACCAGACATCACTCTGGTACATGTGCTGCCGGGGATCAAACTCAGGACCTCATGCTTGACAGTCTAGTGCCTTAGCCACTGCGCCACCTCCCGGAACATGAAAGCAAAGGTTCTTGGAAGGAGGTACCACACTCCCCACAGACACACATTAGCAAGTGAGAGCAGAGAAAGACATAAAAGCTACATGATGGCTGCATGAGTGGCAGTTGCAGGCTAGACAATTCCTGCTGCCTTCTGGGGACTTCTTTAAGGGAGACCACCAGGATCAGCCCTCCAGCCAGGGGGATATCTCCTGATCCTTCCCTGCTCCCACCATTAATCTAGGAATAAAGGTCCTGAGGTAGCTCAGTTTTCTGCTGTCGTCGGGCTCTGCTCTGACCCAGCAGTGGCCCGTTGGGCTGATTGTGTTCTCAGTCTCCCATGAAGGCATTATGTGACTCTGGAATGGGGGTTCCTCTTTACCTACGAGAGACTGCCAACAAGATTTCTAGCTGGGTGATCAGTGCTTCCGGTCTCCTGAGGTTCCTAGATCACCACTATCTCTGTACCCTAAGTACCTTCCTGTCTTCTTAAAGAAGGCATTGGCTCCAGATCCACAAAAGAGAGCATCCTAACTGTAGCTTCCGATTGCCCCCCAAAAAAACAGACCAGTAAGCATAGAGGACCACTACATGTGTGGGAGGTATAAGGATTTACAGAAAGAGACGACATAATGGACTATACAGGAGAAGCCAGCCCAATCTTTGTGGTGTTACTATGCATTTATTTTTTGCCAGAGCAGTGCTAAATTCTGGCCTAGGGTAGTGCTGGGGATTGAACCTGGGACCTTTGGTACCTCAGGCATGAAAACTTTTTTGTATAACCATTATGCTATCTTTCCACCTCTTTTCATGATAAAATAAATAAATATATAAGGTGACTCCCAGGGCCAGGTGGTGACACACCTGGCTAAGCATACACACTAGTGAATGAGGACCCAGGTTCAAACCCCTGGTCCCCACCTGCAGGAGGGAAGCTTCGCAAGAAGCAATACTGCAGGTGTCTCTCTGTCTCTCCCTTTCTAGCTCCCCTCCCCTCTCAATTTCTGTCTCTATTCAATGATAAATAAAAAATTAAAACATCTGCAGCCAATTAAGCCGACCATGCCACCCTCCCCATGGTGCCCGGTGTGCAGTGGCTGCAAACAGCAGCCTCCTGGGTAGTATATGCAGCCTGTTGCTTGTATCAGCTGCCTTAAGGGACCCTGGAGACAGACCTTCCTACTGTGTTCATTTTATGCCTGACCTCCTGCTGCCCCTAATCTTAGGCTCCAGACCGGGATGTGAGGTGCTTTTGGGAAGCCCCAGGGGACCGTGACCAGAGTCCACATTGGCCAGGTCATCATGTCCATCCAAACCAAGCTGCAGAACAAAGAACATGTGATCGAGGTCCTGCGCAGGGCCAAGTTCAAATTCCCTGGACGCCAGAAGATCCACATCTCCAAGAAGTGGGGCTTCACCAAGTTTAACACAGATGAATTTGAAGACATGGTGGCTGAAACGCGCCTCATCCCAGGCGGCTGTGGAGTCAAATACATCTCCAACCGCAGTCCCCTGGACAAGTGACAGACCCTGCACACCTGAGAGCCTCAGAGGTGTCCCTTATTAATTACAATAAATCAAGATCCTGCTTAGAAAAATTAAAATAAAGTGGTGAGTTCCTAGGGGTGTGGCTTCTCTGTCTCTGGACTGAATCCCCAGCTGTGTGGAGGTGTGGTATTTGAACAAAGCCCTTTCCTTACTAGGTCTCTGTGGTGGAACAGCACTATCCCAGAGCTGCCTTCTTCCTACAAAGGAGAGCTATGGAGGTGTTCGAGAGGTACAGCCCAGGACTAGACAGAGGAGATGAGAGACAGACAGCTAAATAGGAGTGACTATCCTGGCCTCAGCATTTGATCCTGAATTGGCAGAGATTTCTGTGTCAGGCGCTGGTTGGGTCTGTGAAATCTGTTCTTCAAGATGGAGTCCCTTCCAGACAAGGCCACCACCTGGGTGCCTTGTGCAGCCCCCACTCTCCAGACCTCTGGCCTGGTCCTTTCTCCTCCCTGCTCCTCTATGGTGAGCTCAAGTGAGTGTCCAGGGGACATGGTGGGGTGGTGACAACTGAAGACACCCCTCCCCTCAGCTTTAGGGGGATGGCTATGATGCCTCCCCCACGTTTTTTTTTTTTTTTTCTTCCTTTCTTTACAGAGCACTGCTCTACTAGAGCTGATGGTGGTGCAGGGCCTTGAACCTGAGACTTGGGAGGCTTCTACATGAGAGTCTCTGGATAACGATCTGTCTCTGAATGAAAAAAGTAACCAGGCATCCTCTTTAATCAGTGACCCCTCACTATTGGGCCCTCCTCAATCGCTATCGAACAGGCCATGGCCGGTGCGCCGCTATGTTCCATCGCTGGGGAGCCAGAGACGACCCGAACTGCCCCTGCGGCTACAGACAGACTATGACCCACATAGTCAATGACTGCCACCTTTCCAGATTCAAAGGAGGTCTCGAAACTTTACATCAGGCTCAACCTGACGCTGTTGACTGGCTACGGAAGAAGGGCAAACGCTAGAAGAAGAAGAATGGAGCCTTCACAGAGGCCTCTGAGCCTTTCTAGGCTGGAGAACAAAGACTTGAACTCTAGAAGTTTAACAAGGAGACAAAGCCAGACAGATCTAAGACAGAGGGGTAGAGTAACAGAAGACCTCCAGCAAAGGCCAGGCTGCTCCCAAGCAGAGACTCTTCAGGCTATAGGGTCAGCTGCTGGTATGTTGTGTTTTCCCTCCCGAGAGTCGAGCCTCTGGTTCCTTCAACGTGTGTCTTGTCCTCACTCACCTGCTCTGGCCACTTCACCACATACCCATTATCTTGGCTGTAGTCCCTCTGGCCCACCAGGTTCTTCCAAGTCTTGAGTCGCTCTCCCAACCTCCTCCCCCTTCCAGGGCAGCACTAATACTTTGCAGCCGTGGGCACCCCGCAGGGAGGAGGCGGAGGCCAGGGGCCAAGCCTGGAGACTGAGGTCCCTCCTAGTTAAGCTTGGGGATCCCGGGGCAGTCAGCTCTGATCTCCCTGTTTAGAATTTTCCAGTTGGGGCCGGGAAGAGCAATTTTACTGCCAACGGGTTTATGAGCCTGAGCGAATGGCGAGGCAGACAGCCCCAGGCGGCGCTGGGAGGGTGCCCCGCAGCGCCGAGCGCCTGGCTACGGGTCCCGGGGCGCTTTCTCTCCGCGCCTCCCCACCCAGCGGTCCTGCAGCTGCCAGGACACCCACCAGCGCCAGGCCCGCGGTGGCCGAAGGAGGGGAGGCCCGGGGAGGGGGCGCAGGAGGAGGGGCGCACGGGTCTTGGGTTTGGCTCGGGGGGCGGGTCGGAGGCGGGGGCCCAGAGGGGGACCGACGCGCTGGGACCCAGGCAGCTACTCGGCCGAGCGCAGCGGGTGGCGGGCTGGCCATGAACTCGGGACCCGGGCCTCGGACACCCCGCACGCCCTTCAGCATCGCAGACATCCTGGGTCCGCGCGCTGCCCCGACAGGGCAGCCCCCGGAGCGGGGCCCCGCGTCGCCGCTGTGCGCGCTGGAGGAGCTGACCAGCGTGACTCTGGGCAGACTGGACGGGCGCCGGCCGCGGCCCTCCGAAGGCACAGCGCTGGGTAGGTCGCGCTGAGCTGGCTTTCTCCCACTTTCCCTACAATCCCACCCTCTCTGCACCCCGGCCGCTACCCTCTTGTCACTCCGTCTTCAGTCCACGCGCGGGGACCAGGATCTCCCACTCCTGGCCGCGCTGCCCTCGGTTCCCAGGCTCCGCGGCCACCCCTGTAGGCTGCCTGGGTGGAAGAGAAGGAAGGGCCGATCCGATCGCTGTAGGCGGGGCAGTCGCGACCGGGAAAGGCAGTAGAGGAGACAAAAGACCTGAGTCGGAAGCTATAAAGTTAAGAGCTAGAGGATCGTAGCTCAGAAAGGGCGAGGTCCCAGTCTCTTAGTGCCTGAGCTGTGGTCCATCCAGTCCTTCTGCTCATGACAGCGCGCTAGAAGCAGAAGATCCTTAGGACCACTGGGCCCCGCTAGTTTGGATTCCGCCTTTCCTTGGCCTCTCTGTACCCCCCACTATCTCGCTCTGGGACTCGAAGAGAGAGCGCGTACTATCAGAGTAAGCCAAGCATGGGGGTGGGGGGTTGGGGGTTGGAGGAGACAGCATAATGATTATGCAAAAGACTCATGCCTGAGGCTCCGAGGCACCAGGTTCAATCCCCAACACTATCAGCCAGTGCTCTGGTTAAAAAAAAAAAAAAAGCAAGCAAGGAAGGAAGAAAAAATAAAAAAGAGGGGCAGAGGATAGATAGCATAATGGTTATGCAAACAAACTCTTATGCCTGAGGCTCCAAAGCTCCAGGTTCAATCCTCTGAACCACCATAAACCAGAGCTGAACAGTGCACTGGCAATAATAATTGATAATAATAATAAATATTAAAGAGAGAATGAGCTGGGCCCTGTGACGCTCAGCCATTGGTACTGCTTGACTGCCCCTACCCCACCCCTGGCGACCCCACCTGCTGCTCTGCTCCTCCAGGGCCGGCGCTCTCTTCTGGCCTACCCCGCTCTTCTTCAGCCCCCTGTCCCCGCCAGGAGCCCAGCACTGCTGTGGGGGGTTCCTCTTAGTGCGCCCCTTCAGGCTGGCCCCGCTGCGGTTGAGTTCTCACTCCTCCAGCCCCACGCCCCAGCTTTCCCTGCAGGACTTCCGCAGGCTGGAGGCTGATCACGCCCTGTCCCCGCAGGAGGTGCCGCGGGCTCGGGACCCAGGCCCGCGGGTCGCAGACCGCGCAAGTCCCGCACTGCGTTCACGGCGCAGCAGGTGCGGGAGCTGGAGCGGCGCTTTGGCTCGCAGAAGTACCTGGCCCCGGCGGAGCGTGACCGGCTGGCTGCGCGGCTGGGCCTGGGCAGCGAGCAGGTCGTCACGTGGTTCCAGAACCGCCGAGCTAAGCTCCGACGGGACCTGCAGGAGCTGCGCGCAGACCTGGCCTCGCTTTGCGTGCTCGGCCCCCAGGCTTCCGCTGGCCCCGCGCCGCCCACCCCCAGGCCCGCAGCCCACGCCGAAGAGGAGGAGGTGCAGGTGGACGGCTGACCCCGGGGTGGCGGCCTCTCGCCTCCACTCTCCTCCAAGCTCGGGGTGGAGGGAAAGGTCCCACTTGGATATCCTCCCAGCCCGCAATGCAAATGCCCCCCGCCCTTGCAATTGTTGAGAATAAAATCCTAGACTCCACCGCGGACGCCTCAGTTCCCAGATAGAAACCTGTTCGTTATTGCGAAGATGCCACACTGGGCATGCACCAAGCGCTTTAAACGGGTGGGTTTTCAACGTTGTTTTTTTCCCTTTTCAAACTCAGCAACTTTGCAATGTGAACAGTGTAATTATGCCCGTCGTAGGTCAGGATTTGGTGGGAGTAGGAGACAACTTAATGGTTATGTGAAAAGACTTTCATGCCTGGAGCTCTGAGGTTCCAAATCCAGTCCCCTGCACCACCATAAACCAGAGCTGAGCGGTGCTCTGGAAAATAAATAAAAATAAAATTTGGACACGAGTCCAGGGATCCAGTGGGATCTGTAGCACTGGTGTTTGTCAGCTTTTTGCTCAGGGACTAGGAGATGAGGGACTGGGACTCTGTTGTTAGCTTCAGTTGACCCCTTCCCACTGGTGGCCTTTTTTTTTTTTTTTTGGTATTTTTTTCTTTTTATTTATAAAAAGGAAACACTGACAAAAACCATAGGATAAGAGGGGTACAACTGCACACAATTCCCACCAGCTGGTGGCCTTCTGAGGTCACCTGGCCTTTAATCTGCCACCCACCTTGCTTCTAACTTCTAAACCCACTACATGGTGATTGTACTGCACCTATCCTGCCAGACTTGTTTCCTTCCCCATCTCTAGGTCTTTGGTAGGTAAAGTCCTGACCCACTCTGGTCAAAGAACCCTATCCCAAGGCCCTGGGCAGAATGATCTTTAAAAAAAATCTTTATTTATTTATTGGATAGAGACAGTTAGAAATCAAGGGGAAGGGGGAGGTAGAAACAGAGACATCTGCAGCACTGCTTCACCACTTGCAAAGCTTTCCCCTGCAGGTGGGTGACCAGGGGCTTGAACCTGGGTCCTAATACATTATAACGTGTGTACTACCTGGCCTTGGCAGAATGATTTATGAAGACCTGGTCACCCCTTCTGCAACCTCCCCTTGGGAAGGTGGAAATGACCAGAGGGTGAGAAGGTCCTGTCTGCCCACTTACAGTGCTAGAAGACCTCATCCTTTGGCCACCTGCAGTGGTTTCTGAGATTGTCTTATTCAGCTGGTGATTAATCACCCTCTTGCAGTGTGATGGCCAGGGAAGTGGAACATTTTCACAACATAGTTATGAGCCTCCCTGAGGCCTCCAGAGACCATGCCTGTCTCTCCCTGTCAGTTGCTCCGCCCTTCTCAGGCCTTCTCACGCTTATGCCAAGATACCACAATGCCACTTTCAAGGGTGTTCTGGAAATATCCCTCCTCCATCCCCCACCTGCTAAAGGTGGTGGTCAGATAGGACGTCAGTTTCAAGCAGGGTCAGGAAAGAATACTTCAGGGAAGATGTACAGATTGAAAGGCAGAAGGGCACCTAGCACTTCAGACTGCAGCTCCCACTTGTTGAACATAGTTCCAAATGCTTTGCATGAATCCATTTTCACAATAACCCTATGAGACAAGACTTTAATTTTAAGGAAGAGAAAACTGATGATCACAGAAGCCCAATGAACTTAGCTCACAGCCACATCATGAAACCTGTAAGTGGTGGGGTGGGGACTAACTTACTTACTTGTCTAAATCAGGACCTTATGCTTTTGACTGCTACAGCATCTTCCATTATAAATATTACTATGCCTACCTGAAAAAGGAAAAGGTCTTACAGAGAGGATAGGAAAAGGGCCAAAGATAGGAATTTAGGTATGATACAGTACCATTGTCCTTGGAGGTTTTGTTTTTCAAAGATTTATGTATCACTTTGGCATATGTGTTGCCAGGGATCAAACTCGGGTCTTAGTCCTTGCAGGTTTTAGAGACCCCACAAGAGCAATGTGAAGGGCAGACTAATCTGACTATATGTGTAGAGTGGACCACAGACTGGCAGAAACCTCCAGCCACAGCAGAAAAGCAGAGAATTCAGGGCCACAGCTGAGAACTGAAGGGGGCAGAGAGAGCCAAGAGAAATCAATGTTAATTCCCCCAGTGCAAAGATTGCATGAGTCAGTGCTGACCTAGCAAACCTGATTGACTGGAATTGTGGACAGAAAAAGACAATGACCTCTAGTGGAGAGCTGAGACTCTGCTAGCCATTATATGCCACAATTATTCTCTGCTCCTAATTTGCTCCTTCAATACACAGACACACCCCACCTGCAGTGGGGATGCTTCACAAGTGGTGAAGCAGGTCTGCTGGTGTCTATCCTTCTCTCCCCTCTGTTTTCCCCTCCTCTCTCCATTTCTCTCTTTCCTATCCAACAACAATAACAACAATAATAATAACAACAACAATGAGAAACAACAAGGGCAACAAAAGAGGAAAATAAATAAAATTAAAAAAATATATTTAAAAAACTACACAGACACAAGACATACACTTCCCCTGATTTCATGGCTCCTTCCTTATTACCTTCATCCATTTGTAAAGACTGCCTTTCTGATTTTTCAAAAAGTTATTATTTTAATATTTTATTTATTTTTTTATACAGAAATTGAGAGGGAAGGGGGAGATAGGGAGAGAAAGTGACACCCACAGCCACTGATTCACTACTTGTGAAGCTTCCCCTTTGCAGGTGGGCACTGGGGACTTGGATCTGGATTCTTGCTCACTATAATTTTTTTTTTCTTGCTCACTATAATGTATGCATTCTACCAGATGTACCACCTCCCAGCCCCAAGAATTATTTATTAATGGGGGGGAGAAGGGCACACCAGAGCACCATTATAACACACACAATGCAGTGCTGGGGATTGCTGGGAATCAAGGTCAAAACCTTATGCTAGAGCTCCAATGCTTTATCCACTGCACCACTTCACGGGTCACAAGATTGCCTCTTTGATTACTCTGCCATTAGATTAGGTGACCAACTCATTTCTGTTTTCCTAGAACCTTCCCAGTTTTAGGACTGAAAGTCCTTAGTCCCAGGAAAGCAGGTTGCTGCTACCCTGCTTTCCTGTCCTGAGAACTCAGACCCTAGGCGACTGGGTCAGAACCCTCCTAGTTAACAATATGAGTGTGGGGAGAGATGAAGGTAAGGTATGGGGAGTCCTGTGGCTCTAGAAAAAGATTCAAGTCCAGGATAAACTAAAAGGTACTGAGGAGTCCGAGAGGTGGTGCAGTGGATAAAGCATTGGACTCTCAAGCATGAGGTCCCAAGTTCAGTCCCCGGCAGGACATGTGCCAGAGTGATGTCTGGTTCTTTCTCTCTCTCCTATCTTTCTCATGAATAAATAAATTAAAATAAATCTTTTTTAAAAAAGGTACTGAGGAGAGGACACTTCTTTTTTAAAATTTTTTTAAAATCTTTATTTTTTGGAGACAGCCAGAAATTGAGAGGAAGGGGGATAGAGGAAGACAGAGAGACACCTGCAGCCCTGCTTCACCACTTGTGAAGCTTTCCCCCAGCAGATGGGGACCGGGGGCTTGAACTTGGGTCCTTGTGCACTATAACGTGCACTCAACCACTTGTGCCAGCCCCAGGAGAGGACACTTCTTTGAGAGGCCATAAGTAAGGAGCCAGGTCAGTATGAAAACAAATAGCAGTGGCCATTCTTTGAGAGTGGAGGAGCGCCTGTGGAGTCCCAAGACAGAAAAGTCTCCCCTGCCCCAGAAAAGGAATCACTGCAATACAATTAGCCTTTAAACAAACACAACACCTCTTCCCAACCAGGGATGACCAAAGAACTTCCAGAGCAAATAACTCTAGTTATACCTAGTCCAGTGAATTGTCTCTGATTAGTAACCTGCCTTGACTTTAGGCTGCCTACATTCTAATCCAGTTCTGCTACCTTCTGTAAAGAAGACTTGCAACCAAAATTGAAACTTAGGGAATCGGGTGGTAGCATAGCGGGTTAAACGCAGGTGACACGAGGCTCAGCGGAAGTATCCCGGTTTGAGTCCCCCAGCTCCCCACCTGCAGGGGATTCACTTCACAGGTGGTGAAGCAAGTCTGCAGGTGTCTATCTCTCCCCCTCTCTGTCTTCCCCTCCTCTCTCCGTTTCTCTCTGTCCTATCCAACAACAGCTATTGGGCTAGCATCGCAAGAGGGAGAGATCCCTGCATTCCTGATAAACGACAACAATAATAACTACAACAACAAGAGCAACAAAAGGGAATAAATAAAAGAAATTAAACAAATTGAAGCTTATCCCATCACAGTGGTCTCTGGATGTCTCCTCTGCTAGATCTTTGAGCAGTGCTTCTTTTTCTCCTTCTCCTTCCTCTTCTTACTAACATTTCTTTCTTTATTTTTAATTGATAAGATAGAGAGAAATTGAGATGGAAGGGGAGACACACAGAGAGAGACCTGGGTGGGGAAGACATCATGATGGTTATGCAAACAGACTCTTATGCCTGAGGCTCTAAGGTATTGGGTTCAATTCCCCCAATCACCATAAGCCAGAATTGAGCAGTCCTCTGGGTGGGGAGGGGGAGAGGAGAGCAGAGAGCCATTTGCAGCACTGTTTCACCACTTACAAATCTTCCTCCCTACAGGAACCTGGCTTGAACCCAGGTTCTTGTGTATTGTAATGTGTGTGCTCAGTCAAGTGCACCATCACCCAGCCCCATGAGCAGTGCTTCTTAAATGTTAGGGTGCATCAGGATCATCAGGAGGGCTTTCTGAGACAAATCTCTGAGCCTCACTCTTGCAGTTTGATTTAAACAGTCTAGGGTAAAGTTTGAGATTCTGTAATAGGTTCCCAGTGATGCTCACACCCCAGGGACCACACTCTGATAGTCAGAGGTCCAGGAACTCTGTCTTTTGTGAACTAAGCAACAACTCACCCCTAGTCCTCTCGTCCTATGGTAGGGACCATGAATATGCAGACAGTTATAGATAAAAATCAGTTTATTTTACACTCATAGGTACCAGGCACTTGATAAGCATTTCCTCACATTTCTATTTCTGTCCTCACCAACAGCCCTGTGAGGTAGGGGTTGTCCCCATTTTACAGATGAGGAAACTGAGGCACGGTTGTTGAGACACTTGCCCAAGGTGACCCACTTAGTGACGGCAGACTTCACCCTGCTATATAGACAATATATGAGGGGGCTTGCATATAATCAGTAGAAGAAATTCAGGAAAGCCCTATATAAATGAGGTGTTTTTATACCTAGCTCCAGGTGCAAATGGTGTTGCATATGACCCATAGGGCAGCAACCATAATTTATTCTGAATGATCCCTTCAGATCAGAGGAAAGGCTACCAGGGGCCTCCTTAACTATGGGCTTGAGTGCAAGAACTTGACACATGCAGTGATCTGCCATCACAAAGTGCCCCTCATCCTGGCAGGATAGACATGTGGCCTTGTAAGGGGCAGTTCCTCCCTCATCTGGTCTGAGGCAGATGCGGGGGCCCCTGTCCCAACGTGCGCCAGCACTTTGAGGGGTCCTGGAGATGAAGAGGATAGGGACTTCTACTTGGAGTTTGGCTCAGCTGACTTGGGGGGTAGGGCCAACGTGGAGACAGAAGGCCAGGGGGCCTCGGAGCAGTGGTTCGAGGGGGACTGAGGGAAAGGAGGTCTGAGGTCCTGGGTTCAGCATGTGGAGATGGCTGGAGGACCCCAGTTGACCAAGGTGACACGTGAGTTATTCCCTGCTGCGCCTGCTGGAGGGAGGAGAGGCTACTGATACTTCTTTTCAGTGGCAGCACTCTACCCACCCTTTACTCCCCACAGTCTAAGGCGGGACAAAAGTCAGATCTGGTGTTGCCATCCCTAGCAGTTCCTCTGCAGCCCCCTTGGCATCAGCATCCAGTGGGCCTGGATCCCTTACCACAGCAAGCTGCAGAAGGCAAGTGTGGAGCTCCCGGGCTGCGTCAGGCTGAGACCCACCTCTCAGTGTTTCCTGGAATACAGCAGCTGCCTCCTCAAAGCGCTTTGATGCCAAAGGGAGTAAGAAGAGGAATGGTTCTGTATCAGAGGGACTAAAATTGGCGCCCTTTTCCAAGCCGGTCTGTTCTTCACACTACTAACACTGTGACGTTGTGCTACTAGGAGCTTAGCTAGGAAATCCCAACACAGACCCCATCACAACTTCATGCCATTCATCCAAATTTCTCTTCTGCATCCAATCTTAAACCCATTACCTGTAGTCCCATCAAGGCCTTGCCCAGGCGGAAGAGGCCCCGGGGCCAGCCAGGCCGTAGGGTAAGAGCTATCTGTGCATCAGCCAGGGCCCACATTGGCTGACCCAGCCGTTCGTGGCAGAAAGAACGATTTCCAAATAACCTGATAAAGAAAAAGTGACCCAAAGTCCTGGTTCTTATTACCTTGCCGTGCCCAGACCTCTACGCACAGTGGCCAAGCCCCTACCTACCGGTGGTCTCGGGGGTTAAGCTTCAAGGCCTGCGTGAAGAGAACCACAGCTTTATGGTAGAAACCATTTTGGGCAAGGCTCGTACCCAGCTCTGGGGAAGAAGAGAGGGTAGCAAGATTCAGATGAGGCTATCCCCAGGGAGGGTGAAGTGAGGAGGTAGAGAGAAAGAATCTCACTTGCCAGCTCCTGGCTCTGCTGTAAGGCAACTGCTAACAGTCCTGGGGATGCCTAGGGACAGGGAACAAAGTCGGGAGGGCCTTGAAGTCTCAGACTTTCCAAAGCTTCCTAGCTTTGTTCAAATAATGCACACTGTCATTTCCACCCCTTGATTCAGGTCATTCTCACAACCACTCTTGGAGATGGTACCAGCCCTACTTTTCTGCAGAGGAGGCTACCCAGGGTCAAGGTGACAGTGATGGAAATTGACTCTAGGTTTCTTAATCTACTGGCTACTTCCCTCAACCATTTGATCACATGGCTTCCCAGAGCTCCCTGGCTTTCCTTCTACTGGTTCCAGCTGAGCCTCTTCTGTCCACCTCACCTCCACCTTAGGACTTTGTCTGGGGCTCTCTTTCCTTGGAGAACTCCTTTTCTCCTGGTCCGTCTTCTGGGAGCTCGGGTTTCTGTTCTGGGGCTCCTGACTTGGTCCTTTTTCTCTGCGGGTACTGTGGGGCCAATCCCCAACTTTACGCAAAGCCAGAGACACGAAGGTGCTGGATAGATCCAGTGAGTCCTATACAAGGAAAGTTACAGGGCAGGGGAAACAGCGTAATGGTCATGCAAAAAGACTCTTATGCCTGAGGCCCTGAGGTTGCAGGTTCAATCTCCCTGTCCCATCAGTAAGCCAGAACTGAGCAGTGCTCAGGAAAAAAGGAGGAGGAGGAGATAAAGGAAAGGAAAGAGGAAAGTTAGGGAGGGGGTGGAGATGAAGCAAGTCTTGGAGAAGGGGAGGTGAGGGTGGGCAGAGATCAGGAAGGGACTAAGAAGACACTCACCTCTTCCTCACCACAACATCCCTGAACTGAGCCCCCAGGGCTGGATGGTGGGGTCCCATTCCCATCTGGGGTGGCTTCAGCCTGAAGAGAATGTGGCCAGGTACAGAGTGGGAGTCAACTCCAGCAACCTGCTTCCTCAACCCCTCCCTGCCCATGCATACTCACCTTGGGCTCCCCACCATCCTGCTTTAAGCGTTCTTGTCGCTTTCGATTCTTTTGACGCTGCAATAATAATGAGAAGGAGAAGAAAGATGTATTTTGAGCATTTTTTAAATTGTTTCTGGGACTTTACTGCTCTGGGAAACTTTTTTCAGAGAGAGAGAAAGAGAAGGAAAGCATTGAAGCTTCTCAGGACAGTGGGGGCTAGACTTGAACCCGGGTCATGCATGTAATAAAGCAGGTACCCCTACACACACACTGTGGGGAGCTATCATGGTGACCTGAACACTATTCTTTTTTCTTTACTTTTATTCTCTCTTTCTCCTTCTTCCTCTTCCTCCTTTTCTTTTTACCCGAACACTGCTAAGCTCTAGTCTATGGTGATGCTGGGGATTGAACCATGAAAGTCCTTTTGCATAACCACTATGAAATCTCCCCACCAGGGCACTATTATTAAATACAAACACATTTTATACTATATATATATGGAGAGAGAGTGGGGGTGGGGTGGGAAAAAGCTTTCTTGAGTTCTGAGCCCCTGGTCCCCCTGGGTAGAAGAGGCTCAGCTGGAACCAGTAGAAGAAATGCCAGAGAGCTCTGGGAAGCCATGCGATCAAATGGTTGAAGGCAGTGGCCAATAGATTAAGAAACCAAAGCTTTCTTCAATTCTGAGAAGGCTGGGATGAAATCTGGGTCTTTCACATGGCAAAGCAGCACACTATCCAAGTGAGCTATTTCATTGGCCCATACACATTTTATACCTTTTTTTCCTTTTTTTTAATATTTTTATTTTATTTTATTTATTCCCTTTTTGTTGCCCTTGTTGTTTTTTATTGTTGTAGTCGTTGTTGGATAAGACAGAGAGAAATGGAGAGAGGAGGGGAAGACAGAGAGGAGGAGAGAAAGATAGACACCTGCAGACCTGCTTCACCACCTGCGAAGCGACTCCCCTGCAGGTGGGGAGCCGGGGTTCGAACTGGGATCCTTATGCAGGTCCTTGTGCTTTGCGCCACCTGCGCTTAACCCGCTGCGCTACAGCCCGACTCCCTTTTTTTTTTCCTTTTAAATTGTAACCAGGGTTAATGCTGAGGCTCAGTACCTGCGTGACAAATCTACACTCCTGGAGGCCATTTTTCCTTTTAGGACAGAGAGAGATTGAGAGGGGAGGAGAAGACAGAAGGGGAGAGAGAAACAGAGACAGAGAGAGAAAGAGAGATACCTGTAGGCCTGCTTCACCATTCATGAAGCTTCCCTTTCTCGGGTAGGGAGCAGGGACTTGAACCTGGGTAATGCGAATGCTCAACTAGGTTCCCAGCCACATTTTATTTTATTTTTATTTATTTATTTATTTTAAACTTCTCAATAATAATTAGATGCCTATCTAATTGTGGTTTGAATATAGTACTTATACTTCAATATTATTTATAAGAGGAAGGACTCACACAGGTTAAACTATTTCAAATTTTTTATTAGATTTATTTATTGAATAAATACAACCAGAAATTGAGAGGGAGGGGGTGATAGAGAGGGAGAGAGACAGAGAGACACCTGCAGCCCAGCTTCACCACTTGCAAAGCTTTCCCCCTGCAGGTAGGGACTGGGGGCTAGTACCCAGGTCCTTGCACATTGTAACATGTGTGCTCAACCAGGTGTGTCACCCAGCGGGCCCCCCAGTCATGTTTTATATCTTCAGACCCATTTCTTCATATATAGAATATATTGCATGCCGGGATGTCATATATAGGCTATAAGACCTATAAATGCACTCTTGCCTTTAATTCTTACATCAATATTAGCTAGGTTTTATTGCTATAGTCACTCTTTATTTATAGAGACAGAGAGAAATTGAGAAGGAAGGGAGAGAGACAGATGGAGAGAGAGGGAGAGAGATAGTTGTAGCACTATTTCACTGCCCATATAGCTTCACCCCTGCAGGTGGGGACCAGGAGCTTATACCCAGCTCCTTGCAATTTGTAACGTGTGTGTTCAACTATGTGTGTTACCACCTGGTCTAGCTACAATCACTTTACAGATGAAAAAGTAAATGAATGGTCCAGAAAAAAAAAAAAATGAATGGTCCAGGAGGTGGTACAGTGGATAAAGTATAGGGTACTTGGGCATGGGGTCATGAATTCAATCGCTGGCACTGCATATGACAGAACTGATGCTATGGTTTTCTTTTCCTCACTCTCTTTCTCATCAGTCAATCAAAAAAAAATCTTTTTACCATTTGTGAAGCTTTCCCTGCAGGTGGTGGTTGAGTATACATATTATTGTGCATAAGGACCCAGGTTCAAGCCTTTGCTCCCCACCTGTAAGGGGGAAGCTTCATGAGCAGTGAAGCAGTTCTTCAGTTATCTCTCTTCCTCTCTCTCATTTTTAAAAAAAATCTTGTGGGGATAGATAGCATATGGTTATGCAAACAGACTCTCAAGCCTGAGGCTCTGTCAAATCCCAGGTTCAATCCCCAGAACCACCATAAGCCAGAGCTGAGCAGTGCTCTGGTTAAAAAAAAAACAAACCAAACTTTATTATTGTATAGAGAGAGAGAAAAATTGAGAGGTGGAGGGGAGACAGAGAGGGAAAGAGAGGGGGAAGGTAGATAGCTTATGCAAAGAGACTCTCATGCCTGAGGCTCCAAAGTCCCAGCTTAAATCCCCAGCACCATCAGCCAGAGGTAAGCAGAGCTCTGGTAGAAAGAGAGAGAGAAAAAAAAAAAAAAGAAGAGGAAGAGAAGAGAAGAGAAGAGAAGAGAAGAGAAGAGAAGAGAAGAGAAGAGGGACCTGCAACACTGCTTCACTAGAGAAGTTGGGGACTGCAGGTGGGGTCTGGGGGCTTGAACCTAGGTCCTTGCACATTGCAACACGTGTGCTTAACCACCACCCTTCTCCTTCTCTATATCCCCATCACCTTTCAATTTCTCTCTGTCCTATCAAATAATAAGACTAGGAACGCTGGGCAGTAGTGCAGTGGGTTAAGTGCATGTGGTGCGAAGCACAAGGACTGGCAGAAGGATCCCGGTTCCAGCCCCTGACTCCCCATCTGACGGGAGTCACTTCCTCTCTCCATTTCTCTCTGTCCTAACAACGACGACATCAAGAACAACAACAACTACAACAACAATGAAAAACAAGGGCAACAAAAGGGAAAATAAATAAATCTTTAAAAAAATAAGAAGAAGAATAGAAAGGGAGGGGGAGGAAAAAAATTGCCACCGGGAGTGATGGAGTCATAGTGCTGTCACTGAGCCCCAGCAATAACCCTGGTAGCAATAAAAAATAAAAAGAAGAAAAGAAAAAGAAAAATCAGATAAAAGAGCCATCAGAGAGAAGCTCCACAGTAAGAAGGAGGCAGATTCTAGTGCAAACAGTCCCTGTAGCTCCAGAACCACCTTCCCACATGGCCTCCAGGAGACCTTCAGATCTGCCCCCTGCCCCCAGGATCCACTGCAGATCACTTTACACTCTCCTGTGCTCACAAAGCTCACCTCTCTCCCTCTCATCAATCCCTCTTTGGTCCCACTCCTCTACCCTCCAGCTACCTTCTTTTTGAGACGTTTCTTCTCAGCCTTCTGTTTTATGCGTTCCTCCTCAGCCACCAGCTCCTCAGCCAGGTGATTGGCTTCCTGGAAGAAATTGGACAGGTGACAGGAAAAGGGAAAGAGAGGATGCTAGAGAAAGTGAAAGGGAGGCAAGCAAGAAAGGATCCTGCAAGGCCCCAGTTAGGGGAGAATGTAGCTATAAGAATATGGGGGTTGAGGACTGGTGTAAGGATCCTGGTTCGAGCCGCCAGCTCCACACCTGCGGGGGGGGGGGTCACTTCATGAGCAGTGAAGCAGGTCTGCAGGTGTCAAAAAAAAAAAAAGAATATGGGGGTTGGCAGAACCCTGGGGGCAAGGCGAGGGCCCTTGAGTCTCACCTCTTCAGTCAGCAGGAGCTTCCGAGGCATGGCTAACTGAAGCAGGCTGTCTGAGTCACTTGGGAAGGCTGCAGGGCCAGGGGGGCTTTTTGGACGGGGCTCAGACCCTTGGGGAGGGTAGAGAAAGGACTTTTGGAGACCACAGTAAGTGCCCAGTCCCTCCACCCCCTCGTCCCTGCCGCTCTGTCCAGTTGCTTTCCTCTTGTCACAGAAACGATCCAAGAGGTAATCTGTTAGCAGGGAGAAAGAGAAAAAGAACTTAGGAAGGTGAGAGGGAGAAGCTTGGGGGCCAGCCACCCTCCCCAGGGTAGCAGCCTCCATCCCTGTTCCCATGCCCTCACTCCCCACCATGGTGCCACAGCTGCAGCTGCCCGCTGCTCTCATCCACTCGGATCCAGTGCAGGCCCTGGGGGTCACTCTCCGCAAGTCTTCGAAGAAAATCCACTATGTCCTGGGAGGAGGTTGGGAAGGGAGGCTGTTGTTGGGGGAACTTTAGTTTGAGAGAGAGCAAGATGCTTGTCTCTCCATCATAATGACCACAAACCAGCCACCGCACCCAAAGAATCTTACTTGCTGATTTCTCCCCAAACCCCGCAGCCCCTCCAAGCATGCCGCTTCTCATTCCCACAGTGTGTCATCTCCTTTTACTACTCTCCTGAGGGCTGAGTGTGGTATTCAGGTCAGTATTCTCCACTACCCAGCACCTCCCTGTCCTTGTCCCCTACTGGTCCAGCTCCACTTGGAGGGCCCTGAAAGTAAGCCCTTTTCTCAGCCCCTCCTGCCACCCCCCAAAATCATTGAGTATGAAGAGCACCCACACAATATAATCCCTCTTGGCTACTTTACACCTGAACAAGGGCAGCACTTCCTGGCAGGCCTCTCCACTTGTACTTCATCAATTTTTTTTTTTCCAGGACTATCACTAGGGCTCTGTGCCTGCACTATGAATCCACTACTCCTGCAGCCATCTTTCATTTTTATTGGATAGGACAGAGAAATTGAGAGGGGAGGGAGAGACAGACAGAGAGAGAGAGAGAGAGAGACAGAGAGACACCTGCAGACCTGCATCTCTGGTTGTGAAGCGACCGCCATGTAGGTGGGGAACAGGGGCTTCAACTGGGATCCTTGTGCTTTGTATTTTGTGTGCTTAACCTGGTGCACCACCACCTAGCCCCCATACATTTATTTCTCTACGAAATCATGCTTTAAGCCATTATTCCCCTACTCAGAAACTTCCAATAGTCCTCTACTAGCTGAGTCATATGCAGGACTAAATCTAGTCCCTCAGCCTAAAAGTCAAGGTCTTCTACAAGTTCCAGGATGATCTTTCCTGTCTCCCCTTTGAAGCCTACCCTTACTTAACTGTAGTCTTCCCTTTGCCACCAGCCTCCTTTTAGTCGCCCCCCCAAGTTATTTTTTAATTCCTCCTAGCTCTGAGATTCTTCTTCCTTTTTTTAAAAATAATTTTTAATATTTTATTTATTTATCAATGAGAGGGACAGGAAGAGAGAGAGAGAAAGAGAGAGAGAGAGAGAGAGAGAACCAGACATCACTCCAGCACATGTGCAGCCAGGGATCGAACTCCAAACCTCATGCTTGAGAGTCCAATGCTCCATCCACTGTGCCACCTCCTAGACCACAGCTCTGAGCTTCTTTATCCCCACATCTATTTATTTATTTATATTATTAGATAGACAGAGAAATTGAGAGGGGAGGGGGATAGAGGGAGAGAGAGAGAGAGAGACACCTGCAGCCCTGCTTCACTACTCATGAAGCATTTCCCCTGCAGGTGGGGACTAGGGGCTTGAACCTGGACCCTTGAGCACTGTAATGTGAGCTCTTAATCAGGTGTGTCACCACCTGGCCCCTCTCTCCACATCTTGTCTCACTTTCAGGGTCTACCTCAAATTCCATCTCCCCCAAAGACTTCCCAGACCCTTTCCTCTCCTATTTATCTCAGCCCTTTCTCACCCATACCTCACTCCTATAGTTGTAAAGTTTATAATTGTTGGTCATTGTTTTTTATCCCTCTCTTCACTGGTGAGTCAGAATGAAACAGGGAAGAGTGCTATGCCAGAATGGAGCTGCTTGTATCCTAGTTCTGGCTCTGCTACTGCATGACTGTTCGATTTTGTATAAACCATGTACTTTCTCCAGCTTCACCTTCCAGAGTCACAAAACAAAGCAAGACTTGGCTCATACATTTTGTGGTTCTGATGAGAATATTTTCTTGAATTAGTATAAGCTAAAGAGTATAAGAGTCCTCACACAACAACTACAACAACTACAACTATAGCTATAACAACAATAAAAAAACAAGGACAACAAAAGGGAAAATAAATAAATATAAAAAAAAATTTTTAAAAAGAGTCCTCACATCCCTCCTAAGTCTAATCAAGGCTAAAAAGAGTAGATCCCACCCTGCACATGTGGTGGCTCACTGACTGAGAAAGTTAGGAAATCCAGAGCGCTAAAATAATATACATTACTGCAGGCAGAACTTTAGAGCAATGAGATTGTCAGCTTTCTAAACAATTTTAGATCCAGGATTGTCTCAATAGATACTCCTTGCACTTTGCTGCAAGGACCGGTGTAAGGATCCCCGTCTGAGCCCCGGCTCCCCACCTGTAGGGGAGTCGTTTCACAGGCAGTGAAGCAGGTCTGCAGGTGTCTATCTTTCTCTCCCCCTCTCTGTCTTCCCCTCCTCTCTCCGTTTTCTCTGTCCTAACAATGATGACATCAACAACAACAACAATAATAACTACTACAACAATGAAAAACAACAAGGGCGACAAAAAGGGAAAATAAAAAATTTAAAAGAGGGGCCAGGTGGTGGCACACACACTACAGTGTTCAAGGACCCAGGTTCAAGCCCCTGGTCCCCACCTGTAGGGGAAAAGCTTCACAAGTGGTGAAGCAGGGTCGTAGGTGTCTGTTTCTCTCCCTCTCTCCCTACCCCTCCCTTCTCAATTTCTGTCTCTATCCAATAATAAATTTTTAAAAAACGTAAAAGAAAAAAGAGATACTCCTTGGTGTATTGCACCAAAGCAAAAGACTCTAGGCTGGGTGGGTGGTGGAGGGTTCAGGTCCTGGAACATGACAGCAAAGGAACTAATGGGGGCTAAATTGTTATGTGGAAAACTGGTAGATGTTATGCATGTACAAACTATTGTGTTTTGTTGTCAACTATAAACCATTAATCCCCCAATAAAGAAATTAAAAAAAAATCTTCCATTACACTCTGGCACTTTCATCAAGACTTATCCTTAATTACCTGTTAGGTTTATTTCAACTTTGGAACTAGAATTTAAGTATAAAAAAGACAAACTTGGGAGTTGGGCTGTAGTGCAGTGGGTTAAGCGCAGGTGGCGCAAAGCACAATGACCAGCATAAGGATCCCGGTTTGAGCCCTGGCTCCCCAGCTGCAGGGGAGTCACTTCACAGGTGGTGAAGCAGGTCTGCAGGTGTCTATCTTTCTCTCCTCTTCTCTGTCTTCCCCTCCTCTCTCCATTTCTCTCTGTTCTATCCAACAATGATGACAACAATAACTACAACAATAAAACAACAAGGGCAACAAAAGGGAATAATTAAATATTAAAATAAATAAATAAACATTTAAAATATTTAAAAATAAAAAAAGAAACTCTGGACCCTATTTTTGGCAGCCTCTCCAGGATCTGTCACTCAGATGTATGTTTTTCCTGCACTCTCTTTCCAGCTATTTATTTATGTATTGACAGAGAGTCGGGGGAGAGGAGAGAGATACTATAGCACCAAAAGGGGCCAGGCTCAAACCTGGGTTGTGCAAATGGAAAAGCAGTACACTATCCAAGCAAGCTATCTTTGCCACCCCCTCACCTCTTTATTTATTTATTACTTTTTATTTATTGGGTAGAGACAGAAAACTCAAAAGGGAAGGGGAAGATAGAGAAAGGTGGGAGAAAGAGGGACACACTTCAAACACTGATTCACTGCTCATGAAGCTTTCTCCTGAAGGTGAAGACCAGGGAGCTTGAACAGATCTTTGAGCACCGTAACATTGTAACATGTATGCTATACTGTGTACCCATAGCCTGACCCCACCCCTCCAGCCACCTTTTTAAAAAATATTTATTTATTCCCTTTTGTTGCCCTTGTTTTATTGTTGTAGTTATTATTGTTGTTATTGATATCATCGTTGTTGGATAGGACAGAGAGAAATGGAGAGGAGGGGAAGACGGGGGGGGGGAAGAGAGATAGACACCTGTGGACCTGCTTCACCACCTGTGAGGTGACTCCCCTGCAGGGGGGAGCCGGGGGCTCGAACCAGGATCCTTAATGTTGGTCCTTGAGCTTTGCACCACGTGCGCTTAACCCGCTGTGCTACTGCCCAACTCCCCCAGCCATCTTTTTAAACCAAGAACTTCCTTGACTTTCTACCTCTTCCCCAAATAGTCTGTGCTACTCTCCTGTCTAAGTACATGGTCATATTTGATGTGGTACCCCAATACCATATATATATATATTTCTTTTTTCCACCAGGGTTATCTCTGGGGCCTGGTGCTTGTAGGATGAATACATCATTCTTGGTGGCTTTCACCCCTTCTTCTTTATTTGAAAGAGTAGAGAGATATTGAGAGGGGGAGGAGAGCTAGTAGCTAGTCAGAGACATCTACAGTACTTGCTTTACTGCTCGTGAAGATTCCCCCCCTGCAGGTGGGCAGCAGGGGCTTGAACCTGGGTCCCTGTACATGGTAACATGTGTTTAACCAAGTACACCACTGCCCAGCATCCTCATAAATCATTTCCTATCCTCTCATCACCCTCTTCTAGCTACAATCCTCATCTTTGAAATTCCTGCTACACACTAAGTATATGTTCCCATCTCAGGGCTTTTGTATTTGTCTGATTTCTTCAATCTGGAATGGTCTTTCTTCTGTGAATAACTTACTCCTTTGTCCTATTCAGATCTCTTTCTTTAAAGATCTATTTAATCATTTTTAAAGATTTTATTTGTTAATGAGAAAGATAAGAGGAAGAAGAGGAGGGAGGGAGAGAGAGAGAACGAAAGAATGAACTAGGGCTTCACTCAGGCACATAAGATGTTGGGGATCGGGGCTCAGGCAGTGGCGCAGTGGGTTAAGCGCACATGGCACAAAGTGCAAGGACCAGCTTAAGGATCTCGGTTCGAGCCCCCAGCTCCCCACCTGCAGGGGAGTCGCTTCACAGGCGGTGAAGCAGGTCTGCAGGTGTCTGTCTTTCTCTCCCCCTCTGTCTTCCCCTCCTCTGTCCATTTCTCTCTGTCCTATCCAACAACGAACAACATCAACAGTGGTAATAATGGTAACCACAACGAGGCTACAACAACAAGGACAACAAAAGGGGGAAAAATGGCCTCCAGGAGCGGTAGATTCATGGTGCAGGCACCAAGTCCAGCAATAACCCTGGAGGGGAAAAAAAAGATGTTGGGGATCAAACCCAGGATTTTATGCTTGAAAGTTAAATGCCCTACCCAAGGCACCACCTCCTAGATTGCAGATCTTGATCTCGGTCTCTCTCTTTTTAAAGATTTATTTGTTAATGAGAGGAGAAGAGAGAGAGAGAGAAATATGTGCCTCGTTCTGGCATATGTGATGTCAGAGAACAAACTCAACCTCATGGAGTACTATGGTGCTGAGGTAAAGTGTCTCTCCACCCCCTCCCTCCTACTATCTGAAAGTGAAGCCCTTGTGACAACAAAAAAGAAGCCCCTTCACTCTTCTCTCAGATTTCTCTCTATACCTGACTTAACTATTTATTTTCCTTTGCTTACCTCACATTTGGCATGCTATATGGTTATTGATTGACTACCTGCTCTTTCTAGACCCTTGTAATTCACTACATAGAGGACTTTTTTTTTTTTTTTTTTTTTACTCCAGGGTTATTGCTGGGCTCGGTGCCTACACCATGAATCCACTGCTCCTGGAGGCCATTTTTCCCCCTTTTGTTGTAGCCTCGTTGTGGTTATTATTATTGCCATTGTTGATGTTGTTCGTTGTTGGATAGGACAGAGAGAAATGGAGAGAGGAGGGGAAGACAGAGAGGGGGAGAGAAAGATAGACACCTGCAGACCTGCTTTACTGCCTGTGAAGCGACTCCCCTGCAGGTGGGAGCCGGGGGCTCGAACTTGGATCCTTATGCCGGTCCTTGCGCTTTGCACCACATTCGCTTAACCCACTGTGCCACCGCCCGACTCCCTACATAGAGGACTTTTTGTCTGTTTTATTCCCTGCTAGCCCCCTCCCCACCCAGTGACTGGTATATAGGTAATGTTCAATAAGCATATAATCAACAAGCAAAGACAGACTCAAGATAAAGCTGTTTTTAGAGAAGCACCTGAAAGCTGTATCAGCACACTGTGTGACTCAGGAAAGCCTGGACTTTGTGCTGTCAGTGGTGGGAGTGGCCTGATTTGGAGAGTAAATAATCAAATACAATAACCCTGGGAGAGCAGATGAGTTTAGGGGGTGAAATGTCTAGTTAGAGTGACATCATGGGCCTGGGAGATTATTCAGCTTATGAGAGCACCAACTTGCATACCTGGGGCTCTAGAGGCTGCAGGTTCCATCTTCAGCACCATTTTATGACAGAGGTGTGTAGTGCTCTGATCTCTTTTCTCTCACTCCCTTCAAATACATACATACATACATACATACATACATACATACATACATACATACATAAAAAGCCATAATAACTGTTAGGTCAGAGAGAATGAATTGTTGCCATAGCAGTGACAGTGGGAACAGGAGTGGAAATTATGGGTTTGATTCAGGAGACATTTCAAAATTAGATCTTAGCAACTGACTGACTAAAATGTGTAAAGGGAAGTGAGGATTACAAAGAGTGAGTCTCAGATTTTGGTTTTAAGTAACTGGATGGAGTTTCTGTTATTAATAAAAATTAAGGTTAGAGGAAAAGGAATCAATCTGCAAAAATGGTGAATTAGTTTCTTGACTTGTGAGCTTCAAAATTTAGATACAATAAGGAAGTGGTTAGAAGCATAGTTTCTCTTCCTCAGTAATCCTGCCACCAACTCAAGGGGATCCAAACTGCTGTGCCAGACCTTTCAGGTAACTCCCTGCCTTCTTTACTGCTAATGTTTCCAACCAAAATCTCCACTTAGGTTTCACTTCAGTTTAGTTCTGCTAACTTCCTGTTACATCTTTGTTGGAACTACTCCCTCTGTTCATAACATCGTTCCCCAAGGTACTTCTACCCATTCTCCAATCCTCAAACTCAGGAGGCCCAGATCCAGTCTTATTACTGCTGCAACTTCTATGGCCCGCCACCCTCACGCCGCTTGTCTGGCGCTTCCCGGGGCTCCAAGAAATGACTCTCCAAAGTCCTAGGAGCCCAACGCGGCGAGAATTCCGTAAACAAGGTTGAATACAAGCTTAAGAGTCGTGAACGTGGGGCAGGGACTGGGGCAGGTGGAGGGAGCTAGTGGTTCCCTTTACCTCCTCGCGATAGTCTTCAGGACCGAATTCCTTGCAGAGTTTGGGGACAGCAGCGACCCCTAGCGGGCATCCGGGCCGCAGAGGGCAATCTGCAGGATCAGAAGGCGGGGCAGCGTCAAGGGGCTTTGGGATGAATGGGCCAGAGCCCTCTGCCCACCTCTCCGAGTACAAAATCTTAGTGAGAACAGGCAGAGTCCAGCGAGACTGCCCCGGCCCTGCAAGGCCCCCTTCCGTCTCGTCACACCTGCTCACCTAGCTTGATCCGCCCCGCAGTCTTCGGAACGGGTTCCATTTCTCGTCGACAGTGACTCGAAAGTGAAACATAGTGTGGTATTCGATGTCCAGGGCAAGGCGGAGAACAGAGTGGGAAGCCATCTTTGTTAGGGGCAGAAGCCTCCACTACGGAGCGCGAGAGAGTCCACAAGGGCTCCGGGTGAGCGCTGACGGCTCCTGAGACAAGGCGGAGTCCAGGCGGTGGCGGGCGCCGAGCGCTGCGGGCATGCAGGGGTCGTTAGGTTCGTTGGTGACTTGCAGCCCCATGGCGCAGACGTCTCGCTCGGGGGGCCTGCCTCCGCTCGCCGCCGCACCGCCCCTATGGGCGCAGCCCGGGGGCTCCGGGAAGGGGCCATGGGAAAGGAGGCGGGCGGGCGCTCGGTGCTGGGACGCTCGCGGCCCGCCGGGGTTGCAGGGGCCCGGGAGCACCTCCAGCCTAGACCCGGGGCCCGGCGGAGCTCCGGGAGGGCGCCCGTGGTGGGTCGCGGAGGCGCCGGGGGTTGCGGGTGAGCGCCACGAGGCGCACTGGCGGCTGGAGCCCGCAGCCCGAGGCCCGGTGCCTCCCGCGCTGCAGCGGCTCCGGGCTGTGCTGCTGCGGCTGCACCGCGAGCGGGAGCAGCTCCTCCGAGCGCGGCTCTGCGCCCGCCACCTGCAAGCCGCCCTGAGCCTGCTGCGGACCCCGAGCCACGAGCGGCTGCCTCAGCTCTGCCGAGACCTGTTGCCCCAGGCTCCCCGAGGGGAGGCGCTGCCGATCGGCCCTCAGGAGTCTCCCGAGCCGCTGCTCCTGGCGCGCCCCGTCGGCCTGGCCTCCCAGAGCCTGGATGCTGCCATCGAGGCACAGCTCCGCGCCCTGGGCCGGGAGCCCGCCAGCCCCCGCCTATCGTCCAGGCTCGCCGACCTGCTGGCCGCATTGCCCGCCTACCACCAGCTGCAAGGGAAAGTCTTGAGCCACGTCCCAGGAGCTGCCCGTCCCTTCCCGCCCGCGCGTGTGCTCAGCCTCCTGGCAGGGGAGCGGGGTGGCCAGGCGGCGGGTCTGTTGGATGAGGCGCTCCAGGGACCTGGCTTGCGGGATCGGATCCACAGGCAGTGTCAGGAGGAGCGCGAGCTGTTGCCTGGACTCCTGGGCCTGATAGGGAGTGTGGCAGGTCCAGCCAGCAGCGGACTGGGGCTCGGAGGGGCTGGAGCCCTATGGAGCCAGTACTGGACCCTGCTGTGGGCATCCTGTTCTGAAAATCTGGAGCGCAGCCTGGGACCCTGGAGGGACACCAGGGCAGTGACACAGCAGCTGAATCAGGCATTGAGCCAGGGTGAGTGATGGGCCTGGGTGGGCATTTGCAAGGCTGGGGTGACCCCCCCTCCCAGTTACCTTCCAGCCTTTTAGAATGAACACACACACACACACACACACACACACACCCTACTGTTTCCCAATAGGGTGGGCAGTGATTCAGTCATTTTTCCCACTAGCAGCTCTGCCTCAGGAATGTGAGAAGGAGCTGGCTTCCTTGTGTCGAAGACTACTTCACCAGTCCTTTATTTGGAGCTGGGACCAAGGTAAGCAAGAAGGGACACTGGAAATAACAAGCCCCAGGTTGCTTCTTCCATATCAAACCATACTCCCTCCTCCCCAGGCTTCTGCCAGGCCTTGGGATCCACAGGTGATCACAGAATCCTTCCCTCATCCTCTCACACCTCTGAACTTTTGCAACAGCTCTTTCCTCCTCTCTTGGATGCCATTCGTGAAGACAGTTCAGGGACGATGCTCTGTCATCCTCAAGGTGAGAAGAGGGGTTGGGGAAACAGAACAGTTGAGTTTATCTTCATTCTTTCCTTTGGTTCTGAAACCAGCCTCTTCTTATAGATGCTCCATGAGCCCTCAGCTACTCTGTCCCTCCCCTCCCCAGGTCCTTCATCTCTTGCTCTCGGGCTCTGTACCCTACAGACCACTTTGCTCTGGCTTGGGGGCAGAGCACAGCAGCTTCTAGCAGCATGGGCCCCAGGTTCCTTCCTGTTCCTGATCCAGAAGGACTTACCTGTGAGTAGCTAGGGGGTTGGAAGGGAAGTAGCCTGGAAATGACTCAGACCTTACTCTCTGTTTCTACCAAAGTCTCTACTGCATGAAGCACAAGCCCTGTCTAGCCTGGTCTCAGAGGAGAACTTGGTCCTGGAAGGGGAGCAGCAGTTGTGCCTGGAGATCCAGAGGCTGACCACACAGATGCAGGTGAGAAATCCAGGTTTTTTTTTTTTTTTAATATATATTTTTAAGTTTTTTAAATTTATTTTTATTGTTGATGTTGTTGTTGTTAAGACAGAGAGAAATGGAGAGAGGAGGGGAAGACAGAGAGGGGGAGAGAAAGATAGTTACCTGCAGACCTGCTTCACCACCTGTGAAGCGACTCCCCTGCAGGTGGGGAGCCGGGGGCTTGAACCAGGATCCTTACACAGGTCCTTGCACTTTGCACCACATGCGCTTAACCCGATGCTCTACTGCCCAACTCCTGAAATCCAGGGTTTTTAAGTGACAGTGACTATTAAGACTCAGTTCTATGCTCAGATTTGGGACTCGTAGGGGGAGTGGTGGTGGCAGAACATCTGAGTTACTTGGACTTTCTTTGGAGTCTGTGCTAAATTTTATCTTTTCTTGCTCTGTGCATTTTTTTAATTAAAAAAATTTTATTTTAATCAGAGAGAAAGATACAGAGGCAGCTCAGAGCACTGCTCAGTTTTGGCGTATGGCAGTGCTGGGTATTGAACCTGGGATCTCAGAACCTCAGGCAGGGAAGTCTTTTACATAACCATTATACTGTTTCCTGTTCCTTTTTTTTTTTTTTTTGCTATCATTTGTTTAATATGGAAAGTCTAAAACACACACACATGGTGGGTCTATAGTTACAAAAACTTTGTACAGGGGCCTGTGGCTTGAGCTTGTATCTGTGCAGCTTCATAGAAGCAGCAGAGGCTGGTTCCTAGAGGCTGATAGTTAGTTCTAAGTTCCATGGAGGGAGAGAAGTACTGGGGGGTGGGGAAGGGGGTTGACTGACATAGAAGCTCTCTTCATATGTATGTATAAATGCACACTCATATATGTGGGGGGGTGTATTTAATAGTAAGCAGGTTGGCCTCAAATTGTGGAGTACACTAAACAGCAGCCCACAGAATTGGACTTTTCTTATGAAGTCACTGTAAGAGCAAGAGGGGCATAGTGAAGACTGTAATGGAGTTTCGTCACCTTTGGTAGTAAGAATAAAAGGGAGAGGAAGAGACAGTATGAGCAGGGAAGATAGCATAATGGTTATACAAGAAGATTTTCATACCTGAGATTCCAAAGTCCCAGTTTCAATCCTCAGCGCCACCATAAACCAGGGCTGAGCACTGCTCTTGTGTGTGTGTGTCTCATTAAGATAAATAAGTAAAATATATTTTAAAAATATTTATTCATTAGTGAGAATGGAGGAGAGAGAGAGAAGGGGTGGTGTCCGGGAGGTGGTGCAGTGGATAAAGCATTGGACTATCAAGCATGAGGTCCTGAGTTCAATCCCTGGCAGCACATGTTCCAGAGTGATATTATTCATTCTCCTCGTATCTTCTTCATGAATAAATAAAATTAAAACAGAGAGAGAGAGAGGAACCATACATCACTCTGGTACATGTGCTGCCAGGGATTGAACTCAGGACCTCCTCCTTGAGAATCCAATGCTTTATCCACTGTGCCATCTCCCAGACCATGTTATGATGCTTTTAAAAAATATATGGGGGGTTGGGTGGTAGCACAGTGCGATAAGCACACATGGCACTAAGTGCAAGGATTGGCACAAGGATCGGCATAAAGATCCTGGTTCAAGCCCCCAGCTCCCCACCTGCAGGGGAGGTTGCTTCACAAACGGTGAAGCGAGTCTGCAGGTATCTGTCTTTCTCTGCCCCTCTGTGTCTTCCCCTCCTCTCTCCATTTCTCTCTGCCCCATCCAACAACAATGACATCAATAACAACAACAATAATAACCTCAATGATGATAAAACAACAAGGGCAACAAAAAAAGGGGGGATAGCCTCCAGTAAGAGTGGATTCATGGTGCAGACACTGAGCCCCAGCGATAACCCTGGAGGCAAAAAAAAAAACCCCACATATATTAAAAAAAAGAATGTGGGAATCAGGCAGTAGCTCAGCGGATTATGTGCACATGGTGCAAAGCAGAAGGACCAGCATAAGGATCCTGGTTCGAGCCTCTGGTTCCCCACCTGTAGGGGAGTCACTTCACAAGTGGTGAAGCAGGTCTACAGGTGTCTCTCTTTCTCTCCCACTCTCTGTCTTCCCCTCCTCTCTCCATTTCTCTCTGTGCTATCCAACAACAATGGCATTAATAATAACTACAACAATAAAACAACAAGGGCAACGAAAGAGAATAAATAAATATTTTTAAAAAACTTTTAAAATAAGAATGTGAAGCATCCAGGTCTTGGCAGTTATGATAAATAGTGAGCCCAGGGGGAGTCAGGCTGTAGCGCAGTGGGTTAAGCGCAGGTGGCACAAAGCGCAAGGACCAGCAAAAGGATCCTGGTTCGAGCCCCCGGCTCCCTACCTGCAGGGGAGTTGCTTCACAAGCGGTGAAGCAGGTCTGCAGGTGTCTATCTTTCTCTCCCCCTCTCTGTCTTCCCTATCTCTCTCCATTTCTCTCTGTCCTATCCAACAATGACAACATCAATAACAACAGCAATAATAACAACAACAATAAAACAACAAGAGCAACAAAAGGGAATAAATAAATAAATAAAGTGAACCCAAAGGACAGAAGCTGTGCTCACTTAGTAAGTCAAGACTGCAAACATCAAAAGTGGAAGAGGCTTGGGGTTACATCCTTCTAGAGTTGTACAAATGACCTGTAATGCCCATTACATAATCCTGGTAGTGGTGGCGATGGGGAAGCCAGCATATGCTCCTTTTCTTGTTTTTTAGGTTACATTGCTTTGCAAAAATACCAGTAGGCTGGTTGTAGTATGCACATGTACTTTTCTCCCTCAAGTAATGTTCCTGTGGAATGAAATTAGCTTGGAAAATATTCATCCTTTAAATCAAGCTGGGGAGAATAGGGTACTACTAAGGGCAGTTGTCCATAATCTTTTCTGGGTCTAGATCTTTGGTAAACCCAATAAAAGCAATGACATTTCTCCTCAGAAAATGCCCACATTTATAAATTATATAGGCTAGGTTCAACATTTTTTTTTTTTTTTTTTTTTTGCCTACAGGGCCGCCTGCACCATGAATCCACTGCTCCTGGAGGCTGTTCTTCTCCCTTTTTTGTTGCCCTTGTTGTTTTATTGTCATTGTGGTTATTGTTGTTGTTATTGATGTCATTGTTGTTGGATAAGGCAGAGACAAATGGAGAGAGTAGGGGAATACACCAAGGGGCAGAGAAAGACACATGCAGACTTGCTTCACCGCTCGGGAAGCTACCACCCTGCAGGTGGGGAGCTGGGGGCTCGAACCAGGATCCTTGTGCTTTGCACCATGTGCGCTTTACGTGCTGTGCTACCACCCGACCCCCCCATATCTTTTTTTAAAAGGCATCATAACATGGCAAATCCTTAACAGATATGCCCCTATCTCCACAGCTCCTGTCTGAAGAGTCTCTAAATCTCTTCTTTCAAGAATGTTATAAACAAGCCACACAGGGCTTTGAAAAGTATATGCCAAGGGGTCGGTACTGGCGCCATCATCTTTGTCCTGGTAACTCCTCATCCCAGCATCCCTTTCCAGGGTTCCCAGGGGTAAGGGTGTCCCAACCTCTTCAAATCTTGTCTTCTCACTTTCTGAACCCCCCACCACACACACACACACACACACACACACACACACTCATTTTCTCTCTTTCTCTCTCTCTCACTCTCTGATAAGGGCTCAGTGAATCTCCATGACCTAATAACCTGTCCTTTCTCTTCTTACTTCAGAACTACCCAGTGTTCGAAGTGAGTATGCAGGCTTGGTGGTCCGCACTGTACTGGAGCCTGTGTTGCAAGGATTGCAGGAACTGCCAACCCAAGCCCAGGTCCCTGCCCTTGGCCAGGCTCTGACAGCTGTCTTGGGTGCCTGGCTTGATAACATTCTCACCCATGGGATCCGGTTCAGGTGGGGAGAATGGAAGGCAGTGACAGGGAGGATGAATAGAACGGGAGGGGGGGGGAGGTTGAGTGTGGTTGGGGGTGTGTGGGAGGTGGGGACAGGTGGGCTAGCTGAGCAGTTTGGAGAGGTGGGACGATTAAGTGGCCACACCATACATCGGCCTTCAGCCTGCAGGGAGCACTGCAGCTCAGACAAGATTTTGGAGTGGTCCAGGAGTTGCTGGAGGAGGAGCAGTGGGGCCTTTCTCCAGAACTTCGCCAGACTTTGCTCATGCTCAGCATCTTCCAGCGACTGGATGGGGCCCTACTGTGTCTATTGCAGCAGCCTCTGCCCAAGACACGAGTGCACAGAAGGCCTCCTTGCTGCTGTGAGTGATTTCTCCTCCCTAACTCTTTGCCCCTCAATCGCTACCTTATGTGCCCGTTTTCCCATCCTCATCACTGTTAAGGCTTTGGTTCATCCCTCTCCCCCCATCATTCCACCCTGCCTTCTTAGGTACTTGTAATGAAGTTCAGGCTACAGAATTGTCCGGCAACATTCTCAACAGCCTGGAGAGTTTGGAGCCCCCTCTTCGTCCTCGAGCACCTCCAGCTCAGACAGCTCAGCTGTTAAGCACACTGTGGGGAGGACCTAATCCAGATACTTACCTGGTGGGAAATCAGCAGGCCTGGCTTGCCTTGAGACAGCACCAGCCCCCTCGTTGGCATTTGCCTTTTCTTTTCTGCCTGGGACTCAGTCCTGAACCCTAAGAAGCTTGAGCAGAGCTGGAAAGCTATAGCTCCCTTATCCCATAGCTGGAAAAACCAAGACATTTGGAAATGCGCAGTTTAAAAGTTTACCACTGGGAGCTTGAAAGAAAGCATACTTGAGAAACACAAGCTACATAGCACTTGGACTTAAAATTATGAACCAAAGGCTCCTCCTCCAGTGCCTGGAACACAGAGTAAAAGGCAAAATCACAATCTGGAACTTGGAGACTTGCATCCCTGGGAGGCTGGTGCCCAGTTTCTCCTCAGTGATAAATTTTCTGGGTAGTGGCTAGAAAGAGGTAGGCTCTAGAATGAAAGCTTCAGGACTGGAGGCCGGGGAAAAGGGAGAGAAACAGTCATTGAAAATGGCCTACACAGTACTTCCAGGAGCCAGGCTAAGCAGCAAGCAAGAACCACAGAGGCGAAAATAGGCATTTCTACACCTACATGAGTCATAAGAACAGTATTATTACCTTGTACTTCCTTCCTCACTACTTAAGTCATTTAAGAATATTTGGCTGCAGGATCTTCACTTAAGCTCTATTTTCTTCAAAGTTCAGCATGCTTAATCTTCAGCTGCTTGAGTGGTGCTTGTCTCCTGGGTGGGACTGGCACTGAAGATGTTTTTTACTTAGATCTGGCATAACAAGGTACAGAAGGTTGCAGAAGGCTGATGTTATTGAAACCAAATGCAAAAAGCTTTTGTTTTTGTTTTTGTTTTTTTTTTAACAGAGCTCTGGTTTATGGTGGTGTGGGGGACTGAACCTGGGAGCTTGGAGCCTCAGAAATGAGTCTTTTTTGTATAACCATTATGCTATCTCCCCCGCCCAGCTCTTGCATCTTTATTGCCTACATGTTAGGTAGTATTTACTTTGGGCTTTCCTTCCTCCTGATCCTCCTTTGGAGCTGCAGTCAAGGCGAGCCCTGCAAAAGGCTGCGGAAAGCCGGCCACTTTGAGACGCCAGGGAACCGCGAGAACAGTAAAACAAGCAACACTTCCGCTAGCGCGAGTGCTTCCGGGGCGGAGTTCACCATGGCTGCCGCCTTGGCTCGGCTCGGACTCCTGTCCGTGAAGCAGATTCGGGTTCAATTTTGCCCTTTCGAGAAGCATGTGGAGTCGACGAGGTATGAGAGGGGTGGGCTTGGGGGAGGGAAGAGGGACGCCCATCGCCCTCCGGGGAGCTGGTCCCTTCGTGCCGGTGCCCACGCCGCCCCCTCTCCTCCACCCAGGACCTTCCTGCAGGCGGTGAGCAGCGAGAAAGTCCGTTCCACCAACCTCAACTGCTCGGTGATCGCGGACGTGAGACACGATGGCTCCGAGCCCTGCGTGGACGTGCTGTTCGGTGGGGAGCCCTGCGGGAGGGCGGGGCGGGCAGCGCGCACCCCCGGCCCCGCAGTGCTCCCCGCGCCTGACTGTTGTTCTCCCCTAGGAGACGGGCATCGCCTACTGATGCGCGGCGCCCACCTTACCGCCCAGGAAATGCTCTCAGCCTTCGCCTCCCACATCCAGGCCAGAAGCTCTGAGAGCGAGGACAAGCCGGATGCTGGTACTGGTACCAAGCGCAGATAGGGGAGAAGACAGACCGACTGGCAGGTTTTGGCCTGGGACTAGTAGGACACTTATGTAAGAAGAGCTTTGTTTAACCACACACATCACTTTCTGCAGGGCCTCTGAGTGCCAGTGAAACCCTAAGAGCCCAAAAGCGGGGATCGTGAATACAGATCCAGCCGTTGCTTCTGGGAGATAGATGGGGAAGGGGACAGAATAAATTTGAATTTTCACTTTCTTACCATACACTGTTGCTTAAGCCTTTCTGAATTTGACTTTTTTCAACATGCATTCAAGGTGCCCCTTACTCTAGTCAAATCCGTACTGCTTTCCCAATACTCATCTTTACATCTTAGTAAGTGGCATCAGACCCTCTTTAAGAGATTCATTCTTTTTTAAAATTTATTTTATTTATCTTCCCTTTTGTTGCCCTTGTTCTTTATTGTTGTAGTAGTTATTGTTGTTGTTTTAGATGTCGTCATTGTTGGATAGGACAGACAGAAATGGAGAGAGGAGGGGAAGACAGAGAGGGGGAGAGAAAGAGAGACACCTGCAGACCTGCTTCACCGCCTGTGAAGCGACTCCCCCCCTGCAGGTGGGGATCCAGGGGCTCGAACCAGGATTTTTTTTTTTTAATTTCTTTATTGGGGAATTAATGTTTTACATTCAACAGTAAATACAATAGTTTCTACATGCATAATATTCCCCAGTTTCCCATATAACAATACAACCCCCACTAAGTCCTCTGTCATCCTTCTTGGAGAACCAGGATTCTTATTCTGGTCCTTGCGCTTTGCGCCATGTGCACTTAACCCTCTGCTCTACCTCCCGACTCCCGAGATTCATTCTTTCATGGAACTTTATGGGTCCTTTACCTCCCTCCCCGCTCCCCTCCTGCAATCAAAATGGTGTTACTCTCACATTTCTCATTCTTCTTTCTCATCTCATCTTCTGTCATAACTTTACTCTCTCTGGCTAAGTGCTACATTTTTATTTGACGCTAATCTCAACTTCTGGGCCCAAGTGGTGGCACACCTGGGTTGAGCACACACATTATCATGGGCATGGACCAAGGTCCAAGCCCCTGGCTCCACCTACTGGGGGGAAGCTTCAGGAGTGGTAAAATAGCCCTGAGGGTGTCTCTATCTCCCCTTTCCCTCTGAGTTTCTTTCTGTCCTGTCAAAATAAATAAAATAATCAGTCTAGAGGCTGAGTGGTGGTACATCAGGTTCAGTGAACATGTTACCATGCAAGGACACCCAGGTTCAAGCCCCCAGTCCTCAACGGCAGGGCTGCAGGTTTCACTTTCTCACCTCTCTGTCTCTCCTTTCCATCCCAATTTCTCTCTATCCTATCAAATAACAATACAATAAAACTTTAAGGGGGGGGCCTCATTATCATAAAAAAATCTCAATCTCTCTTCTGTTGTTAGGTTAACCTACTAACAATTTATTGCAGATTCCACCAACACTTTGTACAGAATAGAACTGATAAGTCTTACATGAACATACACTTGCCTCTCCCTTGGGTTCCTCTTTTCTTTCAATGGCACTTCATTTGTATGACTATCTGTATTAGAAACCACAGCATTATCTCTAGTTCTGTCCTATTTATTTTCCTATATACCCAGTTAATATGTTTAGAATATTCTGCTCCTGAGGGTTAGGGAGACAGCATAATAGCTATGCAAAAGACTTCCATGCCTGAAGTTCCGAGCTCTCCCAGGTTTAAGCCCAGCACTACCATCAACCTGAGCTGAGCATGCTCTGCTGTTTCTGTGTCTTTTCTATTATTGAGTAGAGACAGAAATGGGAAGGGGTAGGGGAGATAGGGAGAGAAAAACAGAGACACCTGAGCAGCACTCGTGAAGCTTTCCTCATGCAGGTGTGGACCAGAGGCTTGTATATGCCTCCATGCACACTGTAATGTGAGCACTTAATGAGGTGCCTGGCCCCTTTCTTTGTCTTTCTGTATCATTAAAATAAAAAGTTTTCTTTAAAAAAAAAAAAAAGCTCTTGAAATAGCCTCTCCATTCACTCTTCTGTATCACTGTTATGTTTTCCCACTCATTATCCTGTTTTTTTCTTTATTTTTTCTAATCATTTTGCTGCTGCTTTATTTTCTTTAAAAGGTTGTCACTGGTTGTTTTCCATAACTTTTCTTTATTATTTTTTTTTTAATTTTTATTTATAAAAAGGAAACATTAACAAAACCGTAGGATAAGAGGGTTACAGCTTTGCACAATTCCCACCACCAGAACTCCATATCCCATCCCCTTCCTTGATAGCTTTCCTATTCTTTAGCCGTCTGGGAGTATGGACCCAAGATCACTGTGGGATGCAGAAGGTTGAAGGTCTGGCTTTTGTAATTGCTTCCCCACTGAACATAGGTGTTGACAGGTTGATCCATACTCCTAGCCTGCCTCTCTGTTTCCCTAGTAGGGGAGGGGTCTAGGGAAGCTGAGCTCCAAGGCACATTGGTGGGGTTGTCTGTCCAGGGAAGTCTGGTCAGCATCCTGCTAGCATCTGGAACCTGGTGGCCGAAAAGAGAGTTAACATTCAAAGCCAAACAAATTGTTGACCAATCATGGACCTAAGGGCTGGAATAGTGCAGATGAATTGGGGGGGGGGTCCTCCATTTATTTTTTATTATTTTTTTTTCCTCCTCCAGGGTTATTGCTGGGCTCGGTGCCTGCACCATGAATCCACCACTCCTGGAGGCCGTTTTTTTTCCCCCTTTTGTTGCCCTTGTTGTAGCTTCGTTGTGGCTATTATTATTGCCCTTGTTGACGCAATTCGTTGTTGGATAGGACAGAGAGAAATGGAGAGAGGAGGGGAAGACAGAGAAGGGGAGAGAAAGATAGACACCTGCAGACCTGCTTCACCGCCTGTGAAGTGACTCCCCTGCAGGTGGGGAGCCGGGGGCTCGAACCGGGATCTTTACGCCGGTCCCTGCGCTTTGCGCCACTTGCACTTAACCCTCTGCGCCACCGCCCGACCCCCGGGGTTCTCCATTTTATAGCTAGCTAGTGGGCATATTTTAGTTTTATTTCAAAGGGCCTGTAGCTATACTAGTGGTTTTTTGTTTGTTTGTTTGTTTGTTTTCCCCCAGCCTGAAATCTGATATACAGATGGATCCAAGTTATTGTCTGGGGCGATGATGTCATGGCTGGAAAAGGACCAGAGAGCTGGATCAGGGAAGACAGTCTCTCTAATATGGGAAAGGGGTATAAATATTACTGTAAACCCCATTGAATTGATATCATGGGGCCCATAATTAGCTTAGGAGCCTGTGTGACCTCTACATCCCTCTAGATCTGAGCTCACATTCTGTGGTCATGAGTAGGAACATTCCATGCTACCCCAGTATCGACCCATCTTCCTCAGGTGTAGCATAGAGTATGTTATCTATTCTCCCTTTGGAGGATGGAATATTTTCTACCATTGTTGATCCAAGTTGAGGGCAAGGTGCTATGGGGGCCCACAAAGGGGTCTATTTTGTTGTTCCTGATAGAAATGACCGGTAACAATGGAAAGAGGGATTTTAGTTCTAGGCCCATCAAGTCTGTTTGGGAATCTCAGGACTCCCCGATTAGGGTGTCACTGGTTTTTATCATTCACTACTTGTTTCAGAATATAGTGCCTATGGACTTTTTAGGCCTAAAGAGTTTCATACCATTAATGTGGGTCATGAAATCAGCTTAGGGAGTTAAATCAACCTTTAAAAGTAAAGTAATACAGAATTAAAAGTATGAATGTATGGCACCTGGAATGGGGTGTACTCTTTGAAGTATATAATCATGAATATAGAACTTATATAAAGTATTTGTGTTGTGTCCATGTACTTGGTTGCAATATGGAATTATTTCTTTGGCTAGGGAGACAGCACAGAGATACATGACTTGCACCCCTGAGGTCCTAAAGGTCCTAGGTTTATCCCTGGTGCCACCATATGTGAGAGCTTAGCAGCGCTCTGGTCTCCATGTATGTTTCTCTCATGCAAACAGGTAAATATATATTTAAAACAGAATGCTTTTATTTACTGTAAATTTTAGAAAAATAAGTGGGCTAGGCAGTGGCACACCTGGTTAGTACACGTTACCATGCACATGGGTTCAAGTCACCAGTTCCCACATGCAGAGCTTCATGGGTGGTGAAGAAGCGAAGTTCTGGCTCTGTACCCCTCCCCCCCTCAATTTGTCTTATCAGTAAAGTTAAAAGGGGGGCGGTGGCACACTGGGTTAAGCACACATAGTACAAAGTGCAAGGACCCATGCAAGTTTCCTGGTTTGAGCCCCCGGCTTCCCATCTGCAGGGGAGTCGTTTCATGGGCAGTGAAGCCGGTCTGCAGGTGTCTTTATCTCTATCTTTCCCTCCCCTCTCAATTTTACTCTGTCATATCCAATAAAATGGGTAGGCCACTGGGTGCAGTGGATTTGTAATGCTAGCACTGAGCCCCAGCAATAACCCTGGAGGCAAAGGAAAAAAAAAGTGTTTTTTAAAGATTTCTTTTTTTTTTAAGAAAGATTTTATTTATTTATTAATGAGAAAGATAGGAGAAAGAGAGAGAACCAGACATCACTCTGGTACATGTGCTGATAGGGATTGAACTCAGGACATCATGCTTGAGAGTCTAGTGTCTAGAGTCTAAACACGAAAAAAAAATTTTTTTTTTTTGCCTCCAGGGTTATTGCTGGGGCTCAGTGCCTACACCATGAATCCACTGCTCCTGGAGGCCATTTTTTCCCCTTTTTGTTGCCCTTGCTGTAGCCTTGTTGTGGTTATATTATTGTTATTGTTGATGTTGTTCGTTGTTGGATAGGACAGAGAGAAATGGAGAGAGGAGGGGAAGACAAGACACCTGCAGATCTGCTTCACTACCTGTGAAGCAACTCCCCTGCAGGTGGGGAACCAGGGGCTCCAACTGAGATCCTTCTGCCAGTCCTTGCGCTTTGCACCACGTGCGCTTAACCCGCTGCACTAGCGCCCGACCCCTGAAAATAAAATGTTTTTAAAAAGGTGATAACCACTTGCTTAGAGAACTTCAGAATGCTCAGCTATGCAAGCTTAACAGTGCTTTGGTAAAAACAAAACAAAAACCTCCCATTGTTTTATAGCATAACTATACAGCTTCCTTGCTGAAAAAGGTTCTAGCTGGGGAGTCAGGTGATAGCACAGCAGGTTAAGCGCACATGGCGCAAAGTGCAAGGACTGGCAGAAGGATTCCGGTTCCAGCCCCCAGCTCCCCACTTGCAGGAGAGTTGCTTCACAGGCGGTGAAGCAGGTCTGCAGGTGTCTTATCTTTCTCTCCCCCTCTGTCTTCCCCTCCTCTCTCCATTTCTCTCTCCTATCCAACAATGATGACATCAATAACAACAACAACGATAATAACTAGGACAACAATAAAAACTAGGACAACAAAAGGGAATAAATATTTAAAAATTTTTTTTGAAAGGGTCCTAGCTCCAAAGTTTTTTTTTTTTTTTTTACTTCATTGACAAAGATTAATGTACTAATACTTCCCTCTTAGTTAAGAACCATAGGGCTGAACTTGCAGCTTTGCCCTTAAGTTATGTAACTTTGAAGAATTAGTTTCTTCATGTCTGTTTACTCATTTGTAAAATGGGGATAAGAGTACCTACCTCATAGGAGTATTGAGAAAATTCATTTGACAGCTGTGAAGTACCTAGAACATTACTAGGAACATAGTAGCTCCTTGTGGAAAGAATATTGATAACCACCATTTGAGTTCTACAGCTCAGTCTAATTGTCTGTTATCACTGGCCAGACTTAACAACTTGCCTCTTCAATAAAAACAGAGACTGTTCAAGCATTGCTGTAAACGTAGCCTGAGTACTGGCTCTGTGCTTCTAGATTAGGAAATTGAACTTGAGGCTGGTTTTTTTTGTTTGTTTGTTTTCTTTTCTTTTCCTTGACTCTAGCACCTTGCAGATGATCTGGTACAGTGCGTGCAATAAACATTTGTAGAATTGGGGAGTTGGGCAGTAGCGCAGAGGGTTAAGCGCATGTGGCGCAAAGCACAAGGACCAGTGTAAGGATCCTGGTTCCAGCCCCCGGCTCCCCACCTGAAGGGGAGTTGCTTCACTGGTGAAGCAGGTCTGCAGGTGTCTCTCTTTCTCTCCCTCTCTCTTTCCCTCCTTTCTCCATTTCTCTCTGTTCTATATAATGATGACGACAATAATAATAATAACAACAATAAAAACAAGGGCAACAAAAAGGAAATAAATATTAAAAAAAAATTTGTAGACCCCTCCTGGGGATATATTCTAAGGAACCCAACGCATCCATCCAAAAAGATCTGTGTACACATATGTTCTTGGCAGCACAATTTTTAATAGCCAAAACCTGGAAGCAACCCAGGTGTCCAACAACAGATGAGTGGCTGAGCAAGTTGTGGTATATATACACAATGGAATACTACTCAGCTGTAAAAAATGGTAACTTCACCGTTTTCAGCCGATCTTGGATGGACCTTGAAAAAATCATGTTGAGTGAAATAAGTCAGAAATAGAAGGATGAATATGGGATGATCTCACTCTCAGGCCGAAGTTGAAAACAAGATTAGAAAAGAAAACACAAGTCGAACCTGAAATGGAATTGGAGTATTACACCAAAGTAAAAGACTCTGGGGTGGGTGGGGAGAATACAGGTCCATGAAAAATGATGAATGAAATAGTGGGGGTTGTATTGTTAAATGGGAATCTGGGGAATGTTATGCATGTACAAACTATTGTATTTACTGTTGAATGTAAAGCATTAATTCCCCAATAAAAAAAAAATTGTAGAATTAAAAATAGGTAGCATTGACCTTGTACCTATACTGGAATATAAGGACTAATAATGAAGTTTAAATATGTAGTATGTTGTTTTTTTTTTTTCTCCAGGGTTATTGTTGGGGCTCAGTGCCTGCACCATGAATCCACTGCTCTTGGAGGCCTTTTTTTTTCCCCTTTTGTTGCCGCGTTGTGGTTATTATTGCTGTTATAAGACAGAGAGAAATCGAGAGAGGAGGGGAAGACAGAGGGGGAGAGAGAGACACCTGCAGACCTGCTTCACTACTCGTGAAGTGACTCCCCTGCAGGTGGGTAGCCGAGGGCTGCAACTAGGATCCTTACGCAGGTCCTTGGGCTTTGCACCACGTGCGCTTAACCCGCTGTGCTACGACCGACTCCCCTTTATTTTTTCTTACTACCATTGTACTTGGTTCACATCTCTATTATAAAACTTACTACAGGGAGTCGGGTTAACAACAACAGTAACTACAATAAAAAACAACAAGGGCAACAAAAGGGAATAAATAAATATTTTTTAAAAATAAAGTAATGGTGGTATATGTAGCTCAGTGCCAGAACAAACGTCCTGGGTTCAGTTCCCAGCACTGGGGGAAAAATGTTTGTACTGAATGATCATAATATATATATATATATATATATATATATATATATATATATATATATATATATTCCCTTTTGTTGCTCTTGATGTTTTATTGTTGTAGTTCTTGATGTTGTCTTTGTTGGATAGGACAGAGAGAAATGGAGAGGGGGAGAGAAAGATACCTGCAGACCTGCTTCATTGCTTGTGAAGTGACTCCCCTGTAGGTGGGGAGCCGGGGGCTCGAACCGGGATTCTTGTGCGGGTCATTGGGTTTTGCACCACTTGTGCTTAACCCGCTGCGGCTACTGCCCGACTCTCTTGTGATCATACCTTTTATATTGAGCTTACTGTGATAAGAAATTAATGGATGTTACAGTCTTCCCTGACCTGTACATTAAGGGATTCTTCCCCTATATCTTTTACTTGCTAGGTTATGTCAACAACAACAAAAGTGGGGAAAGCCTTTTCTAAATACATTTACCACCATTATAGCTCCTTTTAGCATTCACCTAGATAAGGAAATGTGGTTTTTAAAATCACATGGTTGTGGCCTGGGATGTAGCTCAGTGTAAGTCCTATGTGAAGTCTCCTTGCACAGCATATGCTGTAACAGTGCTCAGGTTCTCATAAAATAAGTATTTAAAATGCCACAAATGAGGACATCTGATAGGGCATATGCCTTGCTACCTGTGTGACCTAGCACCATACTGTACTACTATAGCACCCGGGGAAGTTCTGGTGCTGCCTCTACTGAAGTACAAGTAAAAAAAGCCATCTAGGAGGTGGCACAAGTTCCATTTCTAGCATCACATATGCCAAAGTGATGTCCAGGTTCTCTTTCTCTTTAAATCTTTGTTTTTAATAATTTTTTATTTTTTAATTTTAATTTATTTATTGGATAGAGAGCCAGAAATCGAGAGGGAAAGGGAGTTAGGGAGGGAGAGACAGACACCTGCAACCCGGCTCCACCACTTGCAAAGCTTTCCACCTGCAGGTGGGGACCAGGAGCTTGAACCTAGGTCCTTGCTTATTGTAAAATGTGAGCTCAACCAGGTGCACCACCTCCCTGCCCTGTTTTTAATATTTTTTACATTTATTTTGGGTAGAAACAAATTGAGAGAAAAGGGGACTATAGAAGAGAAACCTGCAGCACTGCTTCATTGCTTGTGAAGCATTTCCTCTGTAGGTGGGCATAAAGGGGCTTGAACCTGGGTCATTGTCCATTATGTGTGTGCTCAACCAGCTGCACCACCTCCCGGACCCTCATTAAGTAAATCTTTAAAAATAAAGAATGAAAAAGTATTGAAGTTGCATTTGTGTAATGCCCCAGCCTGCCATAAAATAATAAGATTGTTTAAAAGACATTGCTGAAGGAAGAAAAACGACATTGCTGGAACAGGTCCCAGACTTACTTTTTGAGTCCATTCCTGCATCTTTCACTTCACTAAGAACAAGGCATGAATTTGGACAGTCTGATTCAAATACACCTGGGTTCAAAGTTAGCCACTTCCCGTCTCAATATAAAGTTACTTGAATTTTTTTTTTTCCTCCAGATTTATCGCTGGGGTTCCCTGCCAACACTACGAATCCACTGCTCCTGGTGGCCATTTTTCATTTGAATAGGACAGATGGAAATTGAGAGAGGAGGGGAAGACAGGTGGAAAGACACCTGCAGACCTGCTCCACGGCTTGTGGAGTGACCGCCTTGCAGGTGGGGAGCCGGGGGGCATGAACCGAGACCCTTGCACGAGTCTTTGCGGTTACTATGCGCTTAACCCGGTGCGGCATCGCCTGCTTGCCTCAATTTTTTATTTTTAATTATTTTTTGGGTAGGAATAGGATCGGGAAAAATCGAGTGAGGGTAAAGACAGAGGGAGGGCGAGAGAAAAGTAGACATCTGAAGACCTGCTTCATCTCTTATGAAGCGACTCCCCTGCAGGTGGGAGACACCCCCCCCCCCGAATGTTTTCTAGGTCTGTTTTTACTTAATTAGGGCGGGGTGGAGTCCAGTTAGATGTAAAATGTTGCTCGTGGCGTTTTAGATCCTTAACATATAATCTATTAAAATTTTTAAAAGGTCAGTGTGAAATCAGTGTTTTCTACTAGCACCTGGACGCCCTGAGATCGCCTAGCGATGCTTACCCTGTGGAAGCGGCGAGAGGGCCAAGCTGGGTGACTGGCCCCGCTCCACGCGGGTTCAAGCTTGGGGCTTAGCCTGACGTGGCAGGGTGGGACTTCCGGCGGGAGGCGGGGCCGAACCCGGAAGCGCAGAGCGGCAGGTGCAGCGGCGTGTCTCCCGAGCTGGGACGGCGAGATCGCTGTCCCCGGGTGCAGGGATGGCTCGGGGCGAGCGGCGCCGCCGCGGGGTGCAGTCAGATGGTGCGCGGACGGCTGAGAGGAGGGGCGGCCCGGCGCGGCGGGACGGCCGGCGCGGCGAGGCCATGGGCGCCCCCGGGAGGCCGGCTCTGGCCGTGGTGGTCCTGGCGCTGGCGCTGGCGCTGGGCCTGTCGGGGTCCTGGCTGCTGAGCTGGCAGCGCGCGCGCCGGGCCGTCACGCTGCACCCCGCGCCCCCCGCGCTGCCCCCCGACTCTTCCAGCCCCGCCGTGGCCCCGGGCCTCTTCTGGGGCACCTACCGCCCTCACGTCTACTTTGGCATGAAGACCCGAAGCCCGAAGCCCCTACTCGCCGGTAACCGGGCCCGGGGCGGGCTCTTCGCAGGGGCACCCCGGCTGGGGTGCCGGGCAGTGGCGGGAGGTGCGCAGCGCAGTCCCCCGGCGCCCACAGGCCCCTTGCTCTCTCTCTGACTGACCCGGCCATTCTACCCCCAGGACTGATGTGGGCGCAGCAAGGCTCCACCCCGGGGACCCCTAAGCTCAGGCACACGTGTGAGCAGGGGGACGGCGTGGGCCCCTATGGCTGGGAGCTCCATGACGGCCTCTCCTTCGGGCGGCAGCACATCCAGGATGGGGCCCTGCGGCTCACCACTGAGTTCGTCAAGAGGCCCGGGGGTCAGCACGGAGGGGACTGGAGCTGGAGAGTCACTGTAGAGCCTCAGGTCAGGGGCGCAGGGCACCCTCCCCCAGCCCAGACTCCCTCCACTCTCCTTGGCCGGCAGTGATTGCAGAATCAAGTGGGAATTGGCAGCAGCAGGGGCTCCAGGTCAGGCTGTATGACCACCTCTGCTGTCTCAAAGGTTTGGGCTCCTTGTCTGTCAAATGGAGGTTAAAAATAGCACCTCCCTCTCAGGATGATGAGAGTTACCTGAAGTCTTCTCTCAAGTTCTTAGCGCAGTACAGAATACTGTTATTTCCCACAGAGCCCTGGCAACACTCTTATGTCACGCCCTGGGTGCTTGCCTTCAGTGGCCCTCTATGCTACTTTATTTTGTTTTTCAAACTGCTCCTGCCTGGTGTCCTTTCGCCTCACTAAGGATGATCTGCATGAGAGACTGGCAAGATAATGTGTTTCTCTTTTCTCCTTGCCCATCTAGGCTCCAGGCACTACCGCCCTTCCATTGGTCTCCCTGTTCTTCTATGTGGTGACAGATGGCAAGGAAGTCCTAGTGCCCGAGACAGGGGCCAAGGGACAGTTGAAATTTATCAGTGGACACACCAGTGAGCTTGGTGACTTTCGCTTTACTCTTCTGGCACCGACCAGTCCAGGGGATACTACTCCCAAATATGGCAGGTAAGTGTGGAAAGGGAGTGTGGGGTGGTGGGATTGGTGATGAGGATGCAAACTCAGCCTACTCGCTGTAGTTAACACCCCCTTACTTTGCTCCAGTTTCCATTCTCACCAGGCCCTATAGGGTAGCCAAGACCTTCCCATTCTGACTCCTGATCACCTCATATTTCTCTTTATAATCTCTACTACTTCCTCTTGATTTTATTATTATTATTATTATTGAAGAATGTATTTATTTATGAAAAAGGAGGAGAGAGTGAGAAAGAACCAGACATCACTCTGGTACATGTGCTGCCGGGGATTGAACTCAGGACCTCATTCTTGAGAATCCAATGCTATAGCCACTGTGCCACCTCCTGGACCACTTACTTTTTTTTTTTTTTTTTTTTTTACCAGAACACTGATCAGCTCTGGCTTATAGTAGTGCAGGGAGGACTTCAGAGCCTCAGGCCTGAAAACCATTATGTTATCTACCCCCCACCTGATATATATATTTTCAATTTACTATTATCTTTATTTATTGGATAGAGACAGCCAGAAATCAAGAGGGAGGTGATAGAGAGGGAGAGACAGAGAGACACCTGCAGCCGACTCACCACTCATAAAGCTTTTCCCCTGCAGGTGGGGGCTGGGGGGTCGAACCCAGGTCCTTGCACATTGTAATACATGTGCTCAACCAGGTACGCCACCACCCAGCCCCACCGCCTGACATTTTTTAAAATATTTATTTATACGAGAAAGAGATCCAGGACATTAGTCTGACATATTTGGGGCCAGGGATTGAACTTAAGACCTTGTGATTGAGGGTCCAACCCTTTTATCTACTTTGCCACCTCCTGGCCTACTTGAATAACATATCCTATTATTTCCTCCCCTCAAGCTACAATGTCTTCTGGTCATCCAACCCAGGACTTCCTTTGCTGACAGAGTTTGTGAAGAGTCGCCTTAATAGCTGGTTTCAGCACCGGCCTCCAGGGGCTACCCCTGAACGTTACCTTGGTTTGCCAGGATCACTTAAGTGGGAGGATAGAAGCCCAGGTGGGCAAGGACAGGGGCAAGGGCAATTCCTGATACAGCAGGTGACTTTGAAAGTCCCTTTTTCTTTGGAGCTGGTGTTTGAATCAGGCAGTGCTCGGGGAGGAGGAAGACAAACCTTGGAGCAGCTGTCGGGCAGCCTGCTGACCCAGGCCCTGAAGAGTCACGCCACATCCTTTAGAGAACGTTTTGAGAAGACTTTCCGACTAAATGAGAAGGGCCTCAGGGCTGAAGAGCAGGCTTTAGGTCAGGCTGCCCTCAGTGGTCTGCTTGGTGGGATTGGCTACTTCTATGGACAGAGTCTGGTGTTGCCAGATATGGGGGTTGAGGGGTCTGAGCAGAAGGTGGACCCAGCCCTCTTTCCACCAGTCCCTCTGTTCACAGCAGTCCCCTCCCGGTCATTCTTCCCACGAGGTTTCCTTTGGGACGAGGGCTTCCACCAGCTGGTGGTCCAGCGATGGGACCCCAGCCTCACTCGTGAGGCCCTGGGTCACTGGCTGGGGTTGCTCAATGCTGATGGCTGGATTGGGCGGGAGCAGATACTGGGGGATGAAGCTCAAGCCCGAGTGCCCCCAGAATTCCTGGTGCAACAGACAGCTCATGCCAACCCCCCAACCCTACTTTTGCCTGTAGCCCATATGCTAGAAGGTGGTGAGCCTGCCAACATGGTGTTCCTCCGCAAGGCCTTCCCCCGTCTGTATGCTTGGTTCTCCTGGCTCCACAAGAGCCAGGTAGGGCCAGTGCCACTATCTTACCGCTGGCGGGGTCGGGACCCAGCCTTGCCAACCCTACTGAACCCCAAGACACTGCCTTCAGGACTAGATGATTATCCCCGAGCTTCACACCCTTCAGCCACTGAGCGGCACCTAGACCTGCGGTGCTGGGTGGCACTGGGTGCCCGTTTGCTGGCACAGCTGGCAGAGCAGCTGGGAGATACTGAGGCAGCCACAGAGCTGGGCCCACTGGCTGCCTCACTGGAAGCAGAAGAGAAACTGGATGAGCTGCATTGGGCACAAGAGCTAGGAGTCTTTGCAGATTTTGGGAATCACACGAAAGCAGTGCAGCTGAAGCCTCGCCCCCCTCAGGGGCTGGTACGGGTGGTGGGCAGGCCCCATCCTCGGATGCAGTATGTGGATGCCATGGGCTACGTCAGTATTTTCCCTTTGCTTTTGCGGCTGCTGAATCCCAACTCGTCCCACCTTGGGCCCCTGCTGGATGTTCTAGCTGACAGCCGCCACCTCTGGAGTCCCTTTGGTTTACGCTCCCTTGCAGCCTCCAGCTCTTTTTATGGCCAGCGCAATTCAGAGCACGATCCCCCCTATTGGCGGGGTGCTGTGTGGCTCAATGTCAACTACCTGGCCTTGGGGGCTCTATATCACTATGGGCATCTGGAGGGTCCCCACCAGGCCCGGGCTGCCAAGCTGCATAGTGAACTCCGTGCCAATGTGGTGGGCAATGTGTGGCGGCAGTATCACTCCACTGGTTTCCTATGGGAGCAATACAGCGACCGAGATGGGAGAGGCATGGGCTGCCGCCCTTTCCAGGGCTGGACTAGTCTTATCCTACTAATCATGGCTGAAGACTACTAAGGAGACAGGACAGAAGGGGAGCCAGCCCCTTTTGTTTCATTCTGGACTAGAGGGATGAGGTCTTCAGCTTCTGCCCCCCCCCCCCAGCCCTCCTCAGTGACTAGGGCTTCAAACCCCTCTTGGTTCATCTCAGGTGTTGCCTTGCTCCTTATGCCATCCCATAGAGCCCTGTGGCAAATGTGAATTCAGAGTCTTATTTTTCTAAATAAATTGGAAAACTGCCAAACTGATGTTGTTGCCAGTTGTGCCTCCCTAAGAGGTCTTAGTCCAGTCTAAGCCTTAAAGTTGACTCTTGGTCATCAGAGGTGAAAAAAGTAGCTACACCCACCATTCAGCCCTCCCCCTCCCCATCATCCATGGAGATGAGTTGAGTTCTAGTCCACCCAAATCCACAAGTAGCTGGTTCACATCTCTTTAATGAGATCAAAGGCTCCTGTGTATTTTTGGGGGGGCTGAGCTAGCTAGCACTATCCCCCAAACACTGCCCCTCTCCTTGGGGCTTCAGCCCTTTCAAACAGATTCTAGGAGAGCAGAGAAAGGCCAAGAACTCAAGACATTGGGATCAGGGCTCTTTCTGGTAGGCAAGTAACCCACCCACCTTCCCCAAACTACTTATGGGATAGCTGCCTCATTGGAAGCCAACTCCACAGAAGAGACCTGGGGGATGGGGTCCAGGGGCAGTGCACAAAGGGGATGGCCCTCCACGTCTGGCAGGGTGACACTCGCCCTAGTCTCCTTGACTGGCTCTCCCTCACTGGAGTCAGGACAAGGACAGAGCTCAATACCCGAGTCACCAGTCAGGCGGCGATAGCGACAGGAAGGGGGTGTAGAGGCAGGGTTCACCCCTGCCCCAGGCTCATCCTCCTGATGGGGGGCAGTCTGGTGGGAGGAAACACCTTCCATGTTTGTTCCCTCGAGCTGGGCAGGGCAGGCAGATGCGGAGGAACTGCAGGTGCATTCGCTGGAAGTAGTCAAGGGGCAGCCTGGAGCCACAGTGTAAGGAGGCGGTGGAGTGCCTGGGCGGTGAACCACGTCTTCATAGGCTGGGGGCTTAAAGGTGCTGAGGAGGCCTGTAAAAAGAATTATGGTTGGTTGAAGGCAACCAGGGCTAGGCTAATGATCTCTATCCTATTAGGGAGCAGGAAAATGTGCTTTGATATGTGGGGGTGATTCAGGGTCCTGGTTTCAGAGGACCTGCTGGTAACCCAAAGCCTTGAGTCACTCACGGAGGTCGAGAAGTGAACCAGTAGGGACAGGACCAGCCCCATGGCATGCCCCGTGGTAGGCCAACAAGTTGATCTCACGCTGCCGCTGCTGTTGCTGTAGACGGAGTTTAGCCCGTCGATGCCGGAAGGCACAGCAGCAGCTAAAAAGGATGAGGACAGTCCAGAGCAGCCAGAACCCTGCAGGGGATGAGAAGACAGTGTCTTAGCTACCTCCCATGCAGAAGAGAGTACCTGATATAGATGGTCTGAGGTTCAAGGGAAGGTGGATAGAGGGGCCTGAGAACAGCACCCGCTGAAGACTCACACCAGAGCTCATAGTAATAGGTGCAGCAGCCGGTCTCCCCGCAGCAGTGACCACTCTCACAGAGGTAGGGCTGGTTGTTCACTCCTGGGCATAGCTCTCGAAGCTGGAAGCAAGGAGGTACTTAGAACCAAGGGAGAGTCCAGCCCAAACCCAAGATACTGCCATTGCCCACTCCCTGTACACACATAGACACAATTCCACCCTGTGAATCAAGTTAAACTCAAGAGATGTCTATGGAGGGGGAAAGAGTGATACTGAGTAGTGTTCAAATATCTCAAGGGCTGTGAAGAGAGATGAGGATCTGGAATAGGCAGAATCAGTCTAGAAAACAAGACATAAGGGGTGGACGTACAAAGAGGCAGGTTTCAGCTTTCCATATAGGAGGCTGATAACATTCAAGCCTGCCCCCAGGCCCCAAGGCGTCTCTGTTGAGTATTTTGGCAGCCACCAAAAGATGTCTAGGTCATTTCAAAGGGTATGGGGTTCAAGGTAATTTCCTCCAGAGCTAAACTGCTTTCATCATCCCTCACAGTCTGACACTCCCAACCCCCAAGCTGGATCTTTGCACCCCTGGGTCTCAGGCTTCCTAGGGAAGTGCAGGGGCAGCGTTGAGCCGCAGAGCAATGCTCCCAACCAGATGGGATTGCTGCGGATGAAGGATGACTCCCAGGGCGGGAGTCTGGGTTCCAGCTCTTTTCCAGGTTGCAGCCTCATGAGAAGCCGCGGTCAGACTGTTAAGGCAATAGGTATACAGAAAAAAAACACAAACAACTGTTGTAAGACGGAGGGAGCCTTCCTATGGCTCTGGTCACTGGGGAGCCACTGCAAGCTACTAATGCAAACATGAGATGAGGGTCTAGGAGCCTGCAAAGTCAGGTCAACTGCATCTACCTTACAAAGTTTAGACAGAGTGGAACAGACATGTTTAAGAACTTCACAGTACCTTTAATCCGAGCTCCTCCCCTCTCCCACTCCCCCCAAGGAGCGGACAAGGAAAGAGAAATAAATGGCTGTCGCGATGGATTTCTGGAGCTGCTGGGATACCTGCTGTTGCGGCACCCGAAGTGCTCCCCAGGCCTCCTCGCTGCTGTTCCCGCTGCCGGCCCGAGCCATTCCTCCACCTACAGCCCCCCGAAGACCAGAGCCTCCTCCACCATCAGCCGCCCCGCCCCTGCCACCTCTGCTGCCACCGCCATGGTCCCCGCCCGGCCCATCTTCGCTGCCGCCACCATCACTCTGCGGCCGGAGCTTCCATCCGGGGAGAGCTCTGCCAACTAGGACCCAGGTTGCTCTTTCCTACCAATCAGCACCACCCTCCGACAGACTCTCCAATGGGAGCGGAACAGAGGCTTCCCCCCGCGACCAATCGCCAGCAGTGCTCTCACCCCTCGCCCAGACAACAAGAGCTCACACAGACAAAGAGTGGAATTAGGGCCGGCCCGGTCCTGACTGACAGCAGCATCAGCCAACAGGAGCAACAGAACAGATTTGGGGTTATAGACCAATGAGCGGCCGCCTGGAAGAGCAAAATTCCTGTTGATTGGCCCAAAAGGGATTTCAGCAAATGTCTGATCACACCAGGTAGTCCCAGAGTGAGGGAAGAGGCGGGGTCCCAAAGACTGGGCGCCCCCTTGCCAGTCTCGTAGAGGGTTCTGGGCTGACTTCCTGGCTTGACACAAGTCCAGCTGGGGCAACCTGTGTGTACCATGCATTGGCCAGCCCGTCCCATCCCCCAATACTGTACAAGTCTAGGCACCAGATGAAATTTAATAGGTGGGAAAGACAATGTTATGTGGGCAGGGAATAAGGCGCAGAGTCCGAGTTAGGTAACGATCTTAGGTAGCCAGAAGGGGGGATCCAGGACCCTCTGGCGCCCCCAGTCTCATCTGCAAGTTGATGCGGTAGCACTGGAGGCTGCAGAGTGCCTGGCCTGTGCGGGAGCAGGCGTATCGGCGCGGGTGTGGGCAGCCAGGGACAGAGCATCGCGGAGGGACAGATGCTGCTGGCCGCTGAGACACTGGTGCAGGGGCAGGCACGCCAGGTGGGAAGGAAAGAGTGGACCCCTGAGTCCCGCTGCTGTAGCGCACCATGGGGGCTGGGGCTGTGGTGCGCCCTCCCCGCCGCTCGCCCCTTGCGGCCCCCCGGCCTCCCCGGCCGCTGGGCGCCGCAGTCTTGGTGAGCCGCTCTATAGTTTGGTTCTTGTGCTCCTCAGCCCTGCGCGCAGCCTGCAGCCTTCGCTTCCGCGCACGCTCCTCCCGCTTCAGCAGCATTTCCTCGGTGAGGGCTGGGGCAGGGCAGCCTGTGGCCACCGGCAGCGGCAGCACTGGGGTAGGCTGACTCTGTGCCTTCTGGAGCAGAGCCCGCTGAGGAGACAGAAAGAAAGGGTGGTGTCAGAAAATGAAGAGTGGGACTGGATGGTGGTGCACCTGGCTGAACACAAGCATCACAGAATGAAAGAACCAGGGTTCAAGACCCCAGTCCCCACCTGCAGGGGGAAAGCTTGACAAGCTGTGAAGCAGAGCTGCAGATATCTATCCAAAATAAATAACATGTATATGCTAAAATATATGTTAAAATGTTATTTATATATTTATAAATATATTCACATTTATATATGTATGTAATACATTTATATATCATATATGGAAAGAAAATTAAGGTGTGAGATTCTCCAAAACGAGAAATAGCAGTGAGGGCATGAAAGGTGGGCCCTGAGAAGTACAGAACTTGTGAAAAGGGGTGGAATGTGTACCCTCTTTTGGAGTTATTTTTTAAAAATAATCAATCTATGTATTCTTGGATAGAGATAGAGAATTGAGAGAGAAGGGGATAATGGAGAGAAATATACTTTCACCACTCTTTTTTATTTTAAATTCTTTATTTTATTTTATTTATATATTCCCTTTTGATGTCCTTGTTGTTTTATTGTTGTAGTTATTGATGTCGTTTGCTGTTGGATAGGACAGAGAGAAAATGGAGAGAGGAAGGGAAGACAGAGAGGGGGAGAGAAAGATAGACACCTGCAGACCTGCTTCACTACTTGTGAAGCAACTCCCCTGCAGGTGGGGAGCCAGGGGCTCGAACCAGGATCCTTACACTGTTCCTTGCACTTTGCACCACCTGTGCTTCACCCGCTGAGCTACCACCTTACCTCTTCCACCACTCTTGAAACTTCTCCCCTGTAGGTGGGGAGCCGAGGTTTTGAACCAGGGTCCTAATCCATTGTAACATGTGCACTTTACTAGGTGTGCCACTACCTGCCCCCTCTTGGGAGTTTCTAATACTATTTCAGACATTTGGCTTTAGATCTTTGACTCAAGGGAAAAAGCATTAGTTTACGTTACCTGTCTGCCTGGTTTACCAAACTTTGTACCCCCATATCTAGAGGTTTTATATTGTTTTAATCTTTTTTGTTTGTTCTTAAAGCAACTATTTTTTTAAACATTTTATTTATTTATTTTTTGCCTCCAGGGTTATCGCTGGCGCTTGGTGCCTGCAGTACGAATCCACTGCTCCTGGAGGCCATTTTCCCCATTTTGTTGCCCCTGTTTAGTTGTTATTGTTGTCATAGCTGTTGTTGTTGTTGGATAGGACAAAGAGAAATCAAGAGAGATGGGAAAAACAGAGAGGAGGAGAGAAAGACACCTGCAGACCTGCTTCATTACTTGTGAAGTGACCCCCTGTAGGTGGGGAGCTTGAGGCTCGAACTGGGATCCTTATGCCAGTCCGTGTGCTTTGAGCACGCGCTTAACCCGCTGCGCTACTGCCCAGATCCCTTTAGCATTTTATTTTTATTTTAGTAAAAATAGATACAAGAGAAATTGAGGAGAAGCAGGAGACAGAAAGGGTGAGAGACAAAGAGACACCTGCAGCACTATCTCACCACTGTGGAAGCTATTATAGGTGGAGACCAGGGACTTGAACGTGGGTCCTTGCACCTTGCCACATGTGCGCTCAACTGGGTGTATTCCCACTCAGCCCATTTTAATCCTTTTCTATGAATGGGTCATATCAACTGAGTAACTACTCAAACCTCAATATTTTTTTAAAAAATATTTATTCTTTATGTATTTATTTTGTTGCCCTTGTTGTTTTATTGTTGTAGTTATTATTGTTGTCGTTGTTGGATAAGACAGAGAGAAATGGAGAGAGGAGGGGAAGACAGAGAGGGGGAGAGAAAGATAGACACTTGCAGACTTGCTTCACCGCCTGTGAAGCGACTCTCCTGCAGGTGGGGAGCCGGGGACTCAAACCTGGATCCTTACGCGGGTCCCTGTGCTTTGCACCACATGCGCTTAACCCACTGTGCCACGGCCTGACCCCAAACCTCAACATTTATGGATGGCCAGCAAGATGGCTCACCTGGGAGGAAGCTTGCTTTGCCATATGTACCACCCAGGTTCAGGCCTGGCCCCCACCACCATGGAGGAAGATTTGGTCCTCTGGTGACTTTCCCTCTCTCGTTCTATCTCTGTCTCTTTCTTTTGATCTGAAAAAAAAAAAAAAATTGGCCAAGAGCAGTAAAGTTCTGGTGACAAAAACAAAACAATAAACCTTTAGGGTTACCTTTGATTCTTTTTTCTTATGCCGGTCCTTGCGCTTTGCGCCACGTGCACTTAACCCACTGAGCTACCACCCGACTCCCTGACTCTTTGTCCTTCCCCCTTCTCAACTCATCCCCAATAGCTGTCTACTTCTAAAAATATATCCGGAATTCATCTGTTTTTCTTCATTTCTACAATGTCAGCTTGGTTCAAGCCATAACAATCTCCCACCTGACCACTTCAATGGCTACCTAGCTGGTATATCCTTATTTTTGTTCCCATTCTGCTAGGAGCCAAAGAAACCTATGGAAATATAGTGAAATCTATCACTTATCTGTATACATGACTGCACAGATAACTTTCATTTATTCTCAACCATCACTAGCCATGTTCCACTTTCTTTGTACCTGCTAGTCTCTGCCTGAACAGTTTATCTGGTACTGGGAATATCATATCATCCCTGATGCCTTCCCTGAGTACCCTATCTAATGTCTCTTATCTACCACCTTCTAGTTCATCACACTATTTATTTTAATTTTTTAAATTATCTTTACTTATGTATTGGATAGAGACAGTCAGAAGTCAAGAGGGATAGAGAAGGAGAGAGACAGCTACCTGCAGCACTGCATCACCACTCCCAAAGCTTTCCCCCATAAGTGGGGACTGAGAACTTGAACGTTGTAATATGTGCATTCAACCAGGCATGTCACCACCTGGCCCCCGTCACACTATTTTTGTATTTTCTTCTTTTTTTTTTTTAATATTTATTTATTTATTTATTTTTCTGTCTCTTTCCCTCTCTATCTCCCCCCCCCTCAATTTCTCGCTGTCTCTATCCAATAATAAATAAATAAAATGTTTTCTTTTATTGTTGTTGTAGTAGTTGTTGTTAGTGATGTCGTCATTGTTAGGACAGAGAGAAATGGAGAAAGGAGGGAAAGACAGAGGGGTGAGAGAAAGGGAGACACCTGTAGACCTGCTTCACCGCTTGTGAAGTAACTCCCCTGCAGGTGGAGAGCCGGGGCTCGAACCCGGATCCTTATGATGATCCTTGCTCTTCGTGCTACGTGTGCTTAACCCACGGCATTACCGCCCGACTCCCATAGAATGGTTTTTAAAAATATTTATTTACTCATTCCCTTTTGTTGTTCTTGTTGTTAAATATTTATTCCCTTTTGTTGTCCTTGTTTTATTGTTGTAGTTATTATTGATGTTGTTGTTAGATGGGACAGAGAGAAATGGAGAGAGGAGGGGAAGACAGAGAGAGGGAGAGAAAGATAGACACCTGCAGACCTGTTTCACCGCCTGTGAAGTGACTTCCCTGCAGGTGGGGAGCCGGGGGCTCGAACCAGGATCCTTATGCTGGTCCTTGTGCTTTGCGCCACCTGCGCTTAACCCACTGCGCTACTGCCTGGTTCCCTATTTTTGTATTTTCAAAATTATTATTGTTGTTATTAATTTTTAAATTGCCATCAGAGTTCTTCCTGGGGCTCAGTGCCAGCACTACGAATCTACCACTCCTGGTGGCCATTTGTTCTGTTTTCTTCATTTTTTAATTTAATTTTATTTTATTTGGTAGTACAGAGAGAAATTGAGAGGGGATGGGGAGACAGAGAAGGAGAAATATAAGACATTTAGCAGGTGAAGCTGGTCTGTAGGTGTCTCTCTTTCTCTCCCCCTGTCTTCCCCTCCTCTCTCCATTTCTCTCTGTCCTATCTAACAATGACGACATCAATAACAACATAAAGAACTACAACAACAATGAAAAATAAGGGCGACTTCTGGAGGCGGAGCTACGAGCAGCAGATCGCTTTCTCTCCTCTCCTCTCCTCTCCCGGATCAACTAGGAATACCAAAGGAGACCACCCGGACCGAAACAAGACAGGACTAGAATGACCACAGAAACCCAGTAAATCACCCGTGAGTACAAACACGCGTGGCTGGTGACAGAGAGGAGAGAGGGGCCTAAGGAGAGATTAAGTGACTGCTAACAGTTCGACAGTTTGTCAGTGGAGACACCACCTCCAGTCTGCTCCACCAACAAGGGGACAGCTGAAGGGAGGAAAGGACTCCCCAGAGACTCACCAAGTACAGCTCTGAGTCTCCATTGCTACTACCCTCAGAATCTGGAGCAGCAACAGGGAGGGACACCAGGGCACAGAGATCTAACCGGGAAACTCAGGAGAAGACCTATACCTCGGTGGCATAGCTGAAGGGCTGTGAAAGTCTCTTTGCATAACCACTGGATTATCTCTGCCACACCCTGCTTTATCTCTTGGTCAGGAGTCATTGATTAAGCCAAGAAGCCTATTGATAGTTTAAAAGCCCTCAGGCTACCATAGCCTACAGGGGAAAAAAAAAAGGCTTTTACACCACTGAACTCCAACTCAGGGATTGAAAAAACTGTTAACTTATATAAAATGGTTAAAACAACAAGAAAAAATAATGGAGACTCGAACCAGGACAAGAGTCCAGCTAAAAGTCCTCCAGAGGGCGAAGCACAAAACAACGAGTTCAACATCCAAACATTAGCTAAGGAAATAATAACAGGAGTGAGTAAAGAATTTGAAAAAATTGTAATCAGAACTGCAGGAACAACAAATGAGAATATGGAAGAAAATTCTAATAATCGCATGGTTATTAGAGAGCTGAAAGCTGAAATTGCTGAGCTAAGAAGGCAACTAGCTGAACAAGCTAAAACAGTATCAGAGCAGGGCAACAAAATAGATGAACTCCAGAAAGCAGTAGAGGGCAGAGAGAATAGAATCAATGAGGCTGAAGACAGAATTAGCAAGATTGAGGATGAATTAGAGACAACTAAAAAAGAAGTAAGAGATGTCAAAAAGAGATTAAGAGATGCTGAAAACAACAACAGAGTCCTATGGGATGACTTCAAAAGAAACAATATACGCATTATTGGCTTACCAGAGGAAGAAAGAGAAGGGGAGGAAGAAAGCGTTCTCCAGGCCATAATAGCTGAAAATTTCTCTAGTCTAGACAACACCAAAGACATAAAGATTCAAGAAGCCCAGAGGGTCCCAAACAGAATTAACCCAGACCTAAAGACACCAAGACATGTCATACTTAGATTGGAAAGGAATAAGGATAAAGAAAGGATCCTCAAGGCTGCAAGAGAAAAACAAAGAGTCACCTACAAAGGAAAACCCATAAGATTAGCAGCGGACTTCTCCATACAAACACTACAGGCCAGAAGAGAATGGCAAGATATCTATCGAGTGCTCAATGAGAAAGGCTTTCAGCCAAGAATACTATATCCTGCTAGATTGTCATTCAGACTAGATGGAAGCATCAAAACCTTCTCAGACAAGCAACAGTTGAAGGAAGCAACCATCACCAAGCCTGCCTTGAAAGAAGTTCTGAAAGGTTTCCTATAAACAACCAGACCACCACAAATAGAACATATATCAAAACACTCTAAAACTCTACAAGAATGGCGTTAAAATATCTTCAATCTTTGATATCAATAAATGTGAATGGCCTGAATTCACCTATTAAAAGACACAGAGTAGGAAGATGGATCAGAAAACACAACCCAACAATATGTTGTCTACAGGAAACTCACCTAACGCAACAAGACAAACACAGACTTAAAGTGAAAGGATGGAAAACTATCATTTAAGCCAATGGCCCACAAAAAAGGGCAGGAACAGCTATTCTCATATCTGACATGATAGACTTTAAAATAGATAAAATTAAAAAGATAGGAATGGACACTACTTAATGCTCAGAGGATCAGTCAATCAAGAGGACTTAACAATTATTAATATCTATGCACCCAATGAGAAGCCATCTAAATACATCAAACTTCTACTGAAAGAGCTACAGCAATATATTAACAGTAACACAATCATAGTAGGGGACTTCAACACCCCACTATCTCAACTTGACAGATCATCCAGGCAGAAAATCAGTAAAGACATAAGGGAGCTAAATGAAGAGATAGATAAACTAGAACTATTGGACATTTTCAGAGTCATTCATCCCAAGAAACTGGAATACACATTTTACTCAAATCCACATGGATCATTCTCAAGGATAGACCATATGTTAGGCCACAAAGACAGCATCAGCCTATTCAAGAGCACTGAAATCATCCCAAGCATCTTCTCAGACCACAGTGGAATTAAACTAACACTTAACAATCAACCAAAGATTAGTAACAGTGCCAAAATGTGGAAGCTCAACAGTACACTTCTTAACAACTTCTGGGTCAAAGAGGAAATCAAGGAAGAAATCAAAATGTTTCGAGAGTTCATAGACACAAGCTATCAAAATATTTGGGACACAGCTAAAGCAGTCCTAAGAGGGAAGTTCATAGCTATACAAGCACAAATTAGGAAACAAGAAAAGGCACAAATAAACAGCCTGATTGCACATCTTAAAGACCTAGAAGAAGAACAACAAAGGAACCCTAAAGCAACCAGAAGGACAGAAATTACTAAAGTTAGGGCAGAAATAAATAACATTGAGAATAGGAAAACCATACAAAAGATCAATGAAAGTAAATGTTGGTTCTTCGAAAGAGTAAACAAAATCGACAAACCTTTAGCCAGACTCACAAAACAAAAAAGGGAGAAGACCCAAATAAATCGGATAGTAAATGAAAGAGGAGATATCACAACAGACACTGCAGAAATTCAACATATCATGCGAGGCTTCTATGAACAACTATATGCCACCAAGTTAGAGAACCTGGAAGAAATGAATGATTTCCTAGATACCTACCAACTTCCAAAACTAAGTAAAGAGGAAGTGGATAACATGAACAGGCCCATCACAGCTAATGAAATTGAAACAGTTATCAAAAATCTTCCCAAAAATAAAAGTCCTGGACCAGATGGTTTTACAAATGAATTCTACAAAACTTTCAAAGAAGAACTAATACCTCTACTTTTAAAAGTCTTCCAGAAGATTGAAGACACTGGAATACTCCCTGCCAGCTTCTATGAAGCCAACATCACCCTGATACCAAAAGCAGACAGGGACACAACCAAAAAAGAAAACTACAGACCAATATCTCTGATGAACATAGATGCGAAAATATTGAACAAAATTCTAGCCAACCGGATACAGCAGTATATCAAAAAGATTGTCCATCATGACCAAGTGGGGTTTATCCCAGGCATGCAAGGTTGGTTTAATATACATAAATCAATCAATGTGATCCACCACATCAACAAAAGCAAGACCAAAAACCACATGGTCATATCAATAGATGCAGAGAAAGCCTTTGACAAAATACAACATCCCTTTATGATCAAAACACTACAAAAAATAGGAATAGATGGAAAATTCCTGAAGATAGTGGAGTCTATATATAGCAAACCTACAGCCAACATCATACTCAATGGTGAAAAACTGGAAGCATTTCCCCTCAGATCAGGTACTAGACAGGGCTGCCCACTATCACCATTACTATTCAACATAGTGTTGGAAGTTCTTGCCATAGCAATCAGGCAGGAGCAAGGAATTAAAGGAATACAGATTGGAAGAGAAGAAGTCAAACTCTCCTTATTTGCAGATGACATGATAGTATACATGGAAAAACCTAAGGAATCTAGCAAGAAGCTTTTGGAAATCATCAGGCAATACAGTAATGTGTCAGGTTATAAAATTAACATTCAAAAGTCAGTGGCATTCCTCTATGCAAACACTAAGTTAGAAGAAATTGAAATCCAGAAATCAGTTCCTTTTTCTATAGCAACAAAAACAATAAAATATCTAGGAATAAACCTAACCAAAGAAGTGAAAGACTTGTATACTGAAAATTATGAGTCACTACTCAAAGAAATTGAAAAAGACACAAAGAAATGGAAAGATATTCCATGCTCATGGGTTGGAAGAATTAACATCATCAAAATGAATATATTACCCAGAGCCATCTACAAATTTAATGCTATCCCCATCAAGATCCCAAGCACATTTTTTAGGAGAATAGAACAAATGCTACAAATGTTTATCTGGAACCAGAAAAGACCTAGAATTGCCAAAACAATCTTGAGAAAAAAGAACAGAACCGGAGGCATCACACTGCCAGATCTCAAACTATATTATAGGGCCATTGTCATCAAAACTGCTTGGTACTGGAACATGAACAGACACACTGACCAGTGGAATAGAATTGAGAGCCCAGAAATGAGGCCCCACACCTATGGACATCTAATCTTTGACAAAGGGGCCCAGACTATTACATGGGGAAAGCAGAGTCTCTTCAACAAATGGTGTTGGAAACAATGGGTTGAAACATGCACAAGAATGAAGCTGAATCACTGTATTTCACCAAATACAAAAGTAAATTCCAAGTGGATCAAGGACTTGGATGTTAGACCATAAACTATCAGATACTTAGAGGAAAATATTGGAAGAACTTTTTTCCGCATAAATTTTAAAGACATTTTCAATGAAACAACTCCAATTACAAGGAAGACTAAGGCAAGTATAAACCTATGGGACTACATCAAATTAAAAAGCTTCTTCACAGCAAAAGAAACCACTACCCAAATCAAGAGACCCCTCACAGAATGGGAGAAGATCTTTACATGCCATACATCAGATAAGAGTTTAATAACCAACATATATAAAGAGCTTACCAGACTCAACAACAAGACAACAAATAACCCCATCCAAAAATGGGGGGAGGAATTGGACAGAATATTCACCACAGAAGAGATCCAAAAGGCTGAGAAACACATGAAAAAATGCTCCAAGTCTCTCATTGTCAGAGAAATGCAAATCAAGACAACAATGAGATATCACTTCACTCCTGTGAGAATGTCACACATCAGAAAAGGTAACAGCAGCAAATGCTGGAGAGGGTGTGGGGTCAAAGGAACCCTCCTGCACTGCTGGTGGGAATGTCAATTGGTCCAACCTCTGTGGAGAACAGTCTGGAGAACTCTCAGAAGGCTAGAAATGGACCTACCCTATGACCCTGCAATTCCCCTCCTGGGGATATATCCTAAGGAACCCAACACATCCATCCAAAAAGATCTGTGTACACATATGTTCTTGGCAGCACAATTTGTAATAGCCAAAACCTGGAAGCAACCCAGGTGTCCAACAACAGATGAGTGGCTGAGCAAGTTGTGGTATATATACACAATGGAATACTACTCAGCTGTAAAAAATGGTGACTTCACCGTTTTCAGCCGATCTTGGATGGACCTTGAAAAAATCATGTTGAGTGAAATAAGTCAGAAACAGAAGGATGAATATGGGATGATCTCACTCTCAGGCTGAAGTTGAAAAACAAGATTAGAAAAGAAAACACAAGTCGAACCTGAAATGGAATTGGAGTATTACACCAAAGTAAAAGACTCTGGGGTGGGTGGGTGGGTGGGGAGAATACAGGTCCATGAAAAATGATGAATGAAATAGTGGGGGTTGTATTGCTAAATGGGAATCTGGGGAATGTTATGCATGTAAAAAAAAAAAAAAGTAGAAACGCAAAGCAGAAATTGAGTTTGGAGTATGGCACCAAAGTAAGAAAGCAGAAGTATACTAGAGTTTGCAGTGAGTACCTCCCTAATACTTCCTCTCCACTTTTCCAAGCTTTGGGTCCATGATTGCTCAACAATTTGTTTGGCTTTGTATGTTAACTCTCTTTTCAGTCACCAGGTTCCAGGTGTCATCAGGATGCCGGCCAGACTTCCCTGGATTGAAGACACCACCAATGTGTCCTGGAGCTCAGCTTCCCCAGAGACCCATCCTACTAGGGAAAGAGAGAGGCAGACTGGGAGTATGGACCGACCAGTCAACGCCCATGTTCAGCGAGGAAGCAATTACAGAAGCCAGACCTTCTACCTTCTGCAACCCTCAATGACCCTGGGTCCATGCTCCCAGAGGGATAGAGAATGGGAAAGCTATCGGGGGAGGGGGTGGGATATGGAGATTGGGCGGTGGGAATTGTGTGGAGTTGTACCCCTCCTAAAATAAAAAAAAAAAATAAAAAAAAAAAAAAGAATGGGAAAGCTATCAGGGGAGGGGATGGGATACAGATTTCTGGTGGTGGGAACTGTGTGGAGTTGTACCCCTCTTATCCTATGGTTTAGTCAATGTTTCCTTTTTATAAATAAAAAAAAAAAAATAAGGGCAACAAAAGGGAAAATAAATAAATAAATAAATAAAGTAAAATTAAATAAATAAAGATAGGGGCCAGGTGGTGGCGCACCTGGTTGAGCGCACGCACTGCAGTGCACAAGGACCTGGGTTCAAGTCCCTGGTCCCCACCTGCAGCGGGAAAGCTTTGCAAGTGGTGAAGTAGTGTTGCAGGTGTCTCTCTGCCTCTCTCCTTCTCTTATCACTTCGTTCTCTCTTGATTTCTGGCTGTTTCTATCAAACAAAATAAAGATAATAAAAATTATTTTAAAAAAATGATTAAAGATAATAACAATAATGTTAGCTGGAGGTCTTGCTTGTCTTTTCCCCACTGCTATCCCCATCACCTAGCAAAGTAACTGGCAAGTGAATAAAGGATGAAACAACTTACTTGTCGAGCAGTAAGCAGCCGTTCATTGATTTCTTTCTTGAGATCACCATTGTCATCCAGCTCCCCTTTCTCTAAGGCATCCAGCCACCTCTGTTCTTCCTCTTCTTCCTGACCTCCTATGCCACCAGACAGGTCCCGAAGTGGTGAGGGAGACAGATTACTGTCTTCATCTGGAAAGGAAAGTTGGAGCACAAATGGAATGGGGTAAAATGTTCAGATGGGGTCCCCTGGAAGTTGGGCGGTAGCACAGCAGGTTAAACGCAGGTGGCGCAAAATGCAAGGACCAGTGTAAGGATCCGGGTTCGAGCCACAGTTCCCCAACTGCAGGGGAGTCGCTTCACAAGCGGTGAAGCAGGTCTGCAGGTGTCTTTCTCCCCCTCCTTTGTTTTCCCCTTCTCTCTCCATTTCTCTCTGTCCTATTCAACAACAACGATTATCAATAACAACTACAATAATAAAACAACAATGGCAACAAAAGGGAATAAATATTTTTAAAAAGCTTAAAAAATAAAAACAAACAGAAGAGATCCCCTAATGTAGTCAAATGAATAACACGATCTTCAAAATTCTCACCCTCCTCAGAACCAGCCCATTTCCCTTAACCAGGTATAGTAAGAAACCCAGTTTCCCCACCTCCAAGTCCTTCTCACCCAGCCAGGCCCGGTACTGCTCAAGGGGGACTCCTTCCATAGGTTCCTCTTCATTGTCCACAACCATAAGGGGTGAGGGTGAACGTGGCCCCTCGGGAATCACAGTGAAGGTAGGGACGCTGAAGAAAAGGCAAACCTATTCTGTAAATTGAGCAAGTATTTTCTATTGTTCAGTGGCTACATCCAGCCTTCCCTACTTTTTTTTTTTAACCAGACGGCTGCTCAGTTCTGGCCAATAGTGATGCCTGAGACTCATTCACTCCTGATAACGCGATCTCTTAGTCTTTCTTCTTGGAATTTTGTTACCTTAACGTGGGCCCTGAAGTCAGTGTCCAAACTGTCTTCTAGAAAGCCCTGTTAACTTTTCCTTCTATCTTTGCCTTAGAGTCCTCCAAGTAAAACCCTGGCCTTCTTGGTCTCACCTTTTGGTGCCCAGGACCTGCCCGCCCAGCTTGATTTTGAGTTTGAGTTGAGGCTTGGCAGGAGATGGCTGTGTGGCACCGGCCTCCTCTTCCTGGTGGTGTTTCTTCTTGTGTTTCTTCTTGTGCTTCTTGTGTTTTTTCTTGTGCACTCCGTGGCCGTGGGCTCCCGCCAAACTCAACTCGAGCGCTTCCCCTGCAGAAGTAGAGGCTGTCAGCAGTGGGCAGGGGGAGCCCCGTCGGGCCACCTGTCCTCGGGGTGTCCAGCTTTTCCCGCGGTGCTTGCTGTTACCATGACGACAGCATCGCCTTTCCTCCCCTTCCCCCCCCTCCCCGGCCAAGTCCCCTGGTTGCTCCGAGAAGCACGAAAGGAACTCCTCTGTTTCGGAAACTTCAGCTGCTTTACTAGCCCTCGCTTACCCGGCTCGGGGGCCTCCATAGCCCCAGAAGTGCTCCCGCGCCGCCACAGCTTACTCATGGGGATCTGAAGGAAGGGAGGGTAGAAATGGCTAGGACACAAGCAGACATGCCTCTTCCGCCCCGCGGAAGAAGTGACTCCAGAGGAGGAATAACGGGTTACATCCGGTGTGTTGCTGCCATGTTTGTGAGGGGCACGCTTTCTGGCTAAAACCCTCCCCCAGAAACAACATGCTTCCAACCAAAGTTCCGGGTCCTCAGAGGTGGCTTTCGCTCGGAGGGGGCGTGGCTCTCTCGTCGCCGGGTCTCCTCCGCTCGCTTCCGGAACGAGGAGCCGGCAGTTCAATTAGCGGCATATTCAAGAATGATGGGCATATCCTCGGACCAAATTCATAGCTAGGTCCAGAGGATACAAGACGAATATGAACATTTCCCCCTGCTCCTGAGGAGTTCACACTTCGGAAGAAGAGTATGTAAGAACTGTCGCTGAAGTGAAGGAGATTGTATGATGGTTATGCAAATAGACTCTGGTGCTTGAGGCTCCTAGCTCCCAGGTTAAATTCCCAGACCACCATAAGCCAGAGCTGAGCAATGCCCTGGTAAATAAATTTAAAAAAAAATAATAGCCTGGGGGAATAACATAATGGTTATGCAAAAAGACTTTACTGCCTAAGGTTCCAAAGTCTCAGGTTCAGTCCTCAGCACCATCATAAGCCAGAGTTGAGCAGTACTCTGGTAAAAAATACATAAATAAATAAGTAGCAGTAAAGGTAACACATTTCTTTTTTTAAAAAATCACTTCAGTGCTGGCCATGGCATGTCCTATAGAATGTACATGTTACTATGTGCAAGGACCCAGGTTCAAGCCACCAGCCCCCATGTTCAGGGAGGAAGCTTCATCATGAGCAGTAAAGTAGTGCTGTGGGTATCTTTCTCTCTCCCTCTCAACTTCTCTGTTTCCATAAAAAATAAAACAATCTTTTTTTTTAAATCACTTCAGAGCATATGCTGATTTACAGGATTGTTGCTGTCACAGTGGTATAGTTCTACATCTCCCAAGCTGGGAGTCAATACACTTCACCTGCCACCAAACCCCAGTCCCACCATTTATTAACTATGTAACCTTGGGTTCAAAGTTACTTAAGTTTTCTGAACCATGTATTTCACTTCTGTGTGATGGAATTTTTTTTTTTAATTTTTTATTTAAGAAAGGATTAATGAACAAAAACATAAGGTAGGAGGGGTACAACTCCACACAATTCCCACCACCCAATCCCCATAATCCCCCCCCTCCCATGGTAGCTTTCAGATCTTCTTAGTCAGCTTCTGTTGATGAGTGGGATCATCCCATACTCATCTTTATCTTTCTGACTTAGTTCACTTAACATAATTCCTTCTAGCTCTGTCCAAGATGGGTCAGAGAAGGTGGGTTCATTGTTCTTGATAGCTGCATAGTATTCCATTGTGTATATATACCACAGCTTTCTCAGCCACTCATCTGTTGTTGGGCACCTGGGTTGCTTCCAGGTTTTAGCTATTATGAATTGTGCTGCTATGAACATAGGAGTACACACCTCTTTTTGGTTGGGTGTTTTTTTTTTGTTTTTTTTTTTTAATTTTTTATTTAAGAAAGGATTAGTGAACAAAAACATAAGGTAGAAGGGGTACAACTCCACACAATTCCCACCACCCAATCCCCATAATCCCCCCCCTCCCATGGTAGCTTTCCCATTCTCTAGCCCTCTGGGAGCATGGACCCAGGGTCGTTGAGGGTTGCAGAAGGTAGAAGGTCTGGCTTCTGTAATCGCTTCCCCGCTGAACATGGGCATTGACTGGTCGGTCCATACTCCCAGTCTGCCTCTCTCTTTCCCTAGTAAGGTGTGTCTCTGGGGAAGCTGAGCTCCAGGACACATTGGTGGGGTCTTCAATCCAGGGAAGCCTAGCCAGCATCCTGGTGGCATCTGGAACCTGGTGATTGAAAAGAGAGTTAACATATGAGGCCAAACAATTTGTTGAGCAATCATGGATCCCAAGCTTGGAATAGTGGAGAGGAAGTGTTAGGGAGGTACTCACTGCAAACTCTAGTGTACTTCTGCTTTCAGGTATATATTTTGCAGTCGTTTATGGATACGTGTGCACATAAGCTCTCTCTCACAGAAACTGGTGTATATCTAGATTATGGGACTTTGTTAGAAAGTGAACTACCTGAGATGAAATTAGAGTGTACTATGAAAGGAAAGGTCTCACCCGAGTAATGAAGTTGAAGGATTGTCATTCCACACGTGAAGTCTCTGGATGCAGTCTGAGGTGAAGCATATTGAGGTGGCAATCGTTGCTTTGGTTAGGTTGTGATCGGTGGATGCAATATTATTTGGTTTGGATTGGGAGATGCATAAAGGAAAGTGGGCCCTATCCAAGGGTTCCAGGACTGGGGGAAGTAGGGGCTCTATAGTGGAGATGTGAGGTTCCTGCTGTCTTAGGGTTCAAAAAGACAATCGATAGTTAATATTATCATCACTTTATTTGTTAGTTGGGTTAACTTTGAAAAGTCCCTTTGTTATGGTTTGCTGGACAGTACCCAGTATCTTGTATATAGCTGTGCTATTGGATGCTTCTAATCTACTTGGTCTAGGCTTTTGAGAGAGTCCGCATATCAAATACACAGCCTATATATTAAAAAGATTCAGTTTGTCTTTTGAGAAACTTTGAGACATACAATTGATTTCCCCCTCTCATATTAATTAACTACTGATGTATATGTCTACATTTTGCTAGGAGTGTACATAAACACCATTCCCACCACCAAAGGGCTGTGACCCATCCCTCCCGCCCACTCCCACCCCCCACTGGCCCAGGAAGCTACATGTCTACCCCTCACCACTGGGTTTTTACTTTGGTGCCTGGTTGGGTGTTTTTAAAAAATATTTTTATTATCTTTATTTATTTGATAGAGATAGCCAGAAATCGAGAGGGAAAGGAGTGATAGAGAGGGAGGGAGAGAGACAGAGAGACACCTGCAACACTGATCCACCACTGGCAAAGCTTTCCCCCTGCAGGTGGGGATGGGGGCTCCAACCGGATCATCGCACCTAGTAATATGTGTGCTCAACCAAGTGCGCCACCACCTGGCCCATTGTGTGATGGAATCTTATAGGATCTTCTTCACAGGACTCTTTCAAGGAATAAAGCAAATTAAAAAATGCAAAGTCTGAGGTCAGGGAGGTGCCATGATGAATATAGTGCTGGACTTGGATGATGAGACCCTGAGTGTGATCCCTGGCAAGAGTCATACTCTGGTTTTCTCTATCTTGTATTGATAAATAAGTATTTTAAAAAATTTATTAGAGATGGAAATCAAGAGGGAAGAGGAGATAGGGAGAGAGAGAGAAGAGACACCTGCAGCATTGATTCACTTCTTTTTTCTTTTTGCCTCCAGTGTTATTGCTGGGGCTCTGTGCCTGCACTAGGAATCCACTGGTCCTGGAGGCTATTTTTTCCCTTTTGTTGCCCTTGTTGTTTATCGTTATTGTTCTTATTATTATTGTTTTCATTGCTGTCGTTGCTCTTGGATACGACAGAGAGAAATCGAGAGAGGAGGGGAAGACAGAGAGAGGAAAGATAGACACCTGCTGACCTGCTTCACCACTTGTGAAGTGAAGCCCTGCAGGTGGGGAGCCGGGGGCTAGAACTGGGATCCTTATGAGGGTCTTTGTGTTTTGCCACATGTGGCCATGTGAACTTTTTAAAATATATTTATTTTATTAATTTATTCCCTTTTGTTGCCCTTGTTTTATTGTTGTAGTTCTTGATGTCATCGTTATTGGATAGGACAGAGAGAACTGGAGAGAGGAGGGAGTTGGGCAGTAGTGCAGCGGGTTAAGCGCACCTGGCGCAAAGCACAAGGACTGGCATAAGGATCCCAGTTCGAGCCCCCGGCTTCCCACCTGCAGGGGAGTCTCTTCACAAGTCTGCAGGTGTCTATCTTTCTCTCCCCCTCTCTGTCTTCCCCTCCTCTCTCCATTTCTCTATGTCCTATCCAACGATGATGACATCAACAACGATAAGAACTACAACAATATAACAACAAGGACGACAAAAGGAAATAAATAAATATTAAAAAAAAAGAAATGGAGAGAGGAGGGGAAGAGAAAGACACCTGCAGACCTGCTTCACCACTTGTGAAGTGACTCCCCTGCAGGTGGGGAGCTGGGGGCTTGAACCAGGATCTTTAAGCCGGTCCTTGTACTTTGCACCACGTGTGCTTAACCCGCTGTACTACTGCCCAACTCCCGGCCATGTGAATTTAACCCACTGCTCTACCGCCCGACTCCCACTGATTCAAGCTTTCTCCCTGAAGGTGGGTACAGAGGGCTCAAACCCAGGTCCTTGGACATTGTAACATGTACATTCAATAGGTGTACCATCACCTGGCCCAATTTTTTTTTAAAGAATGCAAAGTTTGGGCTATTGGGCAGTAGCACAGTGGCTTAAGCACACATGGTGCAAAGCACAAGGACCGGTGTAAGGATCCCGGTTCAAACCCCCAGCTCCCCACCTGCAGGGGAGTCCCTTTACACGCTGTGAAACAAGGACTGATGTAAGGATTCCAGTTCGAGCCCCCGGCTTCCTACCTGCAGGGGAGTCTCTTCACAAGCGGTGAAGCAGGTCTGCAGGTGTCTGTTTTTCTCTCACCCTCTCTGTCTTCCCCTCCTCTCTCCATTTCTCTGTCCCATCTAACAACGACATCAATAACAACAACAATAACTACAACAACAATTAAAAAAAAACAGGGAGTCGGGCTGTAGCGCAGCAGGTTAAGCGCAGGTGGCGCAAAGCACAAGGACCGGCATAAGGATCCCGGTTCGAACCCCGGCTCCCCACCTGCAGGGGAATCGCTTCACAGGTGGTGAAGCAGGTCTGCAGGTGTCTATCTTTCTCTCCTCCTCTCTGTCTTCCCCTCCTCTCTCCATTTCTCTCTGTCCTATCCAACAACGACAACAACAATAATAGCTACAACAATAAAACAACAAGGGCAACAAAAAGGAATAAATAAAATAAATAAATAAATAAAAATAAAAAACAAGGGCAACTAAAGGGAAAATAAATAAATTTTTTTTAAAAAACAATGCAAAGTTTAAGTCTGGAAGATGAACAACAGTAGTCACGAGACTTGCATGCATGAGGCTCAGAGACTCTAGGTTCAATCCCTGGTATTATCATATGATACAGTTGAACTCTAGTGTCTTTCAATATCCTTTCTTTTTTTTTAATATTTATTTATTCTGTTTTGTTGCCCTTGTTGTTTTATTGTTGTAGTTATTACTGGTGTCATTGTTGTTGGATAGGACAGAGAGAGATGGAGAGAGGAGAAGACAGAGCGTGGGAGAAAGATTGACACCTGCAGACCTGCTTCAACGCCTGTGAAGCGACTCCCGTGCAGGTGGGGAGCTGGGGACTCCAACCGGGATCCTTAAGCTAGTCCTTGCATTTTGTGCCACGTGCATTTAATCCACTGCACTACCACCCGACTCCCCAAGATCCTTTCATTTTTAAAAAAATATTATTTATTTATTTTCCCTTTTGTTGCCCTTATTTCTTTTTATTGTAGTTAATATTGTTGTCATCATTGTCAGATAGGACAGAGAGAAATGGAGAGAGGAGGGGAAGACAGAGACGGGGAGAGAAAGATAGACACCTGCAGACCTGCTTCACCGCCTGTGTAGGGACTCCCCTGCAGGTGGGGAGCCGAGGGCTCGAATCTGGATTCTTACACCAGTCCTTGTGCTTTGCGCCACCTGTGTTTAACCTGCTGCTCTACCGCCCGACTCCCAAGATCCTTTCTTTATCCTCATTCCTTTCCATTCTAAATATGATGTGTCTTGGTGTCTTTACGTCTGGGTTAATTCTGTTTGGGACCCTCTGGGCTTCTTGAAACTTTATGCTTTTGATGTTATCTAGACTAGATAAGTTCTTAGCTATTATGTCCTGAAGAATGCTTTCTATCCCTCCCTCTCTTTCTTCCTCTGGTAAGCCAATAATGCGTATCTTATTTCTTTTGAAGTCATCCCATAGGTCTCTGTTGTTGTTTTCTGTATCTTTTAATCTCTTTTTAAGATCTCTTACTTCTTTTTTAGTTGTCTCTAATTCATCCTTGATCTTGTTAATTCTGTCTTCAGCCCCATTTATTCTATCCTCTCTCCCCTATACTGTTTTCTGAAGTTCTTCTATTTTGTTATCCTGTTCTGAAACTGTTTTAGCTTGTTCAATTAGTTGTGTTCTAGTTGTGTTCTTTCGTTGATCTTTTGTATGATTTTCTTATTTTCAATGTTATTTATTTCTGCCCTAACTTTAGTGATTTCTGTCCTTCTATTTGCCTTAGGGGTCCTTTGTTCTTCTTCTAGGTCTTTAAGATGTGCAATCAGGCTGTTTATTTGTGCTTTTTCTTGTTTCCTAATGTGTGCTTGTAGGGCCATGTTCACTTAGCCCTCTGCGCTACCACACAACCCCCTACTACTTACATTTTTATAGCCCAAATATTTGGAAGGAATGTGGTGTTTTCAATGAGGAAAAGAATGTAGGAAGTCAAGCAAGCAAGGAGGGGATCATCTATTGTTTCTTTTTTTTTTTTCTTCCAGTTTTTTAAAATTTTTGTCCCTTTTATTTATTTTTATTTTATTTATTTTTTTATTTAAGAAAGGAGACATTAACAAAACCATAGAATAAGAGGTGTACAATTCCGCACAATTCTCATAACCCAATCTCCATATCCCATCCCCTCCCCTGATAGCCTTCCCATTCTCTATCTCTCTGGGAGTATGGATCCGGGGTCGTTGTGGGTTGCAGAGGGTGGAAGGCCTGGCTTTTGTAATTGCTTCCCCGCTGAACATGGGCATTGAGTGGTTGATCCATACTCCCAGTCTGCCTCTCTCTTTCCCTAGTAGGGTGGGGCTCTGAGGAAGTGGAGCTCCAGTACACATTGATGGGGTCATCTGTCCAGGGAAGTCTGGTCAGCATCTTGCTGGCATCCGGATCCTGGTGGCTGATAAGAGAGTTAACATACAAATCCAAACAAACTGTTGAACAATCATGGACCTAAAGACTGGAATAGTGCAGATGAAGTGTAGGGGGTATTCCCTGCATGCTCTTGTGTACTTCTGCTTTCAGGTATATATTTCTCCCCTAGTTTATGGGCACTGGTGAACCTATGCTCTGTCTCAGGGGACTTGGACTATACCTAGGTTTGGGAACTTTATTGGGGAGTGGAACACCTGGAATGGAATTAGAGAATACTATGAAAGGGAAGGTCTCACCTGAGTGATGAAGCTGAAAGGTTGTCATTCCACACCTGAAGTCTCTGGTTACAGTTTGAAGTGAAGCATGCTGGGGTGGCACTCATTGCGTTGATTAGGTTGCGATCCGCGGATGCAATATTATTTGATTTGAATTGAGAGCAGCATGCAGAAAAGTGGGCCCCACCCTAAGGTTCCAGGACTGGGGGAAATATGGGCTCTATAGTGGAAATGTGAGGTTCCTGTTGTCTTAGGGTTCAAGAAGACAATGGATAGTTATTGTTATCGTCACATTATTTGGTGATAGGGTTAACTTTGGAAAGTCCCTTTGTTAGGGTTTGGGGTATAATACCCAGCATCTTGTATATAGCTGTGCTACCGGTTGCTTCTGTTCTCCCTGGTCTAGGCTTTTGGGAGAGACAACATATCAAAGACAGCCTATGTATTAAAAAGACTCAGTCTGTGTTTTAAGAAGTTCTAGACATATGATCAATTTTTCACCTCTCATATTAATTAAATAGCGGTTTATATGTTTACACTTTAATAGGATTGTACATAAACACCACTCCCACCACCAAAAGACTGTGTCTCATCCCCACCCCCACCCCCCCACCCTCCCACCGTGCCAGGAAGCCCAATTGCCACCCTCCCTTCACCACAGGGTTTTTACTTTGGTGCCCTGCTCTCGATTTAATCAGATCCTGCTTTTAGTTTCCCTTTCTGTTCTTCTTTCTCAGCTTCTGTTGATGAGTGGGGACATCCCATACTTATCTTTATCTTTCTGACTTAGCTGACTTAACATAATTCCTTCTAGCTCTGTCCAAGATGGGTCAGATAAGGTGGGCTCATTGTTCTTAATAGCTGCATAGTATTCCATTGTGTATATGTACCACAGCTTTCTCAGCCACTCATCTGCTGTTGGGCACCTGGGTTTTAGCTATTATGAATTGTGCTGCTATGAACATAGATGTACACACATCTTTTTGGTTGGGCATTATGGAATCCTTGGGGTATATCCCCAGGAGAGGAATTACTGGGTTATATGGAATGTCTATGTGAAGGCCTTGTGAGAGTTCTCCAGACTGCTCTCCAGAGAGGCTGGACCAATTTACATTCCCACCAGCAGTGTAGAAGGGTTCCTCCGTCCCCACAGCCTCTCCAACATTTGTTGCTGCTGTATCTATTGTTTCTAAAGGTGTATTGGAAGGTGGTCCAGGAGGTGGTGCAGTGGGTAAAGCGTTGGACTTTCAAGCATGAGTTCTTAAGCTCGAGCCCTGGCAGCACATGTACCAAATTGATGTCTTGTTTATTCTCTCTCTCCTCCTATCTTTATCATAAATAAATAAAATCTTTTTTTAAAAAAAAGTGATTTGGAAGTACTATGGGAAAACTGAGGAAGATAGAATACTGAAATGCTAAAGGAGGGGTGTGAGGACTGGGGGGGGGGCAGCATAATGATTATACAAATTAGTTTCATGCCTGAGGCTCTGAGGTTCCAGTTTCAGTCCCAAGCACCAGCACTGCTTCCTCCCTCTTCCCCCAACTTAACCTCATCATCGACTTACCTCATCATCGATTTACCTCATCATCGACTTACCTCATCATCGACTTACCTGAGAGTAGAGACATCTGACTCAAGGGATTCGATTGTGGGCCTCTGGCTTCAGATCCAGCAACCTAACCACTCACCCACAGTCCTCAGCCATGCTGGGGGAAGGTTTCTAGTAACCTTAACATGTATCCATCACTAAGAAAACCTGCAACGACTGACACACTTCCTACTTCCCATCACACCTTTTAGATGTTTTCACTTATCCATCTCAATCTTGCCCTCTTTCTTCCCTTTCTATGCCTGATCTCAACAAAAAACAAAACAGGACTTTTCCCAGAGCACTGTCTCTGTTTCTAAAGCCCTGGACTTATTTGGATGATGACAGTGTTGTGTGTGCCCATGAGTTTAAGAAAGGGTGGGAGATGCCACATAAATTTAAAAGGGACAGGGCTAGGTTTCCAAGACAACAACAAAAAGACCAAGGCAAGATGAGAGGGTTGGAACTGACCTCCAGGTGGGAAGAAGGGCTGGTGACCAAGCTCAGCCACTAGTAATCAAAGATTTTACCTCTCATCCCTAGACCTCTAATAGATCCCCCTCTCCACTGTCACTGGCCATCTCCATCAGGAGCAACGTAATGGACCCCTTTGTGGGCTCCTATAGGACCTTGCCCTCAATGTGGATCAACAGTGGTCAGGACTGCCTCATTCTTAGAAGGGAGGTCAGACCAATATCCTCTACCACCCAAGGAAGATGGATCTGGCAACAGGTGCAGCCTAGAATGTTCCTAGCTAGGACCACAGAAGACGAGCTCAGACCAACAGGGATGCAGAAGTCACACAGGCTCCACTGAATATAGGCCCCAGATCAAATCGATGGGATTTACAGTTAATGGTATTTAGATACTTTTCTCAGATTTGGGAGCTATTATCTTCCCTGATACAGCTTTCTAGTCTTATTTGCAACCCTGATACCATCTCTCCAGATAATACCTTGGGTCTACCTGCATGTTAGTTGTCAGGCTCAGCCAAAAACTAGTAAGGTCATGGGCCCCTTGGAATCTACCTAAAATTGACCTACTAACTTTTCCAAAATGGGAACCCCAAATCTCATTTGCTATAGTCTTGCCTTTAGGTCCCTGATTATTAAACAATTTGTTCTTCTTTATACCTTAATGCTTTTTTAGATACCAAGTTGCAGATGCTACCATGACGCCAACCTGAATCCCCTGGGCAGACGACCCCACCAATATATCCTGGAACCTCATCTCTCCGGAGCCCTGCCCCACTAGGGGAAGATATAAACAGGCTGGGGGTATGGACTGGCCTGCCGACACCCATGTCCAGTGGAGAAGCAATTACAGAAGCTAGACCTTCCACCTTCTGTACCCCGTAATGATCGTGGGACCATGTCCCAGAGAGATGAATAGGAAAGCTTCCTTCCAATGGAGAGGATGGGATATGGAACTCTGGTCATGGGAAATGTGTGGAATTTTACCCCCTCTTATCCTATGGTTTTGTCAATATTTTCTATTTTATAAATAAATTAATTTTTTTTTAAAAAAAGGCCCAGAAGACAAGCACACAAAGTCACGGCCACTGGCATTTCCTTGCCTGGAGTGACACATGGCATTGTGTGGTCAGCAGTGTTGAAAGTTAGGATGGGCATTCAGAAGGTAGCAGAGATCAGTGTGGTTCACAGTAATTCTGGGAAGGTCTCTGAAGAGTGGGGTCCTGAGCTGAGGACGAACTAGGATCTGGTGCAGTGACAGGATGGGTCACCACCCAGTCAGACAGCAGAAGGGATTCTGCACATGTGTCTTTGTGTGTGGATGGATTCCCATTACAGATCTCTGTGCTTTCCTCTTCTGTGAAGAATGTTGTAGAAAAAGGGGGAGGGGGCCAATGGTGGTGGCACACCTGGTTATGTTCACATGTTTCCATGTAAGAAGGATCCAGATTCAAGCCCTCAGTTCTCACCTGTGGATGGAAGCTTCAAAAGCAGTGAAGTAATGCTGCAGGTTCCCCCACCCCCTCTCATACACACACACACACACTCACACACACACACACACACACACACACACCACACACACACACACACACACACACACACACACACACACACACTCCCCTCTCTATCCCTTTCCCTCTCAGTTTCACTCTGTCCTATGTTGTGGGGAGCCACATGTGCCCTCAAGGTTGCTATTGGCATGGCCACAAGCCATTGTTCACAGAAGGCCTTGCTTACAAGGTAAGTTTCTGTTTCCTAACTAGAGTCTTGACAAAGAAAAGTTTCTGTTTGTCACTTTACCTTTCTCGTAAATCAGGTAACTTGCCCACCTCCCTACGAATCACCCAGGACCTTCCAGATAACAGCTGATCACCATGACAGCATGCCATGTCAACCAATTGTCCCCAACTGCTAACCTCCTCCTTACCCTGGCCTTAAAAACAGCACCTTTTATGCTAATAAACAGACTTGATCAGAATCCTGTCTTGTCTCATTTCTCTCTTGTGTCTCTTGTCCCCATTCCCTCTCCCTTGTCCTCACTCCCTCTCCTAAGTTTACCCATGTTGAAGGTTCCGCAGGACGGGACACTATGTAATTAAATAAAAATTTAAAAAAATTAATTCCGTTGTGATCAATATCTGTAATGTGTCTAATTTCCTCCATAAAAACTGTGTGACACAGCCCTGCTTGCTGTGTAGATAAGGTCAGTTAAGATGCCTGACTACTTTACAGAGTTCCACCCAGTACAACTGCCACATTTGCATGGCCATCTCTCATGACAATAAACACTTAGTCCTGTACACTCAGTTTTATATAGACAACTGAAATGAAACTTGTATGTGAATCTTTACAAGCCCAGCCCAGATCCTGAGCCCAGACTTAGCACTGAAACAAACATTTAGATCACTGTGTCTATCAAAAAAATGATCTTGGAAATATTCCATATTTACTCCACAGAGGTATATACATTTGTTAGTAGCTGAGCATAAATTGGAGTCATCCTTACATGTATGTGTTATGGTGATAAAGTCTACCAAGTTAAAAGCTAACACAAAGCATAGATACTAACTCAACTGTGATGGAGAGAGGAAAACAGAAAGTTGGAGAGAGAATGCTATTCACTGTAGGAACAGCTGGGAGTTGGTGGGAATGGGGCAGAATACTCCCGACTGCAACAATATAAGGGCTTATTTCTCTTTCTTGTAACTGTCCAGGCTAATCTACCCCTTGAGGTTATCCTGGAACCCAGGTACACAACTATCCAAAATCTATGGGTGAAATCGAGGAACTTCTGTCAACTACAATAGAAAACCTATTTTCTTTTAATTTTTTTAATTTAATTTAAAAAAATTTTAATATTTATTTATTTATTCCCTTTTGTTGCCCTTGTTATTGTTGTAGTTATTGTTGTTGTCGTTGTTGGATAGGACAGAGAGAAATGGAGAGAGGAGGGGAAGACAGAGAGGAGGAGAGAAAAACAGACACCTGCAGACCTGCTTCACCGCCTGTGAAGCGACTCCCCTGCAGGTGGGGAGCCAGGGTTCGAACCGGGATCCTTATGCCGGTCCTTGTGCTTTGCGCCACCTGCGCTTAGCCCGCTGCACTACAGCCCGACTCCCTAATTTAATTTTTTAACATTTATTTATTCCCTTTTGTTGGCCTTGTTTTATTGTTGTAGTTATTGGATTGACAGTTGTTGGATAAGACAGAGAGAAATGGAGAGAGGAGGGGAAGACAGAGAGGGGGAGAGAAAGAGAGACACCTGCAGACATGCTTCACCGCTTGTGAAGAGACTCCCCTGCAGGTGGGGAGCCAGGGGCTCGAACTGGGATCCTTATGCCTGTTCTTGTGCTTTGCGCCACTTGTGCTTAACCCGTTGAGCTTCAGCCAGACTCCGTAGGAAACTTATTTTCTATCTTGCTTTTCAATAACCTCTAAATGACTTTGAGTTGTCTGTTCTCCTAGGATTTGGTGACAACAATCATGGAAGCATTATGACTGCCTTTGAGCCAGATACCAAAATATATCATGGGTATTCCCTTCTTTTTCTAGCGTTTGCCCTTCTTCCGTAGCCAGTCAACAGCGTCAGGTTGAGCACAATAAAGTCATTATAGAATCTTGGAATATCAATTACACTTAGCAGACCTTTTTTTGTTCTTGGGGGGTGGTGGTGCATATTTTTTCCCTTACTGGGCTCCATGCTTATACTTCTGCCACCCTGTGCATAACCTTCTTCTTTTTAATATTTTACTTAAATAGTGAGAAAGAGGACAGGGGTAAATAGCATAATGGTTATGCAAAAATACTCATAACTGAGGCTCTAAAGTTCCAGGTTCAATCCCTTGCACCATCATAAGCCAGAGTTGAGCAGTGCTCTGGTAAATAATAATAATAATAATAAATATATATATATATATACACACACACATAACCCATACGTGTGTGTGTGTGTGTGTGTGTGTGTGTGTGTGTGTGTGTGTGTGTGTGTAGGAGCGAAAAGAGAAAGAAAAAAACACCTGCCGCATTGTTCCACAGCTCACAATCCTCCCTCCCATCCTTTACACCCACAGGGTGTCTGGGGGCTCAAGCACAGATCCCTATGCACAGTAAAGTGTACTTCTACCCAGTGAGCCTTCCCCCTGCTTCTACTTTAATGCTATCTAAAACAAAATAGACTCATTTTCTGCTTGGAACCCCAAAGCACGATATCAGAACTCTTGACTTACAGATTCACCTTGCCAAGGAACTATTTGTTTTTTTCTCTTTAATATTTATTTATTCCCTTTTGTTGCCCTTGTTGTTTTATTGTTGTAGTTATTATTGTTGTTTTTATTGATGTCGTTGTTGGATAGGACAGAGAGAAATGGAGAGAGGGGAAGACAGAGAGGGGGAGAGAAAGTTAGACACCTGCAGACATGCTTCACCGCCTGTGAAGCGACTCCCCTGCAGGTGGGGAGCCAGGGGCTCGAACTAGGATCCTTGTGCTTTGCACCACGTGCACTCAACCCACTGCGCTACCGCCTGACTCCCAAGAACTATTTGTTATTGATAAATCAAGAACTGTACATGTGAATTTTCTGGAGAATAATAATTTTTTTCCTCATTTTTTTTCTCAAGCAAGCAAGGTAAAGTTTTTCTGTTGTTTTTTTTTTTTTCTGGATTCTACTTTTTTTTGATAGGAGATTTAGAATAATATAGAATTTTTCTAAATCCTAACTCTTGTAATTACTGTTTCTTTGACCTCAAGCCCCATGGGGAGCTGAGCGGAGGTGTAGCGGGTTAAGTGCACATGATGCGAAGTGCAAGGATCGGAGTAAGTGTCCCAGTTTGAACCCCTGGCTCCCCACCTGCAGGGGTTCACTTAGCAGGTGGTGAAGCAGATCTGCAGGTGTCTTTCTCTCCCCTCTTCATCTTCCCCTCATCTTTCAGTTTCTCTCTGTCCTATCCAACAACAATAACAGCAGCAACAACAACAATGATAAACAACAAGGGCAACAAAAAGGGAAAAAATAAAAATTTAAAAAAGTGTGTACACATGTGCATGATCATACTGAAGGATGTAGTGTGCATCTTTACAAAATCAAATACATAGATTATCTATTCAATAAGCCTTCAACTGCATAAAAAGAATGAATTCTTCAACTTCAACAAAATAGTCAGTTAAAAATATCATACATGACTGCTACATCTTGCTACTTAGTATATTACTAAACATTAGTGTGATAGAAGGTTTAGGTTATATTGCACAGACACCCATCATGGGAGGATAGGCATTGTATCAAAGTGACAACATCAAGTTGCAAATCAGTATTTCCTTCATGAGGCCATCTTCTAAAAGGTAATCTGGGGTGGGTATAGATAGCATAATGTTTATGCTTAGCGACTCTCATGCCCAAGGCTCCAAATTCCCTGTCTCAGTACCCCTACACTACTATAAGCTAGAGCTGACCAGTGCTCTGGTAAAAATCACATACATACATACATAAAAATTTAAAAGTAGGGAGTCGGGCTGTAGCGCAGCGGGTTAAGCGCAGGTGGCGCAAAGCACAAGGACCGGCATAAGGATCCCGGTTCAAACCCCGGCTCCCCACCTGCAGGGGAGTCGCTTCACAGGCAGTGAAGCAGGTCTGCAGGTGCCTATCTTTCTCTCCCCCTCTCTGTCTTCCCCTCCTCTCTCCATTTCTCTCTGTCCTATCCAACAACAACAACAATAATAACTACAACAATAAAACAACAAGGGCAGCAAAAGGGAATAAATAAATAAAATAAATATTTAAAAAAAATTAAAAAAAAATTAAAAGTAATCTGGCCCCTTTATTCCAAGAAGGATTCAAACTTGCCATCACTTTGTTGGAGCCTTTCCACATTGTTCTCCTGATGAGAACATGGTGAATAATTGCCTCAGAGCCTACAGACTATAAATGGGACTTGTTTAGAAACTCACAGGGCCCAGCCAGCAGTGCTGCCCAGCTTGGCAGAGAAGCTGAACTGAATCTGGAGCTTTGGATCCTTAGGGTGTGAGAGTTTCTTTGCATAACTACTATATTATCTCTCCCCCATCCTGCTTTATCTCTTGGTCAGGAGTGAGTGGTTAAGCTAAGAAGTCTACTTATAGTTTAAAAGCCTTCAGTCTCCCATAGCCTACAGGGAAGAAAAAGAACAAAAGAGGTTTTTTGTTTTTTGTTTATTTATTTTCCCTTTTTTTGCCCTTGTTGTTTTATTGTTGTAGTTATTATTGTTTTTATTGATGTCATTGCTGTTGGATAGGACAGAAAGAAATCGAGAGCGGAGGGGAAGACAGAGGGGGAGAGAAAGAGAGACACCTGCATATCTGCTTCACCCCTTGTGAAGTGACTCTCCTGCAGGTGGGGAGCCGGGGTTGGAACCAGGATTATTATGCCAGCACCACCTGTGCTTAACCCACTGTGCTACCGCCCGACTCCCTGTTGTTGTTATTGATGTCCTCGTTGTTGGATAGGAAAGAGAGAAATGGAGAGAGGAGGGGAAGACAGAGAGGGGAAGAGAAAGAGAGACACCTGCAGACCTGCTTCACTGCCTGTGAAGCGACTCCCCTGCAGGTGGGGGAGCTGGGGGCTCCAACTGGGATCCTTACACCAGTCTTTGCACTTTGTGCCACGTATGCTTAACCCACTGCACTACCGCCCAACTCCCCAAGAAAGGCTTTTAACTGCTTCTGTGCTCCAACTCAGGGACTGAAATAATATTGAAACAACTGTTCATTTCCACAACTGTGAACTCTTTAAGTACCTTACTTAGACACAAGTCAATCCAGGCAAGAGTGATCAGTAATTTGAAAAGTAATGAGAGAGGGACCTCATAACATACTACTTAGAATGCCAAGTAATGGAAATCCCTGAATAGTGAGACATTCTGAAAGGAGCATGTGGATGTAGAAGAAAGGACCAGGGACAGATCTGGTGGATCCCAGCTGACAACTAGACAGAGGAACTAGTCAGGGTTGAAGTCAACAGAGGCTAGAAAAACACCCAAGGAGCAAGAAATGCAGATAAGGGGCAGGCAAAACTCCAAAAATAAATAAAAGCCTCTATTCTAGCAGGGTGTGAAGACATTCCCAGGAATTAAAGTGAGGTGTCACCTGTGGCTAGTATTCTTTGAATATTTTATAACTTTGTTTTATGTATACCCTTGTTTTCACATGCCTTCTCTCCGTGATACCTGCCCCCTTGCCCCCCACCCCCATCCTCAACAAGGTAACATGGTAAAGGAGATGCTGTTATTAGGTGGAAACAGGTCCAGTGTTTAAATGGTTTCCCTAAAGTACATGGTTAAGGAATTGCAAAGCCAGCCAAAAGCAGAGGCTTCCTGACCCCCAATCCAATAGTGTTTTCTCAACATCCTGATATCTAAGTAAAGGAAGTGGCAGCAGTGAGTTATTTTGTTTTTGTTTTTACTTTTGCTTTGTTTATAGTAGAAGAATTTGAATATGGGTGTAGGCTGAAAGAGTTTGACTTTCTGCAAGAGCCTTTCACTTTATTTTCAAATATCATTGATTATGAAATAATTTCAAAATTACAGAAAAGTTACACCCACCAGTCTAAGTTTTTTACTTTGCTGCAATTTTTTTTATTATTGTAGTTATTATTGTTCTTATTGGATAGGACAGAAAGAAATGCAGAGAGGAGGGGAAGACAGAGAGGGGGAGAGAAAGATAGTCACCTGCAGACCTGCTTGAGAAGCGACTCCTCTGCAGGTGGGGAGCCGGGGGCTTGAACAGGGATCCTTACACAGGTGTTGCAATTATTTTTAAATATATTTTATTTTGATGGGAGGAGAGGTGGAGGTATAGATAGAAAGAGAAAGAGACACTAGAGCACTGCTGAGTTTTGGTTTACTGTGGTGCAAAGGACTGAAGCTAGAACTTTGGAGCCTCAGGAATGAAAGTTTTTTTTTGCAGAACTGTCATGCTATCTTTTCCACCCAGGAAAATTTTTAATGTCTATGCCAAGTAAATAATACACACATAAGATCAACACAACGGTTGGCACCTCAACATACTTCAGCTCAGACTGTGTCCAGAGACTTCACGTGTGGAATGACAACCCTTCAGCTTCATTACTCGGGTGAGACCTTTCCTTACATAGTATTCTCTAATTACATCCCAGGTGGTTCACTTTCTAACAAAGACCCAAAACCTAGATATACACCAGTTTCTGTGAGAGAGAGCATATGTTCACACGTATCCATAAATTACTGCAAAATATATACCTGAAAGCAGAAGTACACTAGAGTTTGCAGCGAGTACCCCCCTAACGCTTGCTCCCCACTATTCCAAGCTTTGGGTCCATGATTGCTCAACAATTTGTTTGGCTTTGTATGTTAACTCTCTTTTCAGTCACCAGGTTCCAGATGCCATCACGCTGCTGGCCAGGCTTCCCTGGACTGAAGATCCCACCAATGTGTCCTGGAGCTCTGCTTCCCCAGAGACCCACCCTACTAGGGAAAGAGAGAGGCAGACTGGGAGTATGGACCAACCAGTCAACGTCCATGTTCAGCAGGGAAGCAGTTACAGAAGCCAGACCTTCCACCTTCTGCAACCCACAATGACCCGGGGTCCATGCTCCCAGAGGGATAGAGAATGGGAAAGCTATCATGGGAGGGGGTGGGATATGGGGATTGGGTGGTGGGAATTGTGTGGAATTGTACCCCTCCTACCCTATGGATTTGTTAATTTATCCTTTCTTAAATAAAAAATAAATTTAAAAAATATATACACATAAGATAAAGCCATTGCAGACTTTTCTAATAATCTAATGTATAAGAATCTAAGTAAAATATTTATTATTTTTTAATTTTATTTATTTATTTTGGAAGGTAACAGAAATAGAGAGGGGAGGGGGAGATAAAGAGAGAGAGAGAGAGAGAGAGAGAGAGACATACAATACTGCTTTACCCAGGTCCTTGAGCACTCTAGTATGTGTGCTCAACCAGGTGTACCACCACCCTGCCCTCTAAGTAAAACGCACAGAGGTGCACTAATTATTTCACATCCTAAAATCAAGCATCTGCAACAAAATGGGCATTCCTTTAGGATGATGTCAATCTTTCCATCATTCTTTGAGGAGTATTTAACTGCCTAGCACTTCAAAAATGTCTTAGACTCATCTTGTACTTTCCCTGGAAAAGAGGTGGGAACTAAAGGTAGCCAGACAACAAGAGCATATGGGTGAGTTTATTCAGAGACCATAGCAAAGCTGTGACACATGAACTTGTTGATGTGGATTGCCTGGCCCACACAGTCACCCAGGCGCAATCAGAATATCATGAACTTTCTCTGGGTCTTGTTTTCACTTGATCTAGATTCAAAGTCCAATTAGGAGCATTCCAGTTGGTTGCCTGGCTGAATGCCTATCTCTGAGCCGTGAAGAAATAGAGGGAATGTGGGTGTCTGTCTCCACCAGCTATATAAAGAGGAGAGCCTCAGTCTACCAATATTCTCTGTAGTAGAGGACTATGCAGAAACAAGAACATGATTTGAACACTGGATGACCAGTGATGCCTCCCTTTGTGTATAATTCATAGTTAGGGAGATGGAGGTACAGATGGAAGGTAAAGAAAAAGTTGGGAATATTATGCACCAAACCAGCATGCTGGTAAATGTTTGACAGTTGGGGAGGGAACAACAGTTCTGAATCATGTTGTTGGCCTATTTCTGTTGTAGAAATACTTCCATCGTGGCCAGTGTCAACTAAGATGAAATTGAATGCTTAAGTTAGGGGCCAGCAAAATAGCTCACTTGGATAGCTTTGTGCTGCTTTGCTGTGTGTGCTTCCCAGGTTTGAGCCTGACTCCCATTGCACTGAAGGAAGCTTTGGTACTGTAGTCTCTTTCACTCACTTATCTCTGCCTCTGTGTTGCTATTGAAAAATAAATACACTAATTAAAATGATTTACTTATTGGGGCCAAGTGGTGGTGCACCTGGTTAAGCACACACTGCAATGTTACAATGTACAAGGACCTACGTTGGAACCCCCGTCCGTACATGCAGGAAGAAAGCTTTCTGAGTAGTGAAGCAGGTCTACTTGTGTCTCTCTGTCTCTCTCACTCTCTATTTCCCCCTCCCTCTCAATTTCTGGCTGTATTTAGCCAATAAATAAAGATAATAAAAATCATTTAAAAATATACTAACTGTGTAATTGGAACTCCAAAGACTTTTCTTTAGCTTAATTTTGTGTGTGCACTAACATTCCCTAGTTTTTGTGTGATCATTCTAAGAGTTGCTGCAAGATTACAGTGGATGTGATCTTTTAGCATGTGCTTTTATAAAAAGTGGTAGCTCCAGATGATATAGCAATCTACCTTATATAGAGCCTTCAGAAACTGTGAGTGGAGATGAATGCAGTGTGTGACCGGTGGTGATAAATGTATCTTTGTGTGTGAGTGTGCATGGTAGCTAATGTGCATGGTACTTGTGTGAGGGCCTGGTAGCTAATGTGTGTTTGAGATCCTATATACCAGCATGTACCAAGAATGTGTGTGTAGTTTTAATTATACTGCAATGTATACTCTGGTGTGTTATTTATACAGTACTAGTACTGTACACTGATTTTCCCTCCTTGTGTTTGCTGTTGCACACTGATTGCTAAGGGTGCATCAATTGTAAGCATCGAATACTCCATACTTTTCCTTCCCTGTGAATGGAATGAGAAAAGCCTTCTTTCTTTGCTTTAGGCAGCTGTCATCTCTTTGTGGTGACCCCATCTGGGTCACCTTAAGAAAAAAGTGTAGCAAGAACCGGCGTAAGAATCTCGGTGGGGGGGGGGGGTCGGAAGGTGGCGCAGTGGGTTAAGCGCAGTGGGTTAAGCGCATGTGGCGCAAAGCGCAAGAATCCCGGTTTGAGCCCCTGGCTCCCCACCTGCAGGAGAGTCGCTTCACAGGCGGTGAAGCAGGTCTGCAGGTGTCTATCTTTCTCTCTCCCTCTGTCTTCCCCTCCTCTCTCCATTTCTCTCTGTCCTATCCAACAACGAACAACATCAACAATGGCAATGATGATGACCACAGCGAGGCTACAACAACAAGGGCAACAAAAGGGGGAAAATGGCCTCCAGGAGCGGTGGATTCATGGTGCAGGCACCGAGCCCAGCAATAACCCTGGAGAAAAAAAAAAAGAATCCTGGTTTGAGCCCCGGGCTCCCCACCTGCAGGGGAGTCGCTTCACAAGCGGTGAAGCAGGTCTGCAAGTGTATATTTTTCTCTCCCTCCTCTGTCTTGCCCTCCTCTCTCTATTTCACTCTGTCCTATCCAACAACGATGACATCAATAACAACAATAATAACCACAACAATAAAACAACAAGGGCAACAAAAAGGAATATAAAGAAATAAAGTTAAAAAAAAGAAAAAAGTGTAACAGATTTCTCACTCCAAAAAAAATTACTTATTTAACATAAAGGGGGAGAAAGAGGAAGAGAGAACCCAAACATCACACCAGCATCTTTGATGCCTGATCAAACTCAGGACCTTATACAAGCAAATTCCATGCTCTATCCACTGCACAGCCTCCTGAGATGCCAGATTATGGTCTTTAATATGTAGTTTATCTGTGTTACCACTTTCCTGAAATCTCCATTCACAATGAGTACAAATTGTCAGGGAAGATTTGTGTTCTAATTTATTTCCAGACTTCTTCCATCTCTTCAGCCCTTGTTAGGGAGTTTCTTTCTTTTTTTAAAATTTTTTTATATTTATTTATTTATTTATTTATTTTCCCTTTTATTTCCCTTGTTGCTTTTTATTATTGTTACAGTTATTATTGTTGTTGTTATTGATGTCATCATCATTGGATAGGACAGAGGGAAATGGAGAGAAGAGGGGAAGACAGAGAGGGGGAGAGAAAGATAGACACCTGCAGACCTGCTTCACCGCCTGTGAAGCCACACCCTGCAGGTGGGGAGCTGGGGGCTTGAACCAGGATCCTTACACCAGTTCTTGCACTTTGTGCCACCTGTACTTAGCCCACTGCACTTAACCTGCTGCGCTACCACTTGACTCCTATCAGGGAGTTTCAAAACCTTCCAAAAGTGTGGTTGGAAAAACAGTTTAACTGGCTGTGAGCTCAGACCAATACGAACTCAAAGGTTACACAGGCTCTAGTGCCATATATATATGTATGTATGTATGTCCTGGGTCAGGTGGATGGAGGTAAATAGTTACTTCTACCCACAGAATTTTTCTCAAGAGTGGGAGCTACTTTCTGCCCTAATCCAACTTTCTAGTCCTTTTCTCTACTTTGACACCATTTTCTCAGATAATGGTTTTTTAAAAATTTTATTTATTTTCCCTTTTGTTGCCCTTGATGTCTTTTTGTTGTTGTAGTTATTATTGTTGTTGTTATTGGTATCATCGTTGTTAGATAGGACAGAGAGAAATGGAGAGAGGAGGGGAAGATAGAGAGGGGGCAAGAAAGATAGACACCTGCAGACCTGCTTCACCGCCTGTGAAGCAACTCCCCTGCAGGCAGGTGGGTAGCTGGGGGCTCTAACCAGGATCTTTAGGCCGGTCCTTGTGCTTTGCGTCATGTGCGTTTAACCTGCTGTGCTACCGCCCGACTCTGGAGACAATGGTTTTATCTAACTTCATGCTAGCTATCAAATTCAAGCAAAAACTACTGTAGTCATTGCCCATAGAAACATGCCTAAAATGGATTTCTGAGCTTTCTTCTACCAGAAAAGCCCCGATCTCATCTTCCCTGTTCCTACTTTTTGGTTCCTGTTCATTAACCATTTTGTCTCAATGTACTGCCATCTTTCAGACTTGATTCCACCCTGACTTCTCTGGGCAGACAACCTCACCAATGTGTCCTGGAACCTCACCTCTCCAGAGCCCTACCCCACTAGGCAAAGACAGAAATAGGCTGGGGTTATGGATTGACCTGCCAATACCCATGCACAGTGGAGAAGCAATTACAGAAGCCAGAACGCCTACTTCCTGTACAACTTTGATCCATACTCCCAGTAAGGGAGAAGTAATAGGAGGAAGAGGATAAGAGGGCTCTGAACTTTAGCTCGGTCAGGTCCCAGAGAGAGGGGACGAAAAAGATAAAAATTTTGGACGTAGTAATAGGGTGATGTAGGGCTTGGAGGGGAAGAGAGAAATGGACCTGGAAGAAAAAAGGGGTAAATATGTACAAATGCAGATGGATAGTTGTAGAGATGACAGTTGATCCATATCTGAAACTTTGAGAGAACCGTAGTGGTTTTCAATGGAGGGATTAGGGATTCAGAACTCTGGTGGTGGGAACGGTGTGGAATACCCTGTTGACATGTAATTTTGTAAATCACTATCAATTCACTAATAAAATTTTTTTTAAAAAAGTAGAAAGAGCTCAACTGGTAAGAACACAGATTTATATTATATTATATTAGTGGTTAATGATTTACAGTACAGTTGTTGAGACTTGAGTAAACTTTCTCATCTCACCACAATAGGTGATCAATCACATCCATATGATCTTAGTCAGTTATGAGTTCTTAAATGTATTTTGAGACTTGACTGATAAAATGTCTGACATTCTTTTTAAAAAATAAAGTATTTTGGGGGGCCAGGTGGTAGTGCAGCGGGTTAAGACCACATGGTGCAAAGCGCAAGGACCGGTGTCAGGAGCCCAGTTCCAGCCTCCAGCTCCCCACCTACAGGGGGGTCACTTCACAAGCGGTGAAGCAGATTTGCAGGTGTCTATCTTTCTCTCCCCCACTCTGTCTTTCTCTCTTATCTCAATTTTTCTCTGTCCTGTCCAACAACAACGACAGCAATAGCAACAATAATAATAACATCAACGATAAACAACAAGGGCAACAAAAGGGAAAAATAGCTTCCAGGAGCAGTAGATTCCTAGTGCAGGCACTGAGCCCCAGCAATAACCCTGGAAGCAAACATATATATTTACTTACTTTTGCCTCCAGGGTTAACACTGGGGCTTGGTGCCTACACTAAGAATCCACTGCTCCTGGAGGCCATTATTCCCATTGTTGTTGTTGCTATTGCTGTTGTTGTTGGATAGGACAGAGAGAAATATAGAGAGAAGAGGAGACAGAGAGGGGGGAGAAAGACACCTACAGACCTGCTTCACTGCTTGTGAAGTGACCCCCCTGCAGGTGGGGAGCCTGGGGCTGGAACCAGGATCCTTATGCAGGTCCTTGTGCTTCGTGCCATGTGCACTTAACCCGCTGTGCTACCCCCCAGACTCCTATTTATTTACTTTTAATGAGAGAGATGCAAAGAGAAAGGGAGGTGGGAGACCAGATCACTGCTCAGCTTTGGCTTATGGTGGTACTGGGGACTGAACCTGGGACCCTTGGTGCCTCAGGCATGAAAGCCTATTTGTATAACCATTATGCTGTCTCCTCAGCTGCTCCTCTGACATTCTTTAAATTTGTAGTCTCATTCTTGGAAGTTTTTCATGTACACTGAGAACTGACCTATATGGGGAATCTTTTCTATATTGTTTATATACATAGGACCTTTTCCGCTCTCTCCTTCTGAGTGTGTGTGTGTGTGTGTTAGCAGGATTATTGCTGGGGAAGAGCACAAGTCTTGTATGCTTGAGGATCCCAGTTCAATTCCCAGCACCTAAAGTACTGGGAATGGTGTTCTGACTTTTTCTTTTTTTTAAAATTTTTAAAAATATTTATTTTATTTATTTATTCCCTTTTGTTGCCCTTGTTTTTTTTTATTGTTGTAGTTATTATTGTTGTTGTCGTTATTGGATAGGACAGAGAGAAATGGAGAGAGGGAGGGGAAGACAGAGAGGAGAAAGATAGACACCTGCAGACCTGCTTCACCGCCTGTGAAGCAACTCCCCTGCAGGTGGGGAGCCGGGGTTCGAACCAGGATCCTTATGCCAGTCCTTGTGCTTTGCGCCACCTGCGCTTAGCCCACTGCACTACAGCCCAACTCCCGTTCTGACTTTTTCTTTCTCTGTCTTTGACTCTCATGTGAAACTCTCTCTCTTTTTTTCCCAAGAATTTTTATTCATTTTAATGAGAGAGAGAGAGAGGAAGAGAGAAAGAAAGACAAGAGTGCTACTCAGCTCTGGCATATGATGGTACTGGTGATTAAACCTAGGACTTCAGAGCCTCAGGCACGAGAGTCTTTTGCATAACCATTATGCTGTCTCCTTAGCCCTGAAATTCTCTATCACATGTGAAATAGATAAAATCAAATCTTTAAAAAGAAGAAAAGGGGCTAGAGAGACAGCATAATGGTTATGCAAAGGACTTTCATACCTGAAATTGTAGGTTTCAGTTTTAATCCCCAGTACCTCCATAAGCCAAAGCTGAGCAGTGCTTTGTACTCTCTATTGTTCCATATCATCTCTTACTCATTAAAATTAAAATATTTAAAAAAGGTGGAGGTAGATAGCATAATGGTTACGCAAAGAGACTCTCATGCCTGAGGCTCCAAAATCTTAGGTTCAGTCCCCTGCACCACCATAAACCAAAGCTGAGCAGCGCTCTGGTTAAAAAACAAACACCTTCCACAAACGCTGGAAAATAGCTCACTTGGATAGTGTGCTTCTTTGTTATGTGTGTGACTCAGGTTGAGTCTGCCCCCCCCCCCCCCTGCATTGAAGGAAGTTTTGGTGCTGTGGGAATCTATCCATCTGTCAGTCACAAAACAAAAGCAAAGCAAAGGGAAGTAAAACAACACAACATAACACAACACAACTGGGCTGGGTGGTTGTGCAACTAGTAAAGTGCACAAGTTACCATGCCTGTGGGCCCAGTTCAGGCCCCCAGTTCCCAGCTGAAGGAACTGCAGGAGCTTCATGAGCAGATGTCTCCTCTTTTCTCTCTCACTGTGTCTCCTCATTCATTCTCAATTTCTCTCTTTTTTAAATAAAAATTTTCTATTTATTTATTATTATTACTTTTATAGTTATTTATTTATTCCTTTTTTGTTGTCCTTGTTTTTTTATTCTTGTTGTAGTTACTGTTGTTGTTGTTATTGATGTTGTTGTTGGATAGGACAGAAAGAAATGGAGAGAGGAGGGGAAAACAGAGAGGGGGAGAGAAAGATAGATACCTGCAGACCTGCTTCACCACCTGTGAAGCGACTCCCCTGCAAATGTGGAGCCTGGGTCTTGAACCGGGATCCTTGTGCTGGTCCTTGCGCTTTGTGCCACCTGCGCTTAACCTGCTCGCTACCGCCCGACTCCCCCTTATTTATTATTGGATAGAGACAGAGAAGTTGAGAGGGGGGAGAGACAGATATAGAGAGAAACAGACAGAAACCTTCAGCTCTACTTCACTCATAAAGCTTTCCCCCTGCAGGTAGGGACTAGGGCTTAAACCTGGGTCCTTGTGCACTGTAGTATGTGTGTGTGCTTAACCAGGTGTGCCACCACCTGGCCCCCTCAATTTCTCTGTTTCTATCCAATAATAATAGTAATGATGGAATACCACTCAGCTGTTAAAAATGATAAAGTCACAGAAGAAAGGAAGACATTACTGTGAAGGACTTTTTTTTTTTTTTTTTTTGCCTCCTGGGTTATTGCTGGGGCTCAGTGCCTGCACCACAAATCCACTGCTCCTGGAGGCTATTTTTTCCCCTTTTGTTGCCCTTGTTGTTTTATTGTTGTTGTGGTTATTATTGTTGTTGTTATTGATGTCGTTACTGTTGGATGGGACAGAGAGAAATCGAGAAGGGAGGAGAAGACAGAGAGGGGAGAGAAAGATAGACACCTGCAGACCTGCTTCACTGACTGTGAAGTAACTCCCCTGAAGGTGGAGCCTGGGGCTCAAATCAGGATCCTTAAGCCGGTCCTTGCACTTTATGCCTTGTGTGCTTATACTGTGCGACCCCCTGATATTTTTCTTTTTTTTTGAAAGATAAGTGAGACCTAACTTTTTTTCATAATAGGGAAAATCAGTATGTAGACTAAAAAAATAGAGAAAAAAATATATACACATTTCCGTTGCTATAGATTCAACAATATGTGCATCCCTGATCTTAGAGTTTATCAGATTCTCACTCTAAGTTATGGTTCTGATCCATATGTTTTTTTAACTTCTTTATTGGGGGATTAATGTATTATATTCAACAGTAAATACAATAGTTTGTACATGTATAACATTTCTCAGTTTTCCACATAATAATACACCCCCCACTAGGTCCTCTGTCATCCTTTTTGATCCATATGTTTCTATACATCTACTAGAGATTGCTATCACTTCATGGGCAACACAGGAACATTTGATTAAAGAAAATTGATGAAATCATCTCCTTTGAGTCATCTAGGGTTGAACTAGCAGGCACCATGTTAAGTGAGATAGAACCAAAAGAGAAGAACAAACACTAAATGCTCTCACTTGTAAGTGGGAGGGAGGAAGAACACAAAATGAAAAGTGCATGTGGCATGGTATATTGCATCAAAGTAAAGGACCCTGGAGGGGGTGTCAGGCGGTGGCACACTGGGTTAAATACATACAGTACAAAGTACAAGGATTCCAGTTTGAGCCCCCAACTCTCCACCTGCAGGGAGGTTGCTTCACAGCGGTGAAGCAGGTCTGCAGGTATCTATCTTTCTCTTCCCTTCTCTATCTTTCCCTCCCCTCTCAATTTCTCTCTGTCCTGCCCAATTAAAAAAAAAAAAAGCTAGCTAGCTGCCAGGAGCAGTGGATTCATAGTGCAGGCACTTTGCCCCAATGATAACCCTGGAGGCAGTAAATAAAGGACTGTAGGGACGGAGTGAGTGGAGAGGTGGAAGAGAACTTTGGAGTCTCCTACTTTTCTAAAAAAAAGATTTTATTTATTTATTAATGTGAAAGATAGCAGGAGAGAGAAAGAACCAGCCATCACTCTGGTACATGTGCTGCCGGGGATTGAATTCAGGACCTCACGCTTGAGAGTCCAATGCTTTATCCACTGTGCCACCTCCCGGACCACTGGAGTCTCCTATTGCATAATGAAACTGTACTCATTGGCTGCATTGTAAAGCATTAATCCCTTCAACAACAACAAAAATAATAAAAAGACGAGCTTTCATAGTACAGGCAGTGAGTCCTGGTGATAACCCTAATGGGAAAAAAATTATTTACATGGTGGGTGGGGGAGGGTGCTCAGAGTATCACTCCAATATATGCAGTGCATGGGATTGAAGCCTGGTGTCATGCATGCAAGTGCTGTGCTTTACTTGTGGAGCCACCTTCCAGGTCCACCATATTAATTAGTTAAGCCAACAAATTTCCCCCTTTAGGGCTGGCAAAATATCTCACTTGGATACTATGCTGCTTGGCCATGTAAAGGATGTGTGCCACAGCTCTGCTCCACTGCTTTGGCCTTTTTGTATAGTGTTCCCATGTGGTGGCCAGGGACTTGAATCTGGGTCCTTGTGCATGGCAAAGTGTGCTCCCAACTGGGTTGACTATCTCCTGGTCCCAAGAAGCAATTTTGAATCCTGTTTTCTCCCTCTCTCCCTTTTTTCTCTTTTTGCTTCATTCTCATCACATTTATTTCTATATTTTTAAAGTTAATTGCTTAGATTTCTTTCTTAGTTGTGCACATTCTATTATTGTTCATCAGAGACCTCTGTGGGACTTTTTTTTTACTGCCAGATTAACTCAAATTGCAATTCATCTTTTTATTTCTTTTGTTATGAACTATACGTCCTCTCTTGAACCTGAGCTGTTATTATTTCTTTTAAAATTTCTTTTAATTTTTATTTATAAAATGGAAGTATTGACAAGACCATAGGATGAGAGGGGTACAATTCCACACAGTTCCCACCACTAGAATTCCGTATCCCCTCCCCTTTCCTGATAGCTTTCCTATTCTTTAACCCTCTTCGAGTATGGACCCAGGGTCATTATGGGGTGCAGAAGGTAGAAGGTCTGGCTTCTGTAATTGCTTCCCCGCTGAACATGGGTGTTGGCAAGTCGATCCATACTCCCAGCCTGTCTCTCTCTTTCCCTAGTCGGGCAGGGATCTGGGAAGACGGGGCTCCAGGATCGTCCTTCCTTTTAGCCAGAGCAGTGTTCAACTCTGGCTAATGGTCGCATGGGGGATTGAACTTGGGATCTCTGGTACCTCAGACATGAAAGTCGTTTGCATAGCTTTTATGCTATCTACCCCGCCCCACTTTGCCCTCCTTTAGGTACTCAAGTTATGGGCGGAGAGCTGAGGTGGCTGGTGCCTTAGCCAAGCGCAGCACCCGCTCCACTTTAGGGGGCACTGTGTGTGCCAGACACAACACTGGAGACTTTACCCCCATTCTCGTAGCCTGAGCAGTGGGAGTGATGACTGTATCCCATTTGGACATATGAGAAAGCCGAAGCACGGAAAGCTGAATAGCAGAGCCAAGGCTTCATGGTTAGTAAGAGATAGACATGGACTCCAAGACGTGCTTTTACGCACTGCCCCACGAACTGTGACCACTAAGTATGGACTGCGAGCTGGCGAGGAGAGCCTGAAGGGTCGGGGACCGAGAAGGGACGTTGGAGACCTGAGGAAACTGAAGTGGTTGTCTGGGGAGCGGCGCAGGAGCGCAAGTGTAGTTGTGCGCACCCGGCGGGGCTTCCCGACCCGGGTTTTCCGGGGAGGGCTCAGCTTGGCAGGTGGGAGCAGCTGTGGGCGGGGCTTCCCGGGCCAGGTGAGGCGCGGGCGAGCTGGCGGGAAAGGCAGGTACGCGCGGCCCCTGCAGTGAGCGCGCAAGTTGGAGCTCCCAGGCTGCTGGGCGAGGCACTCCAGGAGTCCTGGGACCGGCCGGGCTGACTGGGTCTCAGCGGGGGCGGAAGAGCGGGGAGCCGCGCCCGGCCCAGCCCAGGTGCAGGTCCCCGGGGCGGGGTTTGGGAACTGGCTGAGGGGGGCGGTGGGTGCCGGTTCGATTGGAGACCAGACGAGCCCGGTGGCGCGCGGAGGACCTGGGCGGCCAGAGGCGCGGACTTCGCAGCATGTTTTCCCGAAACCACCGGAGCCGGGTCACCGTCGCCAGGGGCTCCGCCCTGGAGATGGAGTTCAAACGCGGCCGTTTTCGTCTGAGTGTCTTCAGCGACCCGCCGGAGGTGAGCGCCCCTTGCCCCCGCCGCCCCTGCCTGGGCTCTCGCAGCCCCGCGCCCGCCTCCGCTGCTGCCCCGGCCCCGCACGCGGCTCTGCCTCCCAAGCCCGCCGCTCCCGCCCTGGCTCCAGCAGCCAGGTCTCCCGCAGGGGGGCGGAGACGCAGCGAGCCCCTTGTTGTTGACTTGAAAAGTGAGGCGCGGCCGCTTGGTTCGTGGGTCGGACCTGTGCCTCCCCAGACACTCTGGTGTAGTTTGGGATGATTCACTTCTCCTTTCTGGAATAACTCCGGGTTGGCCTAAATATAAGAGGTTCCAGACGCGATACCCCAAAATGTGTCTGGACCCCGGTCCCTCCCGGGCACGCTGTGGCAAAGGGCGGCGGCCACTCGGCGGGCGCCTGACAGCCCAGACCCGGCCGGGCACGCAGCACCCCACCCCCGTGTCGCCAGCCCCTTCCCACGCCCTGGGTCCATCTCCCGGGACAGTCACTGCGGTCTCGAGCTGCAGGCCAGATCGCACCCCCTGTCTGCCACTCCCTTTCGTTGAATCTCTCTTCGACTGCTTCTCTGCATCCTCCGAAGGGCTGGGAGAGAGAGAGAGTGTGTGTGGGGGGGTCGGCTTCCGTGGACCGATTTGGGGTTATTTCCCACACGTTCACCCAGTTCCCCTGAGTCCAGCCTCTGCAGTGAATGTCCTCGCTCTGCTCTGAGCCCTACCTGGGTGCGGGAGGGACCGACCTGTGGGGCTGAGCGGAGAGGTTGTCCCAAGGTCAGTTGTCTTTCCCTGCGGCGCTGCCGGGAGAGGGTTAAGTGAGGGGGCCTGGCTCCCGCCCCACCGGGATTCTAGACTCGCTTCGGCCCCCTCCCAGCCTCCTCTTTCCCCTCCGGCCCGAACAAAGACGCTTTCAACACCGTCCTGCCGTCCGGGCCTTCACTGACTCATAAGTTAGTGGACCTGGCGGAGAGGGCCCTTGTCTGTTACGCGCAATCCCTGGGTGCGGGGGCTGGAGTGGGGGCCAGAGATGGGGGAGGGGCCTGGGGGCCGCCCCCAGACGGTCAGGCCCTCGGGGGCCCTGGAGGAGCTGGGGCGGAGCTACTAGCTGGGCCTGCTGCCGAGGGGAGTGTGACTCCGGGCCTGGTGGAGGGGGTGGCGGCGGTGGCAAAACTGCAGCTGGCTGGGAGCTGGGGCTGGTTTCCTGTCTGGAAGGGAAGGGGCCCAGGAGGGGAGCAGGCCAGCAGCGAACAGGCACACCCCTGCTTTCTCTCTCCCCCCACCCCCTTCTCTTCCCTCCTACTGGAAAAGCGAGGTAATCGTGAGCCCAGAGTGGGGCGGGCTGGATGGGGGCTCCCGTTTGCAGTAGGTGGCCACATTTACTCCTTTGTCCCACTCGCTGGGCTCACTGTTCCCGCCAGTCCACAGTTCCAACTCGTTTCTGCCTCAAGCTCTGCCCGAGACCCAGTGGGAAGCCTCCAGACTCCTTGCAGAGGCCAGCACTCTCTGAACCTGCAGGAGGAGTCCCCTCCCAGCCCCCTTCCAGCTGTGCCTGCCCCTCACGCCCTCCCGGCACACAGATTCTCTGTCTGCCAGACCAGAGCTGTGGGCGGGTGCTGAGGAGGGGCCGGAGTGCGAATGAAAAGGCCTTTTTCTTCCACAGCTGGGAGAACAGTTGCCACCAAAGCAAGACTGGACACTCTGTGCCCAGAGCCCCCTCTGCAGCTGGCCTCCTCTCCTGGAACTGAGTCCACCTCATCTTGCTCTCCTCTCCTCCCATGTCTGGCTCTCACCAGGGCCTCGGGACTGCAGGAGGCCAGGAAAGTCTGTCTCAGCGGCCAGAGAGGTCTAACGGGAGTGCAGAGGGACAGGGGCAGCTTCTGCCCACTTCTTTCAAGACCAGGGAAGCAGCGGGAAGAGGAATTGTGGGACTCCGTGGTGCCTACGTATACCCGCCCCTCTGGAGGGGTTGTCTAGGGGAGGGACACTGGGGGGCGCAGAGATGCAGGACAGATTGCACATCCTGGAGGACCTGAATATGCTCTACATTCGGCAGATGGCGCTCAGCCTGGAGGTAAATGCCCCGTTCCGGGAGCACACCTACTCGCATGCACCCCAGCCCTTCTGGGCTCTGTCCATCCCTGCTAGGGTTGAAGGAGGAGGGTCTGCTCCGAGGAAGGGTTGGGTGGTTCCGTAGGCCCTGTGTTGGGGGCTGTGTGTGGGTGCAGGCACACTTCTGCCTACCAGAGCATTATGTTGGCTGCATGGCCTTTCTGTGGGTATCTAGAAGCTCTGTGGATGGGTGTGGATGTGTACTCTTTTCAGAGATTTGAAGAAGACAGGAGTTCAATCAGTGTTTGCAGGAAGGATGTGATCTTTCTAGGGAGGGGGAAGGGGACTTTGGGGCAGGATGTAAGGATTCTGCTAGCCTTACTGGGAACTGTTTGTTCTTTTCTTTTATTATTTATTTATTATTTTTATTTGTTTGTTTTGCTACTAGAGTCATTGCTAGGTCTGTGTGCCTGCACAATGCCACCATTCCTAGTTGGCATTTTTTCTTTTTTTTCTTTCTTTCTCCTTTCCTTGATAGCAGATGAAAGACACAGAGATAGGGAGAGAAAGGGGGAGATTGGCAAAAGGAGAGACACCTGTAGCACAGCTCCACTGCTAGTAAATCTGCCCCTGCAGGTGGAGACTGGGGGCTTGTGCACTCTACTGGAAACATGTGCACTGTAGTGAGTATGTCACCACTCAGACCCTCTTTTTTATTGTATTTATTTTTTTATTATAATCATGTTGCTGGGATTTGATGTGGTCACTAGAAATCTACCAATCCGAGTGCTATTCCCTCCCCCCATTTTTTTCCTTTTGTTTTATTTGGTAGGACAGAGAGACATTGAAAGGGGAGGGGGAGGGAGTAAGAAAGACATGCACCTGCAGACTTGCTTCATTGCTTGTGAAGCATCCCCCCGAAGGTGGTTCAGCACCACCATAAGCCAGAACTGAGCAGTGCTCTGGTTTCTTTATCTCTCCCTCTTGATCTTATTTATTTATTTAATAAAGTACCCAGGGTGGGGCAGGAGAGATAGACTTAAAGGTCCCAGGTCCCATCCCTGGCACCACCACAGGCCAGATCTGAGCACTGTGGTGCTCTGGTGTCTTTTTTTTTTTTTTTTAATGAAAATAAATCTTCAACAAAAGAGAATGTATGCAAGTTAAAGTGTTCAGAGTGAAGATGGAGAAAGGGATGAATTTGAAACAAAGGTAGATCTGATAAGGTTTGTTGACTGACTGGATTTGAAGAGTGAGGCAATGAGTGGACACCAGGATGATTCCCTGGAGTGTGCCTAAGCAACTAGTTGGTGTGGTAATTTATTTACTGAGATTGAGGAGATGGAGGAAACTGGAAGTGACTTCCTTCACCACACGTGCACAGGTGAGGGGTGCTGCTGAGGCAGGACTGTAAAGGTCCAGGTCCTGCATGTGCTGTCCACCCCCCACTCCCAGCCCCTCAGCCTCTCCCTGACTCCTTGGGTCATAACAGACATTACTATCTAGTCCATCATAACACTGCATCAGGAGGGAGTGTTTTTTTTTTTTCTTTCTTTTTTTCTTTTTTGCCTCCAGAGTTATTGCTGTGGCTTTGTGCTTGCACTACAAATCCACTGCTCCTGGAGACTATTTTTTCCCATTTTGTTGTTGTTGTTTATTGTTGCCATTGCTGTTGTTGTTGGATAGGACAGAGAGAAATGGAGAGAGGAGGGGAAGACAGAGAAGGGGAGAGAAAGATAGACACCTGCAGACCTGCTTCACTGCTTGGGAAGCAACCCCCCTACAGGTGGAGAGCTGGGGTCTCGAATCGGGGTCCTTGCTCTTCGTGCCATGTGCACTTAACCCACTGAGCTACTGCCTGGCCCCCGAGGGTGCCTTCTCTCTCTCTCTCTCTTTCTTAAATGTTTGTTTATTCCCTTTTGTTGCCCTTGTTGTAGTTATTATTGTTGTTATTGATGTCGTCGTTGTTGGATAGGACAGAGAGAAGTGGAGAGAGGAGGGGAAGATGGGGAGAGATAGACAGACACCTGCAGACCTGCTTCACTGCTTGTGAAGCAGCTCCCCTGCAGGTGGGGAGCCAGGGGCTTGAACCAGGATCCTTACGCCAGTCCTTGCACTTGGCGCTTTGTGTGCTTAACCTGCTATGCTACCGCCTGACTCCTGAGGGGGTGCCTTTTAAAAATTAATTTATAGAGACAGAGAAGGCAGAGAGAGTGAAAGTTGGCTACACTAAAGCTTCCTTCAATGAGGTTGGAGCCAGGCTGGAACATGGGTCACATGAATAGCAAATCAGCACACTATCTAAGTGAGCTATTTTGTCAGTTCTGGAGGACACTCCTCTTTTCAGTTTGTTTGCCTGGAGAGCGTCACCAACCCCCCTGCCCCCGGCACTGCTCAGCTCTGGCTTATGGTGGTGCTGGGGACTGAACCTGAAAAACATTTGGTGCCTTTGGCATGATGTTTTCATGTATCCATCATGCTATCTCCTTAGTTCTGGATCACTCATATTTTTTCCTTTTTAAAAATATTTATTTATCAAGTAGATAGAGACAGTCAGATATCAAGAGGGGGGAGTAGGGCGGTAGCGCAGCGGGTTAAGCGCATGTGACACAAAGCACAAGAACTGGCGTAAGGATCCCGGTTCGAGCCCTGGTTCCCCACCTGCAGGGGAGTCGATTCACAAGTGGTGAAGCAGATCTGCAGGTGTCTTATCTTTCTCTCCCCCTCTGTCTTCCCCTCCTTTCTCCATTTTTCTCTGTTCTATCCAACAATGAGGACATCAATAGCAACAATAACTACGACAATAAAAACAAGGGCAACAAAAGGAAATAAATTAATTAATTAAAAAATGTTTTTAAAAAAGAAATCAAGAGGAAGGGGGTCATAGAGAGGGAGACAGAAACACCCACAGCACTGCTTCACCACTCCTGAAGATTTCCTTTTGCAGGTGGGGACTGGGGGGCTTGAAGCTGGGTCCTTATGCATTGTCACATGTGTGCTCAACTACGTGCACCACCATCTGGCCCCTGGGTCACACTTTTCTAATATTTAAGAAATGTGCCCAATAAGCTTTTGGAACTCTGATACTACCTACTGCCCTCTGTTAACACTGAGATAAAATCTATTTGCCATCCCTAGTTTTCTGCACTGCCCACGCTAATAGTCACACATATCTATACATTTAGTCACATTTTATTTCACTAGAATGAAATAAAATCTAGTTTCTTTAAAATTTTTTTATTATCTTTGTTTATTTGGATACAAACAGCCAGAACTCAAGAGGAATGGAGAGGTAGAGAGGGAGAGAGACAGAGACACCTGCAGCCCTGCTTCACCATTCATGAAGCTTTCCCCCTGCAGGCGGGGGCCAGGGGCTTAAACCCAGGTCCTTGCACATTGTAACCTGTACTCAGTCAGGTGTGTCACCACTCAGTCCCTAAAATCTAGTTTCTTGTTTGTTTTGGTCATATTTCCAGTGCTAGATGACTACTGAGCATTTTCATTCCCAAAGAATATTTTAGTAAACAGAGTCAGTCTAGCTCTTAAAATGTTTACATATTGAGTCAGTAAAGTAGTTCACCTGAATTGCAGCTCAGGTTCAAGGCCATCTCTCACACACTGAAAGAAGCTTCAGTGCTGTGGTTTCTTTCTCTCTCTTCTTGTCTCTATCTAAAAAGAAAGAAATTTCTATTAAAATTTAAGATGATCTTTATTTACTTATTGATTGACACAGCCCTAGATGGCCCTAGATGGAGAAAGAATAATTTTTATTTATTTATTTATGAGGAGGAGAAAGAACAAGATACTGCTCTGATACATGTGTTGCCAGGGGTAGAACTCAGATCCTCATGCTTGAGAGTCCAGCAGCTTGTCCGCTGCTGGACCTCCTGGACCACCAAGAAAAATTTTTCTGGAGGAGGTAACAAGCCACAAGTAAAAGGAGTGGGGAATGACAGAGTGTGCAAGGACCCAGGTTCAAGCCCCAGGTCACCACCTACAGGGTGAGCAGGGTTACAGGTCTCTCTCCCCACCCAACCCCTGTGCATATATATCTCCTTTCCATATCAGTTTCTCTCTATCTCTATTCAATACATAAATCAATATGATATAGAAAGATTTGTTGGTTTATTAAGTACAGAGAGAACCAGTGTATCACTCTGGTACATGTGGTACCCAGGACCAAACTCAGGGACACCATGCTTGCAATGTCCTGTGCTCTACCAGCTGCATCACTGCCCCTGCAGGGGAACATTGCTTTTCAACGTGTGTTGGATTTAGGTAGATGCTAGACTTCTCCAATTAATCCTCAAACATTGCTACAAAAGAGGTATAATACCCTCCAGTTTACAAATTGAGACTCTGGAGGTTGAGTTCTCACAGCTGGCTAAGTTCCTGAGCCAAGAGATGAATTTAGCCTTAGTGGAGATTCTGAAGGTGATGGAAAGCTGAACAGGAAGTGGGGGGCAGAAGAGACCGGGAAGGGTCAGGAGAGATGTCAAGGAGGGCCTAATGTGTGCTGCAGCTTCTGCCCATGACTCATCCTCTTTCAGCCCCATGTGACCTGACCCTGGGCCAGCTGACATCCCGTTCTGGGCTCTTTCCCAGGAGAGCGGTGAGAATTCTGCCTGCCTGGAGAGAGAGGGGGTGTGTGGGGACAGGGAGTGAAGAGCTGGGGAGAGGGGGGGGCCCAGCACAGTGGTTCAGAGCCTGCACCAAGGGCATGAGCAGTAGAAGAGGTATTCTAGGGTGCTTCCTGTTGGGGCTGGGAAGATAATCTACCTCCTCTAGTGATTTCTCCACACCCCCAGTAATTCCATTATAGACCATCCCTCTCCTTTGAGCTCCCAGGCAAGTGATCACCTTACATAACTGCCTGCAGCCTCAACCCAGCGTGGAGGCTGCGGAGGCTGCAGAGGCTGCAGGGTGACCCCACCTCAGCTCTCTTCCTTTCTGCCAGGATGGCTTCTACTGGCAGTGCTGCTGGGAGCCCAGCCCAGCCTGTAGCCCAGGACCAAAGGAGCCTCCCAGCTGCTCTCGCGGTTACCAGCTGATGTCAGGCTGATGTCACCAACGCCGGGGGGGGGGGGGGGGGGGGGGGGGGGGGGGGGGGGGGGGGCTGCCGGCTCCAGAGCATCGCCAATGGACAGGGCTAGGGAAGCATCCGTGAGTGTTGGGACCCAGGGGAAGGAGCTGGTGGGGAAGGGGCCTCCCTGCCACAACTCATTTGGGGTGTTTGTGGGAGAAGTTGGATGTAAAATAGATAGAGATTGGCAAACAGCGAAGCTTAGCAGAGGTGGGAGTCTGGTACAGACAGTGTCAGGGAGGAGGTTGAGTGCTGGTGAGTGATCTGGGAGGACTTCCTGATGGAGAGGGATGTTGCAATCTGGTTGGCCTGTTTTCCTGGGGTCCGTAAGGGAAATGGGGATAATGCTGTGATGAGAATCAGTTCCTCTCTCTCTCTTTTCTTCTCTCTCCCCTTCCCCAAGTCAGGAAATAGTGAAGAATTTGCAGGGAGTTATACAAGGCTTTTGGGAACAGGGGTTTAGGAGGTTCAAGTTCTGGAAACTTGCAGGCAGGAGCCATCAGAGACAAGCAAGGACACAGGGTGTGGAGGAGAGTTGGCATGAAGACAAGTTGGGGGTGTTCAGGTTCACTCCATTCTTCCAGTGTGATGGCTCCACTTGACTTGTCTCCTGGATGGATCTGAGCACTGAACTGGGGCTAGCCCAACCTTCTCTCTGAAGCCTGCCCCAATTTGCCTCAACCAAAACCACACAGGGTCTCTTTCAGCCTGTGTATTTACACTGTGTTGTGCATGTATGGAACGGCCATTAGTATGTGCATCACTCACATCCTAGCTGGACTTTCTATGTGAAGCCTTGTGTAGCATAGGGATGGGCCAGTGTTTGTTGGGGGAGGTAGCATCATTGAAGTTAGCGTCACAGGCTGGTGAGACAGCTCCCCTTGCAAGGTGCTTGGTCAGCCCTGCCTGAAACCCAGGGGTAAGCCCAGGCCCCACCACACTGGGGGGGAGCTTTGGTGCTGTGATCTATTTCCCTTTGTCTCTGTCTCTATCTGAAAATATTGGTCTAGAGTGGTGAAGCCCCAGCAATGGCAAAATAAATAATAAAAAGAAAAAAATAAGCACCTCTACCACTCATGTATACCATCTGCTGAATGCTTTACATGCCTGCCTCACTGAATCCTGGAACTGGGGACTATTTCCATATTTATTTATTTAACTCTCTCTATATATTTTTCTTTTTTTTTTTTTTATTTAAGAAGGGATAAACTAAAAAAACCATAGGGTAGGAGGGGTACAACTCCACACAATTCCCACCACCCAATCTCCATATCCCATCCCCTCCCCTGATAGCTTTCCCATTCTCTATCCCTCTGGGAGCATGGACCCAGGGTTTTTGTGGGTTGCAGAAGGTGGAAGGTCTGGCTTCTGTAACTGCTTCCCCGCTGAACATGGACGTTGACTGGTTGGTCTATACTCCCAGCCTGCCTCTCTCTTTCCCTAGTAGGATGTGTCTCTGGGGAAGCAGAGCTCCAGGACACATTGGTGGGGTCTTCAGTCCAGGGAAGCCTGGCCGGCATCCTGATGACATCTGGAACCTGGTGATTGAAAAGAGAGTTAACATACAAAGCCAAAGAAATTGTTGAGCAATCATGGACCCAAAGGTTGGAATAGTGGAGAGCAAGCGTTAGGGGGATACTCACTGCAAACTCTAGTGTACTTCTGCTTTCAGGTATATATTTTGCAGTAGTTTATGGATACGTGTGAACATATGCTGTCTCTCATAGAAACTGGTGTATATCTAGGTTTTGGGTCTTTGTTAGAAAGTGAACCACCTGGGATGGAATTAGAGTATATTATGAAAGGAAAGGTCTCACCTGAGTAATGAAGCTGAAGGGTTGTCATTCCACACGTGAAGTCTCTGGACACAGTCTGAAGTGAAGCATGTTGAGGTGGCACTCGTTGCGTTAACTCATATTTTATTGCTACCAGGATTATCAATGCGGCTAGGTGCCAGCACTATGGACCCATTGCTCCCAGCAGCTATATTTTCCCTTTTTTTCCTCTAATAATATTTTATTATCTTTATTTATTTATTGGCTGGAGACAACCAGAAGTCAAGAGTGAAGGGGGAGATAGAGAGGGAGAGAGATGGAGAGACACTTGCAGCCCTGCTTCACCACTCACAAAGCTACTCCCCTGCAGGTGGGGACCAGGGGCTCGAACCCAGATCCTTGCACTTAGTACTATGTGGGCTCAACTAGGTACGCCACCACCCGGCCCTCTTTTATTTTATTTGATAATACAGAAAAATTGAGAGGGGACAGGGAAATAGAGAGGGAATGAGAGATAGTTACTTGCAAGCTTGCTTTACCAGTCATGAAGCCTCCCTACTGCAGGTAGGGAGTGGGGGCTCAAACCCAGACCCTTGCGCATGTTAATGTGTGCCCTCAACTGAGTGTGCCACTGCTATCCTCCCACCCCCAACCATGTTCATTTTATTATAGATAGAAATATCTAGGCTTGGGGTGAGTGGTGGGGTGGTTGGGTAAAATGCTCAGTGCTTTTTATATATTTATTTTTTAAACTTTCTTTTTTTCCCCTTTTCGTTGTCCTTGTTGTTTATCATCATCGTCGTTGTTGTTGTTGTTGGATAGGACAGAGAAATGGAGAGAGGAGGGGAAGACAGAGAAGGGGAGAGAAAGAGAGATCTACAGACCTGCTTCACTGCTTGTGGGGTTGGGGGGGGGAGGGCTTGAACCAGGATCCTGAACCAGGATCCTGATGATCAATGCACTTTCCACCATGTGTGCTTAACCCACTGTGCTACCGCCCAGCTCCCCATAGTGCTTTTTTTTTTTTAAATTTATTTTTTATTTAAGAAAGGATAAATTGGCATTTTGCACCAAAGTAAAAGACTCTGGGGTGGGTGGGTGGGGAGAATACAGGTCCATGAAGGATGATAAATGACATAGTGGGGGTTGTATTGTTAAATGGGAAACTGGGGAATGTTATGCATGTACAAACTATTGTATTTACTGTTGAATGTAAAACATTAATTCCCCAATAAAGAAATTTAAAAAAAGAAAGGATAAACTAACAAAACCATAGGGTAGGAGGGGTACAACTCCACACAATTCCCACCACCCAATCTCCATATCCCTCCCTTCCCCTGATGTTGTATGCTTTACATTGGGTTGTTCTAGATCTCCCCCGCCAAGAGAATTGGATCAGTCCAGTTAGTTTTCAGCCCGCTTGGCCCCGCCCCTAGGAACCCCGCCAGAGTTCCAGGGTTCCTGAGTGCCAGAGTTTCAGAGTTGGAGAGTTAGAGAGGGTTCCTGAGTTCCTGAGTTACAGAGTAGGAGAGGGTTCCAAAGTGGGAGAGCGCCAGAGTTCCAGAGTTCTAGAGTTCGGGAGTTCGAGAGTTCCTGAGTTCCAGAGTTAGAGAGAGTGCTTGCGCCGCCGCAAAGAGACAGCAGAGTTCTGTTTGGTGATTAGTTTGGTTTAGTTTATGAATCGTTGTTCCTGAATAAAGAAATACAGCTTCCCTGCCCAGCCGTTGTCTCCGCGTCTCTGTTACCCGCCCGTGAAGCTAGCCCGCCCGGCTAGAGCCTACGAATTTTAACAACACCCTGATAGCTTTCCCATTCTCTATCCCTCTGGGAGCATGGACCCAGGGTTTTTGTGGGTTGCAGAAGGTGGAAGGTCTAGCTTCTGTAATTGCTTCCCCGCTGAACATGGGCATTGACTGGTCGGTCCATACTCCCAGTCTGCCTCTCTTTCCCTAGTAGGGTGGGTCTCTGGGGAAGCAGAGCTCCAGGACATATTGGTGGGGTCTTCAGTCCAGGGAAGCCTGGCCAGCAGCATGATGGCATCTGGAACCTGATGGCTGAAAAGAGAGTTAACATACAAAGCCAAAGAAATTGTTGAGCAATCATGGACCCAAAGGTTAGAATAGTGGAGAGGAAGTGTTAGGGGGGTACTCGCTGCAAACTCTAATGTACTTCTGCTTTCAGGTATATATTTTGCACTAGTTTATGGATACATGTGAACATATGCTCTCTCTCACAGAACCTGGTGTATATCTAGGTTTTGGGTCTTTGTTAGAAAGTGAACCACCTGGGATGTAATTAGAGAATACTATGTAAGGAAAGGTCTCACCCGAGTAATGAAGCTGAAGGGTTGTCATTCCACACCTGCAGCCTCTGGACACAGTCTGAGCTGAAGCATGTTGAGGTGGCAATTGTTGCGTTTATTATTTTTTTTGTCACCTACGGTCCACCTATTATCAATGGGACTTGGTATTTGCACAATACTATACTCTTTCTGGTGGGCTTGCTTTAACTTTTAATTTTTTAAAAAAATTTTAAAGACAGAAGTAGAAAGGGAGAGGGAGATAGAGGAGATGAAAGAGGAAGAGAGAAAAAGAGACACCTGGTGGTGCAGGAGATGGCACAGTGGATGGAGCATTGGACTCTCAAGCTTGAGGTCCTGAGTTCAGTCCCTAGCAGCACATATACCAGAGTGATGTCTGGTTCTTTCTCCTCCTATCTTAGTCTTTCTTTCTTTCTTTCTTTCTTTCTTTCTTTCTTTCTTTCTTTCTTTCTTTCTCTCTCTCTCTCTTTCTTTCTTTCTTTCTTTCTTTCTTCCTTTTTTAAAATTTATTTATGAGAATGCTAGGAGGAGAGAGAGAGAAAGAACCAGACATCACTCCGGTACATATGCTGCCGGGGATCAAACCCAAGACCTCATGCTTGAGAGTCCAATGCTTTATCCATTGCACCACCTCCCAGACCACCTTCCTATCTTTCTCGTGAATAAATAAATTAAATGTTAAAAAAAAAAGAAGGAAGTCAGGCAGTAGCGGAGTCGGGTGGGTGGTAGCGTAGTGGGTTAAGTGCAGGTGGTGCAAAGTGCAAGGACCCACGTAAGGATCCCGGTTCAAGTCCCCAGCTCCCCACCTGCAGGGAAGTCACTTCACAAGTGGTGAAGCAGGTCTGCAGGTGTCTATCTTTCTCTCCCCCCTCTGTCTTCCCTCCTCTCTCCATTTCTCTCTGTCCTATCCAACAACAATGACATCAATAACAACAATAACTACAACAATAAAAACAACAGGGGCAACAAAAGGGAATAAATAAATAAATATTTAAAAAGAGAGAGAGAGAAAAAAAGGAAAAAAGAAAGAAAAAAAGAAAGAAAAAGAGGCACGTGCAGCACTGCTCCCCTACTTGTGAATTTTCCCCCTTGCAAGTAGGGACCAGGGGTTGAGCCTGGGTTTTGGAGCATGGTAATGTGTGTGCTCTACTGGGTGTGCCATTGCCCAGCCTGTTCCTGACAGTTCTGATGCTTCTTCCAGGGCCTCCCCTCTGGCTCTTTTTCACAGCGTTCTCTGCCTCTCCCCCCAGGCCTGCTTTAGCTGCCTTCCTCTGTCCTCACCTCCTAAGTTCAGAGAGCCAGCACATGCTGGAGTCACTGATTATAATGGGCTGTGTTCAGGACCGCAGCCTGCTTTTTCTTCACTGACCCCTTGTCAACTAGATGTTTCCCCTCATTTGTGTCTCACATCACCTTCAATGACCTTTACTGTCTAACTTTAGTTGGTGGTTCTCAGCCCTGGCTATACCTCAGAACCACTTGGGGAAGTTAAATAAAAATGTTATTATGTCCTACTTCTAGGAATTCTTACCTTATAAGTTTGAGTATTGGTAATTTGTTTTTAATTCAGAGCATTTCTTTATTTACTTAGGTTTCGATAGAGACAGAGACAGAGGAGAGAGTGAAAAAGAACACAGCACTGAAACTTCCTTCAGTGTGGTAGGGGCTGGACTTAAACCTGGGCCATGCACATGGCAAAGCAGCACACTATTAAAGTGAGCTATTTTGATGGCCCCAAATTTATTTATTTATTAATTTTTTCAGATAGAGAATTAGAGTCAGAGAGGGTACGAGGTAGAGAGAAGAAGTTCCACAGCACTGTTCCACTACTCGTGAAGCTGCTTCTTTGCATGGGCCTCCTATGTGGTGACCAGGGGCTCAAGGGCACTTGGCAAAGTATGTGTTCAATTAGATGAGTCATCTCTTGGCCTCCAGATTTAACTAATCAACTATTTAAAAATTTTCCCTTTATTGGGGGATTAATGTTTTACATTTAACAGTGAATACAAGAGTTTGTACATGCATAACAGTCCTCAGTTTTCCACATAACAATATGACCTCCACTAAGTTCTCTGTCATCCTTTTCCAAGACCTGTACTCTTCCCCTCAACCCACCCAGAGTCTTTTACTTTGGTGCAATACACCAGTTTTAACTATTATTTTTACCAGAGCACTGATCAGTTCAGTTTTATGGTATCACATGGGATTGAACCTTGGATTTCGGACACTCAGATACTAAATAAAGTCTTTGTGCATAACCATTATATCTCCCCTGCCCTAGGCTTAATTTTTTATTCCTTTTTAAAAAAATGTTTATTATTATTCCCTTTAAACTTAGAGCACTGCTCAGTTCTGGCTCATGGTGGTTTAGAGGATTGAACCTGGGTCTTCAGAGCCTCAGGCATGAAAGCCTTTTGCATAACTATGTCATTTTCCCAGCCCCAAATTTGAGTTTTTGGAAAGATAACACAATTTCCAATAGTTCAGTAGTAAAGAAGGGTATATGAAATGTATTGTGAATGTTTCCCATTTTTGACTCTCAATCTTGAAGTCTCTATTTTATGCATATTTTATGTATGTGTCTAGTCACACATAGCCCAATTAAAATATCATGCTAAAAGAATGTTTTCTTCCCTCACTTTGTATAATTTTAAACCTTTCATATGTACACACACATATGTCTGTATCATTCTATAATATTCCGCTGTGTAGATGAGCTGTATCTTCTTTAACCAGTGCCTATTTTTATCACTGATACTGGTTTTTGCAGTGCTGGGACTTCACTACTCCTAGGCCGACTTTTTCATTCCTTTAATTTCAGACAAAGAAAGAGAGACAGAGAGGTGCACCCAGCATCTGACCTTTCCCTGGTACCATGGCATTCTCATGTGGTGTCAAAATATTTATTTCCTTTTTGTTGCCCTTGTTTTTATTGTTGTTGATGCCATCATTGTTGGATAGGACAGAGAGAAATGGAGAAAGGAGGGGAAGACAGAGAGGGGGAGAGAAAGATAGACACCTGCAGACCTGCTTCACCACCTGTGAAGCGACTCCCCTGCAGGTGGGGAGCTGGGGGCTCGAACCTGGATCCTCACGTGGGTCCTCACACTGTGCACCACGTGTGCTTAACCCGCTGCGTTACTGCCAGACTCCCTATTATTATTATTATTTTTTTTGCTGCTAGGTCTTCACTGGGTGTCTGCACAATTTTGCCACTCTTGGCAGGCAGGTAGACAGACAGAAACACACACCCACCAATCCTGGCAGACAGACAGGCAGGCGTGCGCGTGTGTGCGCAAGTGTGCGTGTGTGTGCGCACGCGCACACACACACACACATTTCAGCTGCTCGTGACATTTTCCCGTTTTCAGGGTGCTCTAATGCACTGGCTTGGGACTTGAACTGGTGTTCTTGAGCACAGTAAAGCATGCTTTATTAAGTAGCTATTTCCTAGTTCTTAATCTTGATGTTTAAAACAGTGTTGCAGGGAAGATGAGTCACAAAGGCCTAAGCTGGTCTGCAGGTGTCTTTCTCTCCCTCTCTATCTCACTTTCCCCTTTCAATTTCTCTCTGTCTGATCCAATAGAATGGAAAAAATGGCCACCAGGAGCAGTGGATTCATAGTGCTGGCACTGAGCCCCAGTGAGAACTCTGGTGGCAAAATAAACTAACAAAAACAACATTGTTATGTATACTTTAGTACATTTTACCCACATGTGTAGCTCTATCTGTAGGATAAACCCTGAGATACTAGGTAGTTGAATCAAAGGGTGAGAGTGTAGTTTTTATAAGTTTTCTCAAATTGCACTCAAGAGACTGAAGTATATACTCCCACCATCAAATAAATGCATGAGGTCACCAGCATTTTTACAATGTTATCTGGTTATTCTTGGGCAGCTGAGGCTGCTAATCAGCCCTTATTCTTGAGTTGCTTCAGACAAGTTCTGATAGTTTCTCCTGGGGTCTGGGGCCCAGCCCATTTGGGGACTATAGGGTGCTTTAGACTGTCCTGACTGACATTCCCTTCTCATACTTCTTCCCTCTCTTCCTAGGACACTGAACTGCAGAGGAAGCTGGACCATGAGATCCGAATGCGGGAGGGGGCATGCAAGCTGCTGGCGGCCTGCTCCCAGCGTGAGCAGGCTCTGGAGGCCACCAAGAGCCTACTGGTGTGCAACAGTCGCATCCTCAGCTACATGGGCGAGCTGCAGCGGCGCAAGGAGGCGCAGGTGCTGGGGAAGACAGGCCAGCGGTGAGCAAGGGGGAGGCGAGGCCTTGGGGAGGGCGGTGGTACAGTGTTTGTAATAGACGGGGTGTGGACTACCCAGGAGGCCTTTGCGGCCTGGAGGATACCTGGGTGTTTTCCCACTACAGCAGCGTGCTGCCCAGAGGTGTACTAGTGGGTGACTAAGGCTGAGCCCAGGAAAGCCAGGCTGTCTGAGAGGAGGCTGGTTGGCTTCCGGAAAACTACTTTTCTCAAAGCCAGTTCACCAAGTGGCTAATTTGCTGAAGCGCTCACTTACCACAAGCCGACAGTAGTACCTGGGCTTCATCACAGAGGCGGGGACCGGGAAAGAAAACTGTATAGCCCCACTTAAGAGAAAGCCTGCCTCTCCACACAGTTTTTGTACATTCTAACATGTTCTCCATTGTACCACCTCCCCAGTTCTGTTTGTACAGTTTATAAAAAATCTTTATTTATTGAATAGAGACCACCAGAAATTGAGAAGAAAGGGGAAGAGAGACAGACAGACACCTGTAGCACTGCTTCACCACTTGTGAAGCTTTCCCCCTGTAGGGGGAGACCGGGGGCTCAAACTTGAGTCCTTGCACATTCTAAAAGGGCTCTGCTCCTGATGGATGACAGATCTCAGTGAAATGGTTTCACAGATGCAGTGGTAAAACCAAAGCAGTGAAGAAAATATTAGCAAATTGATGATTCTGTAAATTGGACATTTAAAAATTTTTTAAAAATTTTTTCCCTTTTGCTGCCCTTGTTTTTTATTGTTGTTGTAGTTATTATTGTTGTGGTTACTGATGTCATTGTTAGATAGGACAGAGAGAAATGGAGAGAGGAGGGGAAGACAGAGAGGAGGAGAGAAAGATAGACACCTGCAGACCTGCTTCACCGCCTATGAAGCGACTCCCCTGCAGGTGGGGATCTAGGGGCTCGAACCGTAAATTGGACATTTTGAGAGTTCCTGTCAACAGGGGAACTAGCTTCTTGCAAAGTAACCTGCTTGACTGACTCCCAAGGCTGAGTAAGGAGAAAGTCCTGCCCCTCACCCCAGCTCAGTCATGAAGGCTGACACCGGGAGCCCTTTATAACTCACCTAATGAATCGCCCAGCAGGACCAATAAAAACCATATTCTGGGGGCCAGGCAGTGGTGAACTTGGTTGAGTGCACACATTATGGTGTGCAAGGACCCAGGTTCAAGCCCCTTGTTTCCACCTGCAGGTGGAAAGCTTAATGAGTGGTGAAGCAGGACTGCAGGTATCTCTCTCTTTGCCTCTCTCATCCTCCTTTCAATTTCTCTGTCTCTATCCAATAATAAATAAATGAACAAACAAACCATGCTCTGGTCACCCCCACAAAGCTAAAGGAAGGTATGTGGGGAATGTGTGGAGAGGTAGAGATTCTCCTGTGAGTTTGCTTTCTTTTGAAGTAACCACTGATCTGCTCTGCCCTGCTTATCCTCTGTCCCCACACAGCCTTGACAATGTGATTAGAGGTATGCTCCAAGTCCCTGACAGCTCAGTGCATTGCCACCAGTGCCACATCATTTAGCTTAAGACCCTACTAACCCTAATCACACTAGGGGCATTAGGATGTAGTCTGTCTAAACTGGCCATCACCTCAGGGAAGTGACACATGCTAGTGACTCCTGATGACTGGAGGGGAGTGGAGGGGAGGAGACTCAAAGGTGTGGAGAAGGGAAGGTTTGTGGCGACTAGAAAACAAATGTCCCCTACTTCTTTTTTTCCTCTTATCACTGACCAACTTGATTTTCTGACTCAGCAATCTCCTTTGTAAAAAAAAAAAAATATATATATATATATATAGTGGATTCAAGCACCTGCCTTGTTAGACAGAAAGCCTGCAAGCTCCTTCAAGCCTAAGGTTTAATGCCCTTGAAAGGTAGTATCTCTGATCTCTGGAAGTGTCTGTCCTATCAGGGTCCCATCTGTCCCTATCAGGAGCCTGGGAAGGTGGTTAGTGAGGGTGTCTGGTGGGAAGAATCTCTAGCTTGCATGCAGTGTATGTGACTGTTTGCCTCTGATGTCCCCAATCTCACTGATTTTCTGGGTGTCAGTCCTCCCTGGTAGACCTAAGTCCTGTCATCTCATCCTGACTAGGAGGCCTGGAATAAGCCCTGGGTCAGGGGGCCCTAGAGCATTGGGGAACAGGATCTAGAGGGGTTGGGGATACTAGTGACCAGCTAGGACCTTGTGATCTGTCCACAGGCCTTCTGAGAGCAGTTCACCTGCTGATCGTTCCCCCTGCCGTGGCCGGGTCTGCATCTCTGGTAAGAAGCACAACTAGGGCCAGGCAAATAGTATACTGGTTATATAAAAAGGACTTTCAGGGGCCAGGCAGTGTTGCATCTGGCTAAATGCACACACTACAGTGCTCAAGGACCTTGAATTCAAGCCCCTGGTCCCTACCTGCAGGGGGAAAACTTTACAAGTGGTGAAGTAGAGCTGCAAGTGTCTCTCTCCCTACCTACCCCTCCCCCCTCAATTTCTCTGTCTCTATCCAATAATAGAATAAATTAAAACGACTTTCATGCCTGAGGCACCAAAGGTCCCAATTTCAATCCCCAGTACCACCATAAGCCAGAGCTGAGCAGTGCTCTAGTAAAAAAAAAAAAACGAAAAAGAGGGAATCGGGTGGTAGCACAGCAGGTTAAGCGCAGGTGGTACAAAGCGCAAGGACCCGTGTAAGGATCCCAGTTCGAGCCCCCGGTTCCCCACCTGCAGGGGAGTCGCTTCACAGGAGGTGAAGCAGATCTACAGGTGTCTTTCTCTCCTCCTCTCTGTCTTCCCCTCCTCTCTCTGTTTCTCTCTGTCCTATCCAACAACATCAGTGATAACTACAATAAAAAAATAAGGGCAACAAAAGGGAATAAATAAATATTAAAAAAAGAAGAAGAAATGCAACTTCTGGGACCAGGTGGTAGTGCACTCGGCACACATGCACAAGGACCCAGGTTCAAGTTCCTGGTCCCCACCTGCAGCGGGGAAGCTTCAGAAGTGGTGGAGCAGTGAGACAGGTGTCTCTCCTCTCTATCTATAAAGGAAAAGCACAGCTGCCCCAGCTACTGCTGCCACCCTTTACCCAACCACAAGACCTTCCACCTGACTCAATGTTCCTTTCCCCTCCACCTTAGACCTCCGGATTCCACTCATGTGGAAGGACACAGAGTATTTCAAGAACAAAGGCGGTGAGTTCCACCCATGCTGGGATGACTGCACAGGACTGAGGAATGACTCAGAGTGGAGGCTGGGGGTGGGATGGGTGTGCACATCTTCACCAGCTTTTTGTTCCCCAGACCTCCACCGCTGGGCTGTGTTCTTACTGCTACAGCTAGGGGAAGACATTCAGGACACAGAGACGATTCTGGTGGACAGGACCCTCACAGATATCTCCTTTCAAAATAGCATTCTCTTGTGAGTCCCTTGTCCTGGAGTTCCCTCCCTTCTCCACTCTCATGCTATTTAGCTACGGGTGGGGAGAGGATGAGGCCTCTCTTTGTGGCACTGTGCTATATTTTTCTCCACATCCTTGCTTCCCTGCACCAACCTCCTCTCCCCCCCCACACACACCTGTAGCACGGAGGCAGGGCCAGACTTTGAGCTGCGGCTGGAGCTGTATGGGGCCTACATGGAAGAGGAGGGGGCCCTGGCTGCCGCCCCCAAGAGGCTTGCCACCAAACTCAGCAGCTCCCTGGGCCGATCCTCAGGGAAGCGTGTACGGGCATCGCTGGAGAATGCTGGGGGCTCTGGGACTAGTCCCATCCTGCTCCCCACCCCAACTATGGGGTAAGGTCTTTCACTCCCCAAATGCCCTCAGCTGTTGAGTCCTGGGTGAACTTAGGACTGTGCTGAGCAGGCAGAACCTACATACTGCTGCTAGAACACACACAGTCAGGCAAGAATGTACAGTGGCCACACAGCTGGAGGCACTGGGACCTGGAGAACAGAGCTGGGCCCTCGCCAGCTGAAAGGACCAACAGGAATGTCGAGAGGGGCTGACTTTGGTGTCTCTTTTGGAGCAGCAAATATTTATCTTTTGTGAATAGACCAGAGCACCCTGATTGGAGCAGGGCAGCCTAGGAAACTGTAAGGATGGCTGCAAGGATCTAGGGGCCTCCTGTTGGGACCACTGCAACTCTGAATAGTAGTTTGAGAACCTCAGGGGTTAACGGACAGAATGCTGACTCTGGAGAAACACAGGCTTCAAATTCTAGCTCCACCAACTGCCAAAGTTTATAAAAGATGAGAAAATTCTCTAACCTACCTAGGCAACCGCCTCATTTGGTAGTTGAAGAATGCCACCAACCTCACAGGGCTATTGTGGGAATAAGGGGGCTAATCTGTAATACATAACAGAACCCGCACAATGAGCAGAAGCTCATAAGTCTCCAGCCTCCGGGGGGAGACAAACTGCTCTTCTCCAGGGACACATGGACACAGGGGCAACCAGCTTGCCCCTCACTCATCTGACCCTCACTTCTGTCTCCTACAGTGGTCCTCGATACCACCTCTTGGCTCACACCACACTTACCCTAGCAGCAGTGCAAGATGGGTTCCGCACACACGACCTCACTCTGGTCAGCCATGGTGAGTGTGTGGGGGAGGGCTCCTTGGATGGTAAGAGAGGCCACTGGCCTCTCATTCCTCGACTTGACCCTGCACTTCATCCTCCCCAGAGGAGAACCCTGCCTGGCTGCCCCTTTACGGGAGTGTGTGTTGCCGCCTGGTGGCTCAGCCTCTCTGCTTGACGCAGCCTACTGCCAGTGGCTCCCTTAGGGTACAGGTGAGGTGGCTCCGGGAGTGAATGGGCTCACTTAGGAACAGAGGCCTAATGGAAAAATGATTATCTCTGTAGAGGAAGGTGGGGTAGGGGAAGGCAAGAGGACCAGACAGGAGGGTGGGCAGAATGGAGCAAATTCCTGATGGAAGGCTGGAGAGAAGGGGAGGAGGGGCTGTGTGATTTCCCCAGGAAACCTTGAGTCATTTATGCAGCAAGCCAGGGAGCTGCAGGACTGGGCTCAAGTGTACGGAGTCTTGAAAGGCACAAACCTCTTCTGTTACCGGCACCATGAAGATGCAGACTCTGGGGAAGAGCCGCTGTTTACAATTGAGATCAACAAGGTGATGGGTCCCCTGGTGCCAGGGCCTGGGAGCCTCTCCTTCAGGTCCCAGGAGGGTGGGCACAGACTTCAGAGTACTCACCACAAGCCTCTTGCTCTTTTTTTTTTTTAAAGCCTCTTGCTCTTAATAGAATTGCACCCAGCTTCAAGATGGGGAGTGATGAAACAATCACATTCCCTCTTTCCTGCATCACTGGAAAAGGGTTACTTTGTTATATTTTTGCCACCAGGGTTACTGCTGGGGCTCAGTGCCAGCACTATGAATCCACTGCTCCCTGTGGCCTTTTTTTTTTTTTTAATTTAATTGGATAGGACAGAGAGAGATTGAGAGAGGATGGGGGGCCAGGTGGTGGCACACCTGGTTGAGTGCACATGTTATAATGTACAAGGATCTGGGTTCAAGCCCCCAGTCCTCACCTGCAGGGGGAAAGCTTTGTGAGTGGTGAAGCAGTGCTACAAGTGTCTGTCTCTATCCAATAAATAAATATAATAAAAGAGAGAGAGAGAGAGCAAAAAAAGGGGGGTTAGTAGAGAGGGAGAGAGAAAAGGAGGAGACACCTGCAGATCTGCATCAACACTTGTGAAGCTTCCCCCCTGCAGGACCCTGCCAGCATTCACACTTGCATTTCACACTCTGTGCACTTAACTGGGTGTGCCACCACCTGGCCCCTGAAAAGTGTTACCCTTTTACTGCCAAGTTTCAGAGAAAGTTCTGCAGCTAATTTAGGATTTTTTCATCCTCCTTCCATCTTTTTCCTCAGATTACAATCTATCTACTTCACTCTTTTTTTTTCTAATTATTTTTTCTTCTAACTCAGGTGTAATGACTCTCTTTTTTACTGGCTTTCTTGACAACTTTTAAGACAGCATTGAGGCCTCAGCTTTCTCTACCTCACTCAGTTCCTTTTTGCCTGACTCAGGATTAAGTGTTCCATCCCCAGTTCTTCCCTACCATCCCCTCCCAGTAGGAGGTAAATGAAAGGGTCCTAGCTCTTCCTCCTAAGGCAGGGCTGAGCAAGCTTGCCTGGTGTGACTGCTGACCCCTGTGGCCAGGGTGGAGATGGGAGCAAACCTCTTCTTTCTCCTGCAGGAGACCCGGGTCCGAGCAGGGGAGCTGGACCAGGCTGCAGGCCGGCCCTTCACCCTGAGCATCAGTAACCAGTATGGGGAGGACAAAGTGACACATACCCTTCAAACAGAGAGTCGGGGAGCCCTGCAGAATTGGATGGAGGCTCTGTGGCAGCTTTTCTTTGACATGAGTAAGAGGAGGGGGTTGGGTTGAACTTCTGGAAGAAATCTCAATCTATTTATTTTATTGTCACTAGGGTTGTCACTGGGGCTTGGTGCACTAAAAATCCAATGCTCCTGGCAGCCATTTTTTCTTTTTTTTCTATTTTATTGGCTAGGATAGAGAAATTGGGAGGAGAGGGGGAATTAGAGAGGGAGAGAGAAAGCTAAGACATGGGCAGACCTGCTTCACTTGCAAAGCATTGCCCCTGCAGGTGGGAAGTGGGGGCTCGAACCTGGGTCCTTGTGCATGGTAATATTTGCACTTAACTAGGTATATTACTGCTTGACCCCCAGTCTGTTTTTATCAAAGATCTCTATTTTTTTTTTTTTTTTTTTGTCTCCAGGGTTACTGCTGGGGCTCGGTGGCTGCACTATGAATCCACTGCTCCTGGAGGCTATTTTTTCCCCTTTTGTTGCCCTTGTTGTTTATCATTGTTATTATTGTTGTTGTTGGATATGGCAGAAATCGAGAGAGGACAGGAAGTCAGAGGGGAAGAGAAAGATAGACACCTGAAGACCTGCTTCACCATTTATGAAGCAACCCCCCTGCAGGTGGGGAGCTGGGGGCTTGAACTGGGACCCTTACGCCAGTCCTTGCACTTTGCACCATGCGTGCTTAACCCACTATGCTACCACCTGGCCCCAAAGATCTCTATTTCAAAGATGTGTGGAAGCAAATGATTAGGGAAGGTGGTAGCTGGGAACCCTCATAGCCCTCCCATCGACACCCCTGATGTTCTCCCTTTAGGCCAGTGGAAGCAGTGCTGTGATGAAATCATGAGAATTGAAACCCCTGCTCCCCGGAAACCACCCCAAGCACTGGCCAAGCAGGGGTCCTTGTACCATGAAATGGGTGAGTGAAAGTACACTCTGGGGACCTGATGGGAAGTGCGGTTGGGGACTTCAAGGGGAACCAGACATTGGAATGAGGAAAAGCGTGCTTTGGCCTAAGACAGCTCCTTTGAGGACCTGTTGTAGTCCTTTCTTCTCTCCAGCTCTTCTTTTTTTCTTTGACCAGAACACTACTCAGTTCTGGCTTATGGTGGTGCAGGGGACTGAACCTGGGACCTCAGGGCCTCAAGCTTGAAAGACTTTTATATAACCATTATGCTATCTCCCCAGCCTTCTCCAACTCTTCTTAGAGCCAAAGTTCAAAACAAGCCCCCAAGAGAACCAGATTCATTCCATGGATTCTTTTCCTAATTTCTTCTTTTCTGTTTCCCTTTCTGCATGCGGACTCCTGTCTCTTCCTCTGACCCTTCACCTGCCTGGCACCGCTTTCATTTCCCTCCTCTTTCTTGACTTCTTCACTCCCCATCCCTGTCCACCCTGTGCCCTATATGCCATAGTTTTACCAGAGCCTGGGGCTCCCGGGGGCCCAGGTGAAGGGCTGCTCCTGCAGGATAATGCAATCTCAGCTGAGATCCGGGCTTTGCTTTCCTCCTATTATAGTGACAGGTGATGGTCAGCGTTGGGGAGGCCTGCGGCCTGAGCTCTAACTAGTCCCCCAATCCCCACCCCAATACCCCTTCCTGGTGCCACAGCTATTGAGCCGCTGGATGACATCGCAGCAGTGACAGACATCCTGGCCCAGCGGGAGGGTGTGAGGCTGGAGACGCCCCCACCCTGGCTAGCAATGTTCACAGACCAGCCTGCTGCCCTGCCTAACCCCTGCTCACCTACAGTAGCTCCTGCCCTAGCCCGGACCCAACCCCTGCCCTGGGGGCGACCCCGAACTTTCTCCCTGGATGCTGTACCCCCAGACCACTCCCCCGGGGCTTCTTGCTTGGTTGCCCCTCTTCCCCCACAGCGATCCCCAAGGTCCAGAGGCTTCTGCAACAAGGGGCCACCTCATACTTGGCTTCAGTCACCAGTGTGAGAGAGAAAGTACTGGCAACAGGATCTGGCCAGAAGAGGAGAAAACCTATGTGCAGTTGGGCTCTGGATACAGCACTTTCTGTAGTAGGTTGGCGGCCTGGCCTCCCCTTCTTCTGCTGGTGAGAGGGAGAAGTCCCTCTTAAACTGTGGTTTCCATGATGCTGAGAGATTCATTCATCGTGGCTGGCTGGGACTACCCTCAACCCCCCAACTCTTCCTGGGGACAAACTGGAACCAACTCTGCCCTACCTCCCTGCACTAACCAGCTTTGAGGATGGCACTGAAGAATGCTGGGAGGGAATGCATCTTCCTTGTAATGCCCACCTCAACCATTAAAAGTTATTTAATGCCATTCTTGACTCAGTCCTTGAGGACAGGTTACCTCTCTCCTTGGTCTAATCCTGCCTCATCCCCTCAGCTGGGAGTGATGAACGGCTGTGAGATATGACTGTGAGACTGAGTCATCAGACAAGGGCTGGATAGAGGGGGTACTTTATAAATAGCACAGGGAGGGAGGAGGAGAAGGAGGTCGATTTTCTCTCACATGTTGCTGAATCTCAGAATCTTAGCAAGGTCGTAGCCAGTCACAGCAAAAGAGTTGCCTGAGGGGTCACAGAACCGGGCACCACACACCTGGGTATCAGGTACACACTCACCATGGCAGTGTTCCACCTGGGGGAGAAGAGAGGCTGCTCGGGGCCTGCTAGACCATGCCTGGGTCCCCCATGCCATTCCTTTCACCAAACACACCTCAATGGAGCCATTCTCCAGGCTTCTGCTCAGCTTCCAGATATGCACAAAGGTGTCCTCTGCTGCAGAGAGTAGCTATAAAAGAAGGGCAAGGAGGAAGGGAGAGTCAGGACTTGTGCCCAGGAGAGACTGTTCAAAGATGGAGTGTCTAGCCCAGGTGTCTGGAGAGAAGGATATACTGAGTACAGAGACAAGCCTGTAGAATTTCTTTACTAATCCCAGTGTGAGGGGCCAGGTGGTGATGCACCTGGTTGAGCACACACATTACAGTGTGCAAGGAACCAGGTTCAAGTCCCAGTCCCCAGCTGAAGGGGGGAAAGCTTCATGAGTGATCAAACAGTGCTGCAGGTGTCTGTCTACCTTCCTCCTTCCCTCTCAATTTCTCTGTCTCTGTAATAAATCACACACACACACACACACACACACACACACACACACACACATCCCAGCACCAGCCATGAGGGTATGTCAGGATGCAGGAAGAGACTTACCTTGCCCACCTCAGGAGCCAGGTCCAGGGCACAGATGGCTCTGGCATGAGCACTGATCTGAATGTGAAGAGTTCCTGTTTTGGCTTCATACAGACGCACTTGCCCATTTCCATAGCCTGCTGCTACCATCCCCTGCCACAGCTGCACCGAGGGGCACGTGACCCTGCAAGGGTGTTACCTCACTTTGCTTTCCCAGGTCCAGAGCCCAGTACTCACTCTGAAGCTACCCTGGGGGAGGGGGCTGTCACAACCCCACTCCATTCCACTTACCCAAATCCTGGAATACTAGTCAATAATTTGAATTTGGGCCCTGACCGCCAGACACACAGCAAGCCTGAGTCATCTGCCGTCACCATGTCAGCTATGCAGTCCTGAGGGGAAAGGTTGGATCAGTCCTTGCCTTTCTCTCCTGCTGGATCCTGTTTACAGGGCAGGAGGGAGAAGAGAAGCAGTATTTGCATCTTTGTCTCTACAGAGAAAAGGCAAGATGTGAAGTTCTCACCCACTGTGTCCAGGGTTCCCTCAGGAAGCATACAAGTTTTTCTTACAAGCTCCCCCCTTGCCATATGTTAGGAAGGGTATATAACTTCCTGGGAGGGACAATGAAACTGAGACCATACTGTTAAGATTATTTGGAGGCCTTACAGTGAGTCCGTCATAGCATGACTAGACTATGGACCTCTAGATGATCCCAAACCCAAGCCATATATCCCACAGGCCCACTCGGGCCAGGTGCAGTGGAGGATATGGCTTAGAAGATACATACCCTGTTCTCTCAAGAGGTTTGCTATCCAACTGAGGAGATCAGAATTATCTTTGAGGACAGTTAGCAATTCAGGATTCGGCTGAGGGAGATCAGTGGGAGGTGGAACTGGGGAGGGCTTCTTGGAGAGGTAGCCTCTGGGGGTGGGTCTGAGCAGGTAAGACTTGCCCACATCCAGAGAAGGAAGCCATACATGTCAGAGCCAGAAAGCATCCTGGAAACATCAGTCCCAGGTCCTCAAGTCACACTAGTATTGAAAAATGTTAGTGAACTAGCAATACCAACTACCGTGTAATTCACTGAACCTGAGGTTTTTGGAACTTAGGAAAGGGCAGCAATTATCCCAAAGTCCCCTGCCTCTCTAGATAGGGAAGTTTTCCAGATTCACTGAAATGGGCAGAGGGAATCCACTCACCTGTCCCTGGGCAGGCTCAGTGCCAATGTCTGTAATTGGTGTGTGGTGCCCAGCCAGCTCTTCACTCAGTACAATATTGGGACCTTTGGCCGGGATGTCAAACACCAGTACTCGCCCCGACCATGTTCCTGCAGAACCAGTGTCCCATTGGTGGCTTCCCAATCTTCTTGGGTGTTCAGCCATCACATTCAACACTCCTTCCCTTCCAGATACCTTAACAGCACAGCCACCTCTCACCACTTTAACTACTGTGCCCCTCCACTCACTACTCCCATCTTTGCCCCTCTGAATCCCTCCATAGATTTTTAAATCTTTCATACACCCTGTCCCTTCATTCCCATACTTCTCTCTAACCCTCTACAATTCCCTTACACCTTCAGCATCCCCTGGCTAAAACCCACACCCGTTATATACCCCACCAACCCCTCCCCTGCCCGTCCCATAATGCCCTGCCCTCGGGCCCCTCACCCACACAGATGAAGTGACCACAGGCGGCAATTCCTCTGGCAAACACAGCCTGCACTAAGCATGACAGGAGGAAATATTAGAAATATGGACAGGAAAGGGGAAAGGTTATTGGAAACAACTCCTTCCCCATCCCACTCAATCCTGCAGGTACCTGGAGAGGCATCTCCAGAGTCTAGAGCATGCCAAAAGACCATGACGGAACCATCAGACTCGTACATCTGGAAAACAAGGGCAAGGGCAAGGGCACACATAATCCTGCTGGCTTCAGCTGAACACTGTGCTGCAGGTATCACATGCCCATTCCAGACCTGGCCCGCCTGATCCTCAGAATCATCTCTGGGAGGGAGCCACTACTTTTAGCACTCCTTTACAGAGGAGAACACTGAGGTCTGGAGAGTTACCTGAACTGCTCAAGGTCATATAGATAATAAAAGTGGCAGATATCACATGGGGAACTAGGGAATTAAAAAACCTGTAGCAGGAGTGGGCGGTAGCGCAGTGGGTTAAGCACACGTGGTGGCACAAAGTGCAAGGACCTGGCATAAGGATCCCGGTTGGAGTCCCCGGCTCCCCACCTGGGGAGGAGTCGCTTCACAGGCGGTGAAGCAGGTGTCTGTCTTTCCCTCTCTGTCTTCCCCTCCTCTCTCCATTTCTCTCTGTCCTATCCAACAACGACGATATCAACAATAATAGCTACAACAACAATAAACACAAGGGCAACAAAAAGGAAATAAATATTAAAAAAAAAAACTGTAATGAAGATGAGAAATAAGGGACGTGTGGCTGGGCATGTGAAAACTTTCGAAGGGGGGATGGGTCTGGGGGCCCTTGAAGAGGCATGGAGAAGCTTCTAGTGGGAGCAGCAGGAAGGTTAGTTTTTTGTTTGTTTGTTTTTTGCCAGAGCACTGCTCAGCTCTGGCTTATCAGTGGTATGGGGTATTGAACCTGGGTCCTGGGAGCCTCCGGCATGAGAGTCGGTTTGCATAACCACTATGCTATCTACGCCACCCGGAAGGTCTCTTCTTACCTGTATGCCTCGATGCGAGGTGAGTACCAACAGTACCCGGAACGGGAGGACGCACCAGTGGACCTGGGGAGAAGGTGTGTGGGAGTAAGTAGGGAGTCAGGGTCAGAGAAGAGGGCAGGAGGATTCAGAAGAGTCGTAAGTCCCAGGGTTAGGGAAGGCCTATTCCTCGCGGCTGGTCGAGGAAGGACAGGGTCCAGCACACCATTGCCAGCGTGCCCACGCTTCACCTGAGTGATAAGCGGGGGGCTCACGCCGGCGCCTTCCTTAGCCTGGAGCTGGCGCTGGGCCAATGGCACACCCTCGGGCCCTGCGCTGAGCAGCTGGGCGCTGGGCCCGTGCACCATCCCGAAGTGTGTGAGGTTGCGGGCCGGCAGCTGCAGCACCGTGAGGTTGTTGCACAGGGCGGCAGCCGAGCCGCGGAGGCGGATGGAGCGCTCTCGGCGGAACATCCCCGGGAGACACGCTGGGAACCAGCGACGACAGCGACTCCTGTGGGAGGAGGAAGGGGGGGGGTCGTGAGGCACTGGGGGAGACGCCAGACGGGGTGTCCCGGCGATGGAGGCACCTGCTGGGGGCGGGGCCCGGGGCGGGAGAGGGGAGCCCGGGGGCGAGTCTCGGGGCCGCCAGGGAGCCCCAAAGGAGGAAGGGTCACGGGACAGGCCCCTGCGGCCCCAGGCGCCGGAGCCGAGGCACCCTGAGGCGGGGCAGCGCCGAGGCCCCTGCTTCCGTCTGCAAGCCCCTCGTCTGGGTCAGAGGAGACACCCAGCAGCCTTAAGCAGCCCCAGGCCGGCTTGCCTGGCTCCGCACTCCAGAGGTTCCTCTGAATCCGCCGCCGCCATAGAGACCACGCACGCACACGCACGCACGCACGGCAGTGAGGCGGGGAGCGCAGCCCTGAGAGGCGTGTGGTTGCCCAGGCAACGAGGGCGGGCCGCATCCGCCTGGCGCGTGGCACGGTTGCCAAGGCGACCGTTAGGCAGCCGCCGCGGAACCCGGCAGCGCGGCTGTTGAAACCCCCCGGGCCGGAGCAGCAGCTTGGACCATGTCGCACGAAGGCTCGGTGAGCGACAGCTGGCGGGCAGGGACCAACCACACCTGGGATCGCCCGTTATGGCCGGCGCCTGCTGTCCTGGGGGCTGAACGCCAGACGACTGCGGAAGCAGGCACAGAAGACGAGACCCGGGGCCGGGTGGTGGCGCACCTGGTTGGGCGCAAGTGTTACACTGCTGTAGGAACTGGGTTCGAGTCCCCGGTCCCCACCTGCAGGGGGAAAGCTTTGCGAGTGGTGAAGCAGAGCTGCAGGTTTCTCTCTCTTTCAACCCCCCGCCCCTTCCCTCTCGATTTCTGGCTGTCTCTACCCATTAAATAAATAAATAAAATAAAATAAACCACCAATAAATTAAAAAGAAAAACTAAGAAAAGAAAAATTGAGACGCCCCTCTCATGGGCTTTGCCACACAGGACCTGGAGGGGAGGGCCCGAGGGCGACGCAAACCCCGGGGACGAGAAGTGACGATGGCAATTCCCAAGACGTGTAGTAAACCTCTTGGAGATACAAATTTTCTCTCTTTTCTTCTCTTCCTCATTTTATTTTGGAAAGAGACAGAGATTGAGAGGGAAACGAGAGGGGCGGGGGGAGATGGATGCAGTCCTGCTTCATTGCTGGTGAACTTCAACAGGTGGGGACCAGGGACTTGAACCCGTGTCCTTGAGCACTGGAACATGTGCACTCTACTAATTACGCCATCACCTAGCCCTTTGAGGTACCCAATTTTAAATGGATAAACCAGAATTGTTCAGGCATTGGGAGAGATGATGCTAAATACATATTTTAAGAATTTGGAGTATTACACCAAAGTAAAAGACTCTGGGGAGGGTGGGTGGGTGGGGAGAATACAGGTCCATGAAAGATGATGAATGACATAGTGGGGGTTGTATTGTTAAATGGGAATCTGGGAAATGTTATGCATGTACAAACTATTGTATTTACTGTTGAATGTAAAACATTAATTCCCCAATAAGTAAATAAAGAAATAAAAAAAAAAAAAGGAAACACTGGGAGTCGGGCTGTAGCGCAGCGGGTTAAGCGCAGGTGGCGCAAAGCACAAGGACCGGCATAAGGATCCCGTTCGAACCCCGGCTCCCCACCTGCAGGAGAGTGGCTTCACAGGCGGTGAAGCAGGTCTGCAGGTGTCTATCTTTCTCTCCCCCTCTGTCTTCCCCTCCTCTCTCCGTTTCTCTCTGTCCTATCCAACAATGACGACAACAACAATAATAACTACAACAATAAAACAACAATGGCAACAACAACAACAAAAAAGAATTCCAGGGGGTCAGGCGGTAGTGCAGCGGGTTAAGCGCACATGGCGTGAAGTGCAAGGAGCAGTGTAAGGATTCCGGTTCAAGCCCCTAGTTCCCCACCTGCAGCCAGGGAGGTCGCTTCACAGGTGGTGAAGTGAGTCTGCAGGTGTCTTTTTCTCCCCGTCTTTGTCTTCCCCTCCTCTCCCGATTTCTCTCTGTCCTATTCAACAACAACAATAGCAATAACAACAGCAATAGTAATAGCAACAATAAACAGCAAAGGTAACAAAAGCAAAAAAAAAAAAAAAAAAAGCCTCCAGGAGCAGTGGATTCATAGTGCAGGCACTGAGCCCCAGCAATAACCCTGGAGGCAAAAAAAAAAAAGTAAGAAAAAAAAATTCCAGGAGGAGAGATGGATGCAACAATTCTGACACTGCATTCAAAGGTCTCTTTTTTAATGAACTGTTTATTTATTTATTTATTTATTTATTAGAGTACTGTTCAGCTCTGGTTTATGGAGGTGTAGGGGATTGAACCAGTGGTTTTGGAGTCTCAGGCAGGAAGCTACCTCCTCTGCCCTTTTATTATTTTTTTTAACAAAACATTTAATTTTTTTTTTCACTGGGATTATGTGCATGCATAACTCCATTGTTCCTGGTGGCATTTTTTTTTTTGGTAGAGGGTGAGGTACAGATCAGGTTAGAGAGCAGAGAAAAAGAGAGACACCTGCAGCTCTGCTCCATCACTTGTGAAGTTTCCCCCATGCAGGTCTCAAACTTGGTTCCTTGTGCATAGTAACATGGATGCTCTACCAAGTGCACTACCACCTGAGCCACCTAAGAGGACATTTTAAAATAAGACAGTTTTTTTAAAAAAATTATTTATTTATTTATTCCCTTTTGTTGCCCTTGTTGTTTTATTGTTGTAGTTATTGGTGTTATTGATGTTAGATAGGACAGAGAGAAATGGAGAGAGGAGGGGAAGACAGAGAGGGGGAGAGAAAGACAGACATCTGCAGACCTGCTTCACCGCCTGTGAAGCGACTCCCCTGCAGGTGGGGAGCCGGGGGCTTGAACCGGGATCCTTATGCTGGTCTTTGTGCTTTGTGCCACCTGCACTTAACCCGCTGCGCTACCGCCCGACTCCCAAATAAGACAGTTTTGAGGAACTTTCATTGCAACAGTTTTTCAACCCCTCTGGTCAAGCCGCATGTAGGCTTGATCACTACCATGAGTACCACGTGAAGGCCTGGGAAGGCAAGTCTAAATACTGACTCTCTTCTACCAGTTCTAGCCAAGCCTGGTCTGGGCAGTGGCCCACTCCCTGAGACTGCCACTCTACTGTTCTCACTAGTGGAGAAGGGACATAGGTTAATGGATTGGAGATTCAGTGTGAAGTTTAGGGAATATCAGATCTGGAGTACAATTATTTTGATGGAATATTTTTTTAAAAAATATTTATTATTCCCCCCTTTTGTTGCCCTTGTTGTTTTATTTTTGTAGTTATTGTTGTTCTTGATGTCATTATTGTTGGATAGGACAGAGAGGAGTGGAGAGAGAAGGGGAAGACAGAGAGGGGGAGAGAAAGACACCTGCAGACCTGCTTCATCGCCTGTGAAGCGACTCCCCTGCAGGTGGGGAGCGGGGGTCTCAAACCAGGATCCTTACACAGGTCCTTGTGCTTTGCGCCACCTGTGCTTAACCTGCTACGCTACTGCCTGACTCCCTATTTTGATGGAATATTAATGATGAGATAATACAGTTGGAATTGGGGAAACAAAGATTTGGAAGGTTATGATTGTAGATCAACTTTGAAAGGAATCAGGTTAAAAAAAAACAAACAAGTATACTGTTTTTAAGACTGAAAACTATGGTGATTATCTTTGGGAGATGGGAGGGTGGGGACACAGAACTTTGATGGCAGGTATAGTGTGGAACTATACAGTCTTGTAACTCACAGGTAATCACAAATAAAAAACTGAAAACAAAAACAAAAATAAAGAAAGGAACCAGATTAAGGGAAACAATTGTAGGGGAGAGTGAAAAGGTCCCCAAGAATCTGTTAGTGAATTTCTATGTCCCTAAAACAAAATTTGGGGACTAGTTTCTTCCTTCTTTTCTTTCTCTCTCTCTTTCTTTCCTTATCAAATCATTTTTGAAATTTGTGAATAATAGTAGTCTACAAGACTGTAAGATTATAGGGTATGGTTACACACAGCATCTACCACCAAAATTCTGTGCTTCTACTTTCCCATCGGTAGACATCTTAGAGTTTGCTTACTTCTCTCTCTGTGTGTGTGCCTGCAAGTTAATGCTTTAGTTCTCTAGATTCCACATGAGTGAAACCATCAGGTAGTTGTCATACACCTCTTTACTTCACTATGCATAATCAGTTCCAATTCCATTCATTCATTTTGTCCCAAAGGACACAATGTCATCTTTTTGATTGCTGAGTAGTATTCCATGGGGTAAATATCCCACGAATTAATTTGAAGGGAAGGGATTTTGAGCAACAATAATTTCAGCACCATTTATTGACTCTTTCTTAAATTCTTTGACCTTTTTTAATGATTTTGAACAAAGACCAAGGATCTTGGAGTTAGAACCACAAATAGCTTGTATTTACTGTGTGATCCCAAACAAATAATAGTAAAATTTCAATGGGTTTGCAAATGAGCTCAGTGGGCTGGTATAAAAATTAAACTAAATCAGGGAGTCAGGCGGTAGTGCAGTGGGTTAAACGCACGTGGCGCAAAACACAAGGACCTGTGTAAGGATCCGGGTTCGAGCCCCTGACTCCCCACCTGCAGGGGAGTCGCTTTATAGGTGGTGAAGCAGGTCTGCAGGTGTCTATCTTTCTCTCCCCCTCTCTGTCTTTCCCTCCTCTCTCCATTTCTCTCTGTCCTATCCAATGATGACGACATCAGCAACAACAATAGTAACTACAATAAAAAAACAACAACAAGGGCAACAAAAGGGAATAAATAAATATTAAAAAAAATTAAACTAAATCATATGCAATCCCTGGCACTGCCTCACACCAGAGGTGAACAGTGCTCTGTTCTCTCTGATTCTTTTAAGTTATAAAAATAAACATAAGGGGGAAGGGTAGATAGCACAGTGGTTATACAAAGAGACTCTCATGCCTGAGGCTCTAAAGTCCCAAGTTCAATCCACCGCACCACCATAAGCTAGAGCTGAACAGTCCTCTGGGAAAAAAAAATATAAAATAATCTTTAGAGCGGGGGTAGACAGCATAATAGTTATACAAAGAGACTCTCACACGTGAGGCTCCAAAGTCCCAGGTTCAGCCTCCCACACCACCATAAGCCAGAGCTGATCAGTGCTCTGATAATGAAATGAAACAATCTATAGGTCAAGCACCTAAAAAGTATGTCATGTACTAGGCTCTTAGTAAATTGACCCTTTGAAAAGACTTTTCTGGGCCAGGTTGTGGCACATCTGATTGAGTGCACATGTTACAGTATGCAAGAACCCAGATTTGAGCCCCCCCAACAACCCCCCCCCCCCCGTCCTCACCTGCAGGGGGAAAGCTTCATGAGTGGTGAAGTAGTGCTGCAGATGTCTCTCTTTCTCTGTCCCACTCTATTACCCCCTTCCCTCTCAATTTCTGGCTGTCTCTATCAAATAAAGAAAATAAAAATAAAAAAAAAAAAGGAAAAGAGTTTTCTTTCCTGCTAGTCTACTCCAGGAAATATCTTCCTAGCCTCTAGTTGCTTTTCAGTTTCATTCCGACCCCCTCTCCTGATTGTCCTATTCTTACCTAACAGAGGCAGGCTCGAGACCGAGGAATGACCCGATCCAAGGCAGAAAAAGTGCGGCCCCCTACTGTGCCTGTGCCGCAGGTGGACATTGTGCCAGGGCGACTCAATGAGGCCGAGTGGATGGCACTCACAGCTGTGGAGGAGGGCGAAGAGGTGGTGGGGGACATCCTAGCAGATCTGCTCTCGCGAGTCATGGACGCCGCCTTCCAGGTCTACCTCAGCCAGCAGGTGGGTCTGGGCCACATCTTCCGTGTCTACTCCCCCTGAGCCCCCACTCCCCCTGCAGCACTGAGATCCTTTCTTTGCCTCTGCAGTGCATCCCATTCACCATTAGCCAGGCCCGGGAGGCCATGCTACAGATCATAGAGTGGCGCTTCCTGGCCCGGGATGAGGGAGAAGCTGCGGTGGCTGATGACCCCACGTGGGGCGAGGATGAGGAGCCTTCAGCATGTGCCACAGACTCCTGGGCTCAGGGCTCCGTGCCCGTGTTGCACCAGTCTGTCTCTGTGGAGTTGGAAGACACCCTCCAGAGAGAAGTAAATCCAGCCCTCCCACCCCTACCCGTCACTTCCCAGGCCCTTACTTCCTCTATCCCCTTTCCCACTTCTCACTACGCATCTTTGTGCATTTTCCCAGGGTCAGAGGAGCACAGACCGAAGCCCTTCAGGAAGACGGTGGACGGGCAGAGATTCTCAGGGGCAGACGGATTCTTGGGAGCAGACTCCTGAGTCGAGGGTCACTCAAGATCCCCCACCCACCCCGGAGCTGTATGAGGAGGCAGGGGAGGAACTGGAGGACCAGGATACAGACAAGCGATCCTCGGCTGGGTCCTTGGACGTGAGTCTCCAGGGTTCGGTGGAGCTGGGGTCCATGGGCAGTCTCCACCCTTCTCTGGAGCTGTCCCTGGAAGGCAGCCCCCTGCCCTGGGTTGAGAGCTCACAGTCGGGTAGCACCCCGCTGTCACTCGAAGACCTCTATTTAAACATATCCCAGCCGGACGCGGCGGGGGACGGGCCACAGCTCAGGCAGAAGGTGTCCCCAAAGGCGTCAGGGGTGTTGGTGGACAACTCCACCGCGAGGTTGCAGCCACGGCGCCCCCCTGCGGTTGCTGAATCCCTAAGCGCCCTTCCATCCCCGGCGCGGCACAGGCCGACCTTGGTGCGGCTGGACCCCGCGCGCTTGCCCCAGCGCTGGGTGCGCCCGCAGGTGGAGGTTCTGTACCCAGGAGCCAATGAGCCCTATCTGGAAGCCTCCGGCAGGTGCCAGCGCCCAGAGAAGCCGGAGCACCAGGTCCGACCGCAGCGCCCCCGCCCAGAGTCTCACATCTCCCAGGCAGTCAAGGTCCCTCTCTGGCCTGGCGTTTCTTTGTGTGATTTGGGCCAAGACCCTAGACGCCTATTCCCACCTTTAGGCTCAGGCCTACAGTCCCCAAACTTTGGGTCGAAATTGCCCTTCCCTAGCCCAGCACGTCGTTTTCTAGCTACGGACTCTGTGCATGACACTATGACCCACATCCCTAACCCCCAAATATGGCCGGTGTCCAAGTGGCCCCGTGGCTGGGAGGCAGAAGCCAGGATGCTGGGCGAGATGTGGGCGGGCCGCACCCAAGCACATCCACAAGACCTGGAGCAGGAGGACCGCAAGGGTCAGAAGGACCAGGATCCCTACAGGTGGCCTCAGCCTATGCCGAAGCTCAAGGCCACTTCCCAAGTCATGTGGAAGCCCTTGTTGCTGCCAGAAGCAATAAAATTGACTCCTGGTGTGAGCTTGTGGAACCCAACCACCCAAGTGCTGCTCAATTCTGCAGTGCCCCAGTCTGAGGATAAAGATGACATCTCTCTTCCTACAGGGCAGCATCCCATCCAGGCAGCTGCCCCAAAGCCTCAGGTGACTGTGGCACAGCTAACGAAAAACTCCACCTTCAAAATGTGGTCAGAGCCCCCCAGGTACTTGCCCCCTTCTGATCCTTGAACCTCAGGCAGTTGGACGTTCCTTCTGCTTGCTTGCCAGAAATAAACATCTGAGCTGCCTAAAGAACTGGCCTGCTATTTCTGTTAATTTCTTTCAAGGAAGTCTGCTCTCACTGAACTGGACCTGGAAGGAGACAGAACACTGCAACAAATATTACAAATATTAGAAACAGAGAAAACAGCAGCAAAGCTCAAAATACATAGCTATCCCAAGTCTCAGGACAACCAAACAGCTAGGTCACTGTTGAATGCTTGGTCACAGGCACATCCAGGCATACAGAAAACATTTAATGGCCAGATGGACCCCATTTTGGGATGAAACCAGTTAAAAGTTATGCAGGCAAGCAAAGTCTTTCTCAATAAACTTGATGCCCTTTTAGGCCTATTATATATAAAGAGAACTCAATTTAAAAGAAGAGGAGGAGGAGGAGGAAGAGGAAGAGAAAGGAGGAAGAGAAAGGAGGAAGAGAAGGAGGTTGTTTAACCGGCTGGGGAGGTATCATAATGATAATATTTTAAAAATACTTATTTTTGGATAGAGACAGAAATTGAGAGGGAAAGGGAAGATAGGGAGAGAAAGAAAGACACCATTCTGGTAGTTTCCCACCCTTCCCCTCCCAGCAGGCTAGGTGCTTGAACCCTGTTCCTTGCACATTATATCATGTGTGATCTACCTGACCCCTACCCCACATACTCTTCTAATTGCTATTCCTACAGAAAGTAGATTGATTACACTTTTAGATTTATGCAGTGCTATTTTCAATATTCCTATAACTCTAGAAAACTGATTCCTCATTGCTTTTGGCTGTAGTGAATGCCAGTATACTTGAGTAATTATGCTAAAAGGTTAAAGTCTGTGTAATGTTAATTTTCTACAGGAAAGTTGACATTTCAACCTTACTATCACTAATTGGCAGTTGTTGGATATTGCTGACAGTACAGCAAAGTGGAACCTTTTCAGTTATTAGAGAAAAAATACAATTTCCATGTAAATCATATAGGACAAATATGATCATATAGGACAAGTCTGAATAGAGGACTGCTTTCATAATGTGTGGGGTCATGTGCTTAGACTTACTCTTTTCTGTTTGTTCTCCCTTTGTAATCATCTCCCTCTGCTGATATTATTGGTATCAGGATTACAAACTGTTTTCTTATAGTTTATTACTATCTGTATTTTTTTGAGATTTATTTATTCATTTATTTATGAGAGAGAGAGAGAGAGAGAGAGAACCAGAGTATCAGTCTGTTATATGCCTTGATGATGATGGCACTTAAAACCTCATGTTTGAGGATTCAACACTTTATCCACTGCATTGCCTCCCAGGCCACATATCTGTGTTTTTATATTGTTCAAATTGCTTGTACTCTAACTAGTATCTTAGCTCAATAATCATTCTGGTGGTTCAAAGACTAGAGGTTGTTCACTAAGTCATGCTCCTTCAGAATCATCTTGCATCAGGTTCTTTTGACAAATCTCTGATCTGCCTGGAACATAGGTACTGGCTTTACCTTGTTGCTCAAATGTGCCCTAAAACCTTGAGAACAGATTCCAGTGTACTAGCATTAATTAGACTATCCCCTCTATGAGTGATGTGACTTCCTGGGACAGGACAGGTTGATCCCAGCAAAGTGAGATAGCTGTAATTGATCAATACTCTTCTTGACTGGGAGCAGATAACATAGTGGTTATGCAAAAAGCCTGAACCGCCAAAGGTCCCAGGCTCCTGCACCACCATAAGCCAGAGCTGAGAAGTGCTCTGGTAAAAACAAAACAAAACTACTTTCCAAAGGAAAGATTTTGATCGAACATTAAAAAAAAATGATAAAAAATATAAAGGGAACAAACAAACATGGGACCTGAGTCTGAGTAAAAACAAAATCGCTGAGGGGTTGTGGAGAGCCTGTTTGATCAAAATCTCCTTTGGAAAGTGTTTTTTCTTTGTTTTTTTTTTTGACCAAACCTGGAATGTATAATCATACTGAAGATGAAACTATGCCTACAAGCTATAAAGCATGGGAATCAATTTCCAGAATCAATCAATTGCTGCTTGATAAAATTTCTACCAGTCTCATGGGGGTCGGGCAGTATTTTAGAGCGTTAAGTGCACATGACATGAAGCATAAGGACAAATGTAAGGATCCCGGTTCAAGCGCCTGGCTCTTCATCTGCAGAGGGGTCGCTTCACAAGTGGTGAAGCAGGTCTGCAGGTGTCTATCATTCTCTCCTCCTCTCTGTCTCCCCTCTTCTCTCAATTTCTCTGTCCTACTGAACAACAGCAACAGCAATGGCAACAATAATAATGACAATAACAAGGGCAACAAAATGGGGGAAATGGCCTCCAGGAGCAGTGGATTCGTAGTGCAGGGACCGAGCTCCAGCAATAACCCTGGAGGCATCCATAAATTAGGGCAAAATATATACCTGAAAGCAATAGTGCACAATAGTCTGCAGGGGAGTTAATATATGCAGCAAGCAAGTAGAAAGACCTAAAAAGACACCATAAATTTCCTAATGATATAGTGTCTACTTAGACTTAGATACCCTCCTCACCTATTTCCTATTACACTTCCCTCAGTCACTCCAAAGCTAACCTTATCAAAGTAAGGACTACAAAAGCTGAATAAGGGCAAGACTGGCATACTTTAATGATGACTCTTTAGTTACTATTAGGCCACCCCATCAGCTGGGGCCCTATTCGGGGAGTCCTGAGATTCTCAAATAGTCATGATGGGCCTAGACCTCAAATAAATCCCTCTCTCCGTTGTTACCAGTCATCTCTATCATGAAAAACACAATAGGCCCCTTTGTGGGCCCCCATAAGGCCTTGCCCTCAACTTGGATCAACAATGGTGGAGATTGTTCCATCCTCTGAAGGGATGGACAACATAGTCTATGCTACACCTGAGGAAGATGGGTCCTGATATTGGGGCAGCTTGGAACGTTCCTACTCATGACCATAGAATGTGAGCTCAGATCTACAGGTATGCAGAGGTCACATAGGCTCCTAAGCTGAATATGGGTTCCAAATCAGATCAAATCAATGGGGCTTACAGCCAACAATATTCATACACCTTTCCCATACTTGGGAGCTACTCTCTTCCCTGATCCAGCTTTCCGGTTATTTTTCCAGACATGACATTATCTCCCCAGACAATAACTTGGACCCACCTGCATATCAGATGTCAGGCTCAGGAAAAAAAAAAAAACTAGTATGTTCATGGGCTCTTTGGAATATAACTAAAATGGGACTACTAACTATCTACAAAACAGAGGACCCCCCCCCCAACTCTTCATATGAACTATTCCAGCCTTTAGGTTCATGATTAGTCAACAATTTGTTTGGCTTTATATGTTAACTATTTTTTTCAGCCACCAGGTTCCAGATGCTACCATGATGCCAACCAGATTTCCCTGGGCAGATGACCCCACCACTGTGTCCTGGAACTCTGCTTCCCCAGAAGCCCACCCCACTAGGGAAAGAGAGGGACAGGCTGGGAGTATAGATGGACCTGTCAACGCCCATGTTCAGCAGGGAAGCAATTACAGAAGCCAGACCTTCCACCTTCTGCACCCCATAATGACCCTGGGTCCATACTCCCAGAGGGATAAAAAATAGGAAAGCTATCAGGGGAGGGGAATGGCTATGGAGTTCTAGTCGTGGGAACTGTGTGGAGTTGTACCCCTTTTATCCTATGGTTTTTGTCAGTGTTTCCTTTTTATAAATAAAAAATTAAAAAACAATTTCCACCAGTCAGACCCACACTGACTGAAAACCTTATTTGCACAAACAAACATAGTACCCATCCTCTTGTGTACATAAATCACTATTTTCCCATCAGGTAGTGGGCCACATGGCTCAGTGTTTGCTCTGAAGCTCTAAATGATTAATCCCTGTGTTATTGTGAATGTGAGCTGTAGCAAAGGAGCTATAAAGCTGTAATGTAGATTTATGTAGTTTGACCAGACATCAGTTTCTCAGTTAACAACCGGCTGCAGAGAATAACCCTATTACCACCCTTAGCAGATGCTACGATATGTCAAGGTTGCTCCCTCGCAGCGGCATTCTGGAGCCTCATACCTGCTTTTCTCCCAAGAAAGGAGCAGATCTAAATTCTGCTGGTGAGGTCAACTCCCCATTGGGATACTTATAGTCTTCTTTCAGTAGGGGAGGAATTAGAAGCACTGTTTAAGCACAGACTGATCAGAAACACCAGGAATTTGATTTCTTGTTTCTCCCATCTCTGGAGCTCTGTCATTTTAGTTCACACAGCCAGACCTGGTTGCTTTTGTTTTTCATTTGAGTTGGCAACTGGGTTGAGGCAATCAGGTAGGTGGGGAAAACAATTTAAGCGGAAGCTCCCTCTCAGGTTCAAAGTACTTCCACTGAGTCAGTTCCTCTTTAAACTTTGTACAATACATTTCTCAGTTGCTTCATTTCATGTGAACTTGTCCTTTACCACAACAGCCTGTGACAGGTCAGCTGTCTCTACAATGGCACTATGGTTTCTGAGCAGCACTCTGCTCTGGGGCCTTGTCTCTGTCTGGGTCATTGTACTTATCCTGAATAAATTAAAAGTGTGGTTTGGGCATAAAACTTATGTTTGGGACCCCCAGTTCTGCTCCACATATCTGACTGGGAAGACGGCAGTGGTGACTGGTGCCAACAGTGGTGAGTGTTCCTCCTGTCATCTTGCTATGGGTCTCGCTCCCAAACACTTTTTTTTTTTTATTTAAGAAAGGATTAATTAACAAAACCATAGGGTAGGAGGGGTACAACTCCACACAATTCCCACCGCCCAATCTCCATATCCCACCCCCTCCCCTGATAGCTTTCCTATTCTCTATCCCTCTGGGAGCATGGACCCAGGGTCATTGAGGGTTGCAGAAGGTGGGAGGTCTGGCTTCTGTAATTGCTTCCCCGCTGAACATGGGCGTTGACTGGTCGGTCCATACTCCCAGTCTGCCTCTCTCTTTCCCTAATAGGGTGGCTCCCAAACACTTCTAATAGGGAGGGTAGTGAGTTGGAACTCTTCGTCCCTGTCCTCTATCACTGCCCACCCCAGCGTACTGTGAAACCTCCCTTTCACAGGCATTGGCAAGTTTGTGGCCCAGGAGCTGGCCCTCCGAGGGGCCCGTGTGATTCTCGCCTGCCGTAGCCGAGAGCGTGGGCAGCAAGCTCTGACTGAGATTCAGGCTGTCGCAAAAGGCAATGATCGCCTGCTGCTTGGTGAGGTAGACATGAGCTCTATGGCTTCTGTCCGGAACTTTGCTCAGTGGCTTCTGCGGGAGTATCCTGAGATACATCTTCTTGTTAACAATGCTGCAGTCTGTGGTATGTATCTTGACTTGCCCAAACACATTTCAGGAGCCTCCTTTCATGGTCAAAAACCTCAAAATTGGCATTTCCCAAACCTAACTTGTGTGTCCTGCTGACACACTCTAGTTCATCCACCACCCTCAAGAACCCACCTTCACTTGCAACTTCAGATTTCATGGCTCCCATCTTTGTACATACCTGCTCCTGTAGCATTTCTATTGAACTCCTAAATCCCCTCAGCCCCAGATCTTATGTCTTACAGGTTATTCCTCCTATCACCCACTATTTGTGTTCTCCCGTCCTCCCAGGAATCCCCATGACACTTACCAAAGAGGGCCTTGAATTCACCTTTGCCACTAACTATCTTGGACCCTTCCTGCTCACAAATCTGCTCAAAGGTAAGGAAGTACCTAGAAGGTAAAATGCCTACTCTCTGACCCGTCTCTACTATTATCACCCCTGCCATTTTTTTTTGTGGCTGTCTCTCTGGACACCTCCTGCTCCTTGGTAGCTGACCTTCAATTATTTTTGGAGCTCAACTGACGAAAATCAGGACTAAGAGGTGAGTAATGATATCATGTAGCCCCAGATACAGTCTGGGGCTACATGATACTACCTCTCCTTCCTACCTTCAAATCAGGCCAATAATCTCATCTTTTTTTTTTTTTTTCCATTATTGAAAGAATCAATGGTTTACATTTGACAGTAAAATATAATAGTTTGAGGGGGTAGATAGCACAGTGGTTATGAAAAGAGACTCTCACACCTGAGGCTCCAAAGTCCCAAGTTCATTCCCCTGCATCATCATAAGCTAGAGCTGAGCAGTGTTCTGGTAATAAATATATATAATACATATGTAACATTTCTCAGTTTTCTACATAACAATTCAACCCCCCTCTAGCTCCTCTTCTGCCATCATGTTCCAGGACCTGAACCCACCCGCACGCCCCACCCCAGAGACCTTCACTTTGGTGCAATATACCAACTCCAGTCCAAGTTCTGCTTTTGTGTTTTCCCTTCTGTTCTTATTTTTCAGCTTCTGTCTATGAGTGAGATCATCCCATATTTATCCTTCTCTTTCTGGCTTCTTTCTTTTTAAACATTTTTTTTATTTTAATTTTTTTATTTTTATTTTACCAGAGTACAGCTCAGCTCTGGTTTATGGTGGTGTGGGGGACTGAACCTGATACTTTAGTTTCTCAGGCATGAGAGTCTCTTCGCATAGCCATTATGCTATTTACCCCCGCCCAGCTTCTCCTTTCCTTCCTTCCCCCCTCCCTTTTCTCTCTCTCTCTCTCTCTCTCTCTCTCTTTCTTTCTTTCTTTCCCTCCAGGGTTATTGCTGGGGCTCAGTGCCTGCACTATGAATACACTGCTCCTGGAGGCCATCTTTTCCATTTTGCTCCCCTTGTTGTTATTGCTATTGTTGTTGCCAGATAGGACAGAGAAGAGTTGAGATGAGGGGAAGACAGAGAGGGAGAGAGAAAGATAGATACCTGCAGACCTGCTTTACCACTTGTGAAGTGACCCCCCTGCAGGTGGGGAGCTGGGCATTGGAACCAGAATCCTTACACTTCTCCTTGTGGTTCACACCATGTGCACTTAACCCGATGCACTACTGCTCGCCCTCCTCTTTCTGGCTTATTTCAACATGATTCCTTCAAGCTCCTTCCAAAATGAGGTGAACAAGGTGAATCCACTATTTTTAATAGCTGAATAGTATCCCATTATGTATATTACAACTTACTCATTCACTCAACAAGGTTGCTTTCAGGTTTTGGCTATTAAAAATTGTGCTATGAACATAGATATACACAATTCTTTTTAGATGGGTGTGTTCAGTTCCGTAGGATATATCCCTAGGAGAGGAATTGGGTCATAGGGCAGGTCCACTTCTAGCCTTCTGAGAGTTCTCCAGACTGCTCTCCACAGAGGTTGGACCAATTGACATTCCCATCAGCAGTGCAGGAGGCTTCCTTTGTCCCCACAACCTCTCCGGCATTTGCTGCTGCTACCTTTCCTGATGTATGACATTCTCACAAGAGTGAAGTGGTATCTCTTTGTTGTCTTTATTGGCACTTCTCAGACAATGACTTGGAGCACTGTTTCATATGTTTGTTGGCCTTTGGATCTCTTCTGTGGTGAATACTCTGTTCATATCCTCTTCTCACTTTTGGATGGGGTCATTTACTTTTTGTTTCTGAGTTTGGTGAACTCTTCATATATTTTGGTTATTAGCCTCTTGTCTGAGATATGGCATGTAAACATCTTCTCCCATTCTGTAATGTTTATTTGGATGGTGGTTTCTTTTGCTGTGCAGAAGCTTTTTAATTTGATGTAGTCCCATTGGTTTATTTTTGTTTTAGTCTTCCTTGCAACTGGATTTGTATCATTGAAGATGCCTATAAAATGTGGATGAGAAAGAGTTCTGCCAACATTTTCCTCTAAGTATTTGATAGTTTCTGCTCTAACATCCTAGTGCTTGATCTTTTTGGAATTTACTTTTGTGTCTATGAATAGTGACTCATACATTACAGTATACAAGTCTTTTGTTAGGTTTACTCCTAGATATTTTATAGTTTTTGTTGTTATAGTAAAAGGGATTGATTAGTGGGTTTATTTGTTTATTTATATATATTTTTATATTACAGAATTACATGTCCACAGGGGTATGAATCCGCCATTCCCAACATCAAAGTTCTGAATCTTCACTCTCTCCACTGCAATCCATCACAGTTCCCCTAAAGTTGTAGACATGGACCAACCATCATCTCTACAACTGTGTGCCCACATTTATACATAGTTGCCCCTTCTTTTTCTGACTCAGTCCTCTCTTCCCCTCTAAGCCACTCATAACATCATAGCTACCTCCATATGTCCCTCTCCTTTTCCTTCTCTTTCTCTAGGTGCTGATGGAGCTGGAGTTCAGAGTCCTCTTATCTTTATTCTACCATTTCTCCTCTGCTGGGAGTATGGATAAAGGTTGTTTATGGGGAGCAGAAGGTAGGAGTTCTAGCTTCTGTAGCTGCTTCTCCACTGAGCATGGGCCTCAACAGGTTGATCCATACCCCCAGCCTATTTCTATCTTTCCCTAGTTGATCAAAGCTCTGGAGATGTGAGGGTCCATGACACATTGGTGAGGTTGTCTGCCCAGAGAAGTTGGGATGGAGTCATGGTAGCATTTGTAATTTGGTGTCTGGAAGGTGGCATGACCTAAGTTGAGACAAGATAGTTAATGAACAGGAACCAAAAAGTAGGATCAAAGCAGATGAGATTAGGGACTTTAGGGTAGAAGAAAGCTAGGAAATTAATTTTAGGCATGCTCCTGGAAGCATACAACTATAGTAGTTTTACTTGAGTTTGGTAGCTAGCCTGAGGTTGGATAATAATATTGTCTGAGAGAATGGTGTCAGAGTAGAGAAAGTTGGATTAGGGGAATACTTCTGGAGGTGGGGCTATGAAGCAGCAGCAGCTGTGTTTGTCTCCTCTCTTCTCCTGGGTCAACAAAGAATACCAAAGGAGACCACCTGGAACCACAACAAGACAGGACTAGAACAACTTCAGGAACCAAATCACCAGTGAGTGCAAACATGTGTGGCTTGTGGGCAGAGAGGAGCCTAGGGACAGATTAAGTGGCTGGTAACAGTCTGGCAGTTTACCAGTTGAGACATCACCTCCAGTCTGTTTTACCAACAAGGGAATGGCTGAAGGGAGGAGAGGATTTCCCTAAGACTCATGAAATGCAACTGTGAGTCTCCATTGCTACTCCTCTCAGAGTCTGGAACAGTGTCCGGGAGGCCCTGTGCTGACACCAGGGGACAGAGAAATAATGAGGAAACTCAGGACAAGATCTATACCTCGGTGGCCTAGCAGTGGGGCTGTGAAAGGCTCTTTGAATAACCACTGAATTATCTCTGCCCCACCCTGCTTTATCTTGGTCACAAGTCAGTGATTAAGCTAATAAGCCTACTTATAGTTTAAAAGTCCTCAGGCTCCCATAGCCTACAGAGAATAAAAAGAACAAAAGAGGCTTTTAAGCCACTGAGCTCCAACTCAGGGATTAAAATACTATTGAAACAACTGTCAGTTTTCACAACTGTGAACCCTTTAATTACCTTACTTAGACACAAGTCAATCCAGGCAATAGTGATCAGTAATTTGAAAAGTACTGAGAAAGGGACCTCATAACATAATATATAAAATGGTTAAACCAACAAGAAGAAATATTGGAGAAATGAACCAGGACAAGAGTCCAGCTAAAAGCCCCCCAAAGGTTGGAGCACAAAATAATGAGGTCAACATCCAAACACTAGTTAAGGAAATAATCACAGGAGTGAGTAAAGAGTTTGAAAGAATTGTCATCAGAAATGCAGAAACAACATATGAAACCCTGGAAGAAAACACTAATTATCTCAAGGTTATTACAGAGCTGAAAGCTGAAATAGCTGAGCTAAGAACACAACTAGCTGAACAAGCTAAAACAGTATCAGAACAGGAAAACAAAATAGATGAACTCCAGAAAACAGCAGAGGGGAGAGAAAATAGAATAAATGAGACTGAAGACAGAATTAGCAAGATCGAGGATGAATTAGAGAAAACTAAAAAAGAAGTAAGAGATCTCAAAAAGAGATTAAGAGATACTGAAAACAACAACAGAGACCTATGGGATGACTTCAAAAGAAATAATATATGCATTATTGGCTTACCAGAGGAAGAAAGAGAGGTAGGGGAAGAAAGCATTCTTTAGGACATAATACCTGAGAAGTTCCTAGTCTAGATAGCATAAAAGACAAAAAGTTTCAAGAAGCCCAGAGGGTCCCAAACAGAATTAACCCAGACTTAAAGATACCAAGATACATCATATTTAAAATGGAAAGGAATAAGGATAAAGAAAGGATCTTGAAGGCTGCAAAAACAAAGAGTCATCTACAGAGGAAAACCCATAAGATTAGCAGCAGACTTCTCTACAGAAACACTACAGGCCAGAAGAGAATGGCAAGATATCTATTGAGTGCTCAATGAGAAAGGCTTTCAACCAAGACTACTGTATCCTGCTAGACTGTCATTCAGACTAGATGGAGGCATCAAAACCTTCTCAGACAAGCAACAGTTGAAAGAATCAACTATCACCAAGCCTGCCCTGAGGGAAGTTCTGAAAGTTCTTTTATAAATAATCACACCACCATAAATATGCCATCTATCAGAATATAACTCTACAGGAATGGCGTTAAAATATCTTCAATCTTTGATATAAATAAATGACAATGGCCTGAATTCACTTATTAAAAAGCACATAGTGGGAAGATGAATTAGAAAACACAACACAACAATATGCTGTGTACAGGAAACCCACCTAACACAACAAGACAAACACAGACTCAAAGTGAAAGGATGGAAAACTATCATACAAGCCAATGGCCTACAAAAAGGGCAGGGACAGCTATTCTCATATCTGACATGATAGACTTTAAAATAAATAAAATTTGAAAAGATAGGGATGGACACTACTTAATGCTCAGTGAATCAGTCAATCAAGAGGACTTAACAATTATTAACATCTATGCACCCAATGAGAAACCATCTAAATACATCAAACATCTACAAAATATATTAACAGCAACACAGTCATAGTTGGGGGCTTCAAAACCCCACTCTCTCAACTTGACAGATCATCCAGGAAGAATATCAATAAAGACATAAGGGAGCTAAATGAAGAGATAGATAAACTAGAACTATTGGACATTTTCAGAGTCATTCATCCCAAGAAACAGGAACACACATTTTACTCAATTCCATATGAGTCATTCTCAAGGATAGACCATATGCTAGGCCACAAAGACAGCCTCAGCAAATTCAAGAGCATTGAAATCATCCCAAGCATCTTCTCAGACCACAGTGGAATTAAACTAACACTTAACAATCAACAAAAGACTAGTAATAGTCCCAAAATGTGGAAGCTCAACAGTACACTTCTTAACAACTTCTGGGTCAAAGAGGAACTAAAGGAAGAAGTCAAAATTTTTTGAGACTTTAATGAAAATGAAGACACAAGCTATCAAAATATTTGGGACACAGCTAAGGCAGTAAGTACTGAGAGAGAAGTTCATAGCCATACAAGCACACATTAGGAAACAAGAAAAAGCATAAATAAACAGCCTGATTGCACACCTTAACAACATAGAAGAAGAAGAAGAACAAAGAAACCCTAGAGCAATCAGAAGGACAGAAATCACTAAAGTTAGGGCAGAAATGAATAACATTGAAAATAAGAAAACCATACAAAAGATCAACGAAAGTAAATGTTGGTTCTTCAGAAGAGTGAACAAAATCTACAAACCTTTAGCCAGACTCACAAAACAAAAAAGGAGAAGATCCAAATAAATCGGATCATAAATGAAAGAGGAGATATCACAACAGACATTGCAGAAATTCAACATATCATACGAGGCTTCTATGAACAACTATATGCCACCAAACTAGAGAACCTGGAAGAAATGGACGATTTCCTAGATACCTACCAACTTCCAAAACTAAGTAAAGAGGAAGCAGATAACATGAACAGGCCCATCACAGCTAATGAAATTGAAACAGTTATCAAAAATCTTCCCAAAAATAAAATTCCTGGACCAGATGGTTTTACAAATGAATTCTACAAAACCTTCAAAGAAGAACAAATTCCTCTACTTTTAAAAGTCTTGCAGAAGATTGAAGACACTGGAATACTCCCTTCCAGCTTCTATGAAGCCAACATCACTCTGATACCAAAAGCTGACAGGGACACAACCAAAAAAGAAAACTACAGACCAATATCTCTGATGAACATAGATGCTAAAATATTGAACAAAATTCTAGCCAACCAAATATAGCAGTATATAAAAAAACGTTGTTCAACATGACCAAATGGGGTTTATCCCAGGCATGCAAGGTTGGTTTAATATACATAAATCAATCAATGTGATCCACCACATCAACAAAGACAAGACCAAAAACCACATGCTCATATCAATAGATGCAGAGAAAGCCTTTGACAAAATACAACATCCCTTTATGATCAAAACACTACAAAAAAAATAGATGGAATAGAAGGAAAATTCCTGAAGATAGTAGAGTCTATATATAGCAAACCTACAGCCAACATCATACTCAGTGGTGAAAAGTTGGGAGCATTTCCACTCAGATCAGGTACTATACAGGGCTGCCCACTATCACCATTACTATTTAACATAGTGTTGGAAGTTCTTCCCATAGCAGTCAGGCAGGAGCAAGGAATTAAAGGGATACATATTGGAGGAGAAGAAGTAAAAAACCTCCCTATTTGCAGATGACATGATAGTATACATAGAAAAACCTAAGGAATCCAGCAAGAAGCTTTTGGAAATCATCAGGCAATACAGTAAGGTGCCAGGCTACAAAATTAGCATTCAAAAATCAGTGGCATTCTTCTATGCAAATACTAAGTTAGAAGAAGTTGAAATCCAGAAATCAATTCCTTTTACTATAGCAATAAAACAATAAAATATCTAGGAATAAATCTAAAACCTAACCAAAGAAGCGAAAGACTTGTATACTGAAAATTATGAGTCACTACTCAAGGAAATTGAAAAAGACACAAAGAAGTGGAAAGATATTCCATGTTCATGGGTTGGAAGAATTAACATCATCAAAATGAATATACTATCCAGAGCCATCTACAAATTTAATGCTATCCCCATCAAGATCCCAAGCACATTTCTTAGGAGAATAGAACAAATGCTACAAATATTTATCTGGAACCAGAAAAGATCTAGAATTGGCTAAACAATCTTGAGAAGAAAGAACAGAACCAGAGGCATCATACTCCCAGATCTCAAATTGTATTATAGGGCCATAGTTATCAAAACAGCTTGGTACTGGAACATGAATAGACACACTGACCAGTGGAATAGAATTGAGAGCCCAGAAGTAAGCCTCCACACCTATGGACATCTAATCTTTGACAAAGTTGCCCAGACTATTAAATGGGGAAAGCAGAGTCTCTTCAACAAATGGTGCTGGAAACAATGGGTTGAAACATGCAGAAGAATGAAACTGAACCACTATATTTCACCAAATACAAAAGTAAATTCCAAGTGGATCAAGGACTTGGATGTTAGACCACAAACTAACAGATACTTAGAGGAAAATATTGGCAGAACTCTATTCTGCATAAATTTTAAAGACATCTTCAGTGAAATGAATCCAATTACAAAGAAGACTAAGACAAGCATAAACCGATGGGACTCCATCAAATTAAAAAGCTTCTTCACAGCAAAAGGAACCACTACCCAAACCAAGAGACCCCTCACAGAATGGGAGAAGATCTTTACATGCCATACATCAGACAATAGGCTAATAACCAAAATACATAAAGAGCTTGCCAAACTCAACAACTAGAAAACAAATAACCCCATCCAAAAATGAGGGGAAGACATGGACAGAATATTCACCACAGAAGAGATTAAAAAGGCTCAGAAACACATGAAAAAATTTTCTAAGTCTTTGATTGTCAAAGAAATGCAAATAAAGACAACAGTGAGGTATCACTTCACTCCTGTGAGAATGTCATACATCAGAAAAGGTAAGAGCAGCAAATGTTTGTCCTATTGAGATAGGTGGGATTCCTGCAGACAACATATAGTTAGGTTGTATTTTCTGATCCATCTTCTTACTCTGTGACTTTTAATGGGTGAGTTCAGGCCATTGACACATATTGATATTAAGATATTAGATATTTTAATGCCATTATTCTAAACTTTTAGACTGTTCTTAGTGATGTGATCTTTTAGAACTCCTTCGCAGGGCAGGCTTGGTGATAGTTGATTCCTTCAACTGTTGCTTGTCTGAGAAGTTTTATTTTTATTTTTATTTTTTTTGTCTCCAAGGTTATTGCTGGGGCTCGGTGACTGCACTATGAATCCACTGCTCCTGGAGGCTTTTTTTGTCCTTCCCTTTTTGTTGCCCTTTTTGTTTATCATTGTTGTTGTTGTTATTGTTATTATTGTTGGCATTGTTGTTGGATAGGACAGAGAGAAATCAAGAGAGGAGGGAAAGACAGAGAGGGGGATAAAGATAGACACCTGTATATCTGCTTCACCGCTTGTGAAATGACCTCCCTTGCAGGTGGGGAGCCAGGGCTCGAACTGGGATCCTTATGCTGGTCCTTGTGCTTTGCGCCATGTGTGCTTAACCTGTTGTACTACCGCCTGCCCCCATCTGAGAAGGTTTTTATGTTTTCATCTAGTCTCAATGACAATCTAGCAGGATATAACAGCTTTGGTTGAAAACCTTTTTCATTGGGCTCTTGATATATGTATATCTTGCCATTCTCTTCTGGCCTTTAGAGTTCATGTGGAGAAATCTGCTGATAATCTTATGGGTTTCCTTTGTATACAACTCTTGGTTTTTCTTGTAGCTTCCAGAATCCTTTGTCTATCCTATTCATTTTCATTCTAAATATGATGTGTTTTGGTGTCTTTGGGTCTGGGTCAGTTCTGTTTGGGACTCTCTGGGATTCTTGGAATTTAAAAAAAAATTTTTTTTTGGTATTATCTTTATTTACTGGACAGAGGCAGCCAGAAATTGAAAGGGGAATGGGAAATAGAGAGGAAGGGGAACAGAGAGACACCTTCAGCTCTGCTTCACCACTTGCAAAGTTTTCCCTCTGCAGGTAGGGGCTAGGGGCTCAAACCTGTGTCCTTGTACATTATAACATGCGTGCTCAACCAGATGCACCACCATCCGGCCCCTGGGCTTCTTGAATCTTTATATCCTTTATGTTGTTTAGAGTAGGATAGTTCTCTGTTGTTATGTCCTGTAGAATGTTTTCTTTCCCTTCCTCTTTTTCTTCCTTGGGCAAGCCAATAATGTGTATATTACTTCTTTTGAGGTCACTCCATTTGTATTTGTTGTTGTTTTCAGTATGTCTTAATCTCTTTTTTAGTTCTCTTACTTCTTTCTTAGTTTTCTTTAATTCATCCTCAACCTTGCTAATTCTGTTTTCTGCCTCAGTTAATCTGTTCTTGCTCCCATCATTTGTTTTCTGTAACTCAAGTATTTTGTTACCCTGTTCAGATACTGTATTAACTTTTTCAGCTAGTTGTGCTCCTAAGTCTACTAATTTTTTAAATTTATTCCCATTTGTTGCCCTTGTTGTTTTATTGTTGTTTTATTGTTGTAGTTATTGTTGTTTTATTGTTGTAGTTATTGTTGTTACTGATGTCATCGTTGTTGGATAGGACAGAGAGAAATGGAGACAGGAGGGGAAGACAGAGAGGGAGGGAAAGACACCTGTAGACTTGCTTCACTGCTTGTGAAGTGACTCCCCTATAGGTGGGGAGCCGAGGGCAGGAACCGGGGTCCTTGCGCTTTGCGCCACGTGCGCTTAGCCCGCTGTGCTACCGCCTGGCTCCCTAAGTCTGCTATTTTTGCTTTCAGTATTTTATTTCAGAGTCACATTTATTGTTTCCCCATTTCTTCAAAAGCTTTCCTCACTCCTGTGATTACTGCATTGATTAGTGTTTGCATGTTGTCTTCATTCTTATTTGCTTCTAATTATTTGGGATTTTCTCCTGGGCTTCTGTCCTGGTTCGTTTGTCCAGTGTTTCCATCTGTTTGACCATTATATTTGGTGTGTTATGAAATTTACACAAATTTCTTGGATGTTGCTGTTTATATATGGTGTGAGGTGGTTTCTGGTTGGTTAGTTCCTGGATCCCTGAAGCTGGTTGCCTTTGGCTTTTGGTCTATTTCAGGCACGGATGGAGTTGTTAGTCTAACATTGACACAGCTGCTTTTGGAAGATGGGAGGTAGGGTCTCTTGTGTTCAAAATTGAAGAGAGAAGTGAATGATTGCAAATCGTAACAGTTTTTTTTTTTTTTGTTCTTGTTGGTTTTGTTTTGTTTTATCTCAATCCCTGAAGTGAAGCACAGTGGTTGTTAAACCTTTGTTATTGTTGCTTGTGATTTGTCTGTTATTTATCTTCCCTGTGGGCTATGGGAGCCTGAAGATTTTTTAACTATAAGGAGATTTTTTTCAGCTTAATCACTCACTGGTGACCAGGAGATAAAACCATGCAAAGAGTATATAGTGCAATGGTTATGCAAAGAGATTCTCATGCCTGAGGGTTTAAAGTCCCAGGCCCAATCTTCAGCTCCACCACCAGTCAGAGCAAAGCAGTGCTTTGTGGCTTAGTGAGTTTCTGAATAAATCCTGGTTGTATTGGTAAGTTTTAAGGTGATTTTTCATTGTTTTTCCTAGTTTATCAGGAGAACAATGTGAAAAAGCTTCTACTGTATAGCCATAAATCCGGACCACCTTCAGGGTAGATTTTATCCTGAGTCTGCATGTAGGGACTTGAACCTGAGTTCTTGTACATTGTAACATGTGTCCTCAACCAGGTGTGCTACCACCCAGCCCCCAGCTGTGTAATTTTGGTTTTGATTTTTGAGAAGTCAAATGTTTCTTCCTTCCTTCCAAGTCTAGCATCCTTAGGTTCTTAACTCTTGGCTTGGGTTGTCTGTTTTCTAGGGCCTAACAAACACTCATGGAATGAATAAACACATAAGTAAGTGAACATGAAAGCCTGGTATCAAAGTGGCAGGGTAGTCTGACCTGACCCTAGAGGGAGGAGTTGACCTGAAATAAATAGATTGTCCTTGCCTCTGAACTGTTTTTGCAAAGAATAGTTACTATTTAGCTAAAGTTGAATTTGGAAAACATAAAGTTAACTATCTGGGTTTCTTACTCTACACGCTCTTTCTTTCTGGACTTCGTCCTTTAGAATCAAGAGAAAACTTGTAACCTGTCTGTTGTGGGCTTTGTTTTAGAAGAAAATGCATAAGAGGGGAAGATTTGACTTGAATGTTTCTTCTGCCTCCCTGGGTCTTTTCCCTTCAATCAAAAAACTGCTGTGACAAGTGTTTAAGTTTCACGGCAATGGGCAGAGATTCCACTACACTCAGCTTCAAGTATGTGTACGAATAAGTGAAAGACAATTTTTAGAGTGTCTCCAGCTTTCCTTTATGTTTTTTAGACTTCTGTGAGTTAAAGCATAAAACAAGGAGTGACCCTGAAGGTGCCACAGAAGCACTGGACTCTTGAATATGAGGTCTTTAAATGTGACAGAATGATACTCTGCTTCTCTCTCCCCCTCTATTCCATTGATAAAATAAATAAATGTTAAAATGTATAAAATAGGACTAGGGAGAGAGATACATAAAGGTTATTAAACGTTACACAGGCATCTCTCTCTCAGGTCAGGTTCAGGTTCTGAGATTCCAGGCTCAGTTCCTGGTACCACTTTAGCCAGAGCTGAATGGTGCTAAAAGCAAGCAAAAAAAAAAAAAAAGGATTGATTAAATTAGCTCCTGCTAACAAGTGAAAAAAATACTAAATGATAAGAGGAGGAAGAACAGAACAGAAGTTAATGAAAGTGAAGCCTTTGTTAGCTCTTCAGTGCCTACTCCAGGTGAGGGTCCATTAACCCTCTCCTGAAAGCCAGGGGTGGGCCTCCTCTCCTGGAGTTTTTAGAGAAACAAGTTGGGAAATGGACAGGGGAGGTTACACTGGGATTCAGAGAGAAGGAAATAGTACTCTTTTCTCACAGGGGCCCTACAACGAGCAGGATCAGCCCGAGTGGTGAATGTGTCTTCCTATGTGCACGTACAAGGGCACATTGATGAGAAAGATCTGAAAGGGGTTGGTGGTCCTCTGAAGCCCTACCAGTACTATACCTGCAGCAAACTACAGCTGACCTCATTCTCTGGGGAGCTTGCCCGAAGGCTTCAAGGGACAGGTAAGTGCATCTAATACCTACTACCTGTTCACTCCCAGTGCTTCACATCTCCCACCATGCCCACCTGGCCATACAATACTCCCAGCATCCTCCAGGCAGTGGTTATATACTCCACTTAACATCTGTGCACCCTTTATTTCTGTCAACTTATCTTTTACATCTTTGCAACATTCTCCAGTGCTCTTACCACCTGCAACATTCCTTTTTCCCCAGGATTTAAAAAACAAAACTAGACATTTTTTTACACCAGGGTTGTCTCGCTATGTGATGACTCCCCTGTTGGTGATTGCCTTTTTTATTTTCCCTTTTTCTTATAGAGTCAGAGAAATAAAGATGGAGAAACAAAGAGAGGTACCTGAAATAATGCTCCACCAGTCATAAAGCTTCCTCTCTGCCAGTGGGGGCCAGGGACTTGAACCAGAGTCCTCACTGAGAGAAATGTATATGCACCACAGGGTGTGCCACTGCCCACCCCCTCCTTTCAGTATTTTCCTATACCAGTAGCATCCATCAATTCCTCCTAAAGATTACTTAGCAGGCATAATGGTTATGCAAACAGACTCCCATGCCTGAGGCTCCAAAGTCCCAGGTTCAGTCCCCTGCACCACCATAAACCAGAGCCAAGCAGTGCTCTGGTAAAAAAAAAAAAAAAAAAAAAAAAAAAAGATTACTTACCACTGGGGTCGGGCAGTAGCGCAGCAGGTTAGGTGCACATGGCACGAAGCACAAGGACCTGCGTAAGGAACCGAGTGGCTGGTGGCTCCCCACCTGCAGGGGAGTTGCTTCACAAGCAGTGAAGCAGGTCTGCAGATGTCTATCTTTCTCTCCCCTTCTCTGTCTTTCTCTCCTCTCTCCATTTCTCTCTGTCCCATCCAACAACAATATCAATAACAACAACAACAACAATAACTACAACAATAAGACAAGGGCAACAAAAGGGGGGAAAAGAATTTTTAAAAAAAGAACTTAAAACAATTACTCAGCATTAAATATATATATATTTATGGGGGTTGGGTGGTGTCACACCTAGTGACTGCACATAGCTGAGTGCACATGGTACCATGCACAAGGACCCAGATTCAAGCTCTTACTCCCCACCAGCAAGAGGAAAGTTTTGAAGCAGGTCTGCAGTTGTTTATCCTTCCTTTCCCCTCTCTATAGCACCCTCCCTTCTCAATTTATCTCTGTCTTGTCAAATAAAATAAAAAGGAAAAAAAAAGGAAAAAATGACCATTGGGAATGGTGGATTTGTAGTGTTGATATAAAGCCCCAGTGATAAGCCCTGGTGGAAAAAATATTTACCTATTGATGAGAGAGAGAGATAAGAGATTGAGAATGAAAACAGCATCACTCTGGCACGTGTGCCATGGGTGGAATTCAAATTTACACATGCAAACTCTAATCTCTATCACTTCCTTGGCTGCTCACCCAGCATATTTAAAGGCATATGTTCCTTACTGACTTGAGTGTCACCATTCACTTAATGTCCTTGGCACTACTTCCAAGTCTCTAGTCAGCTCTGCTCAACAGGGCAGGCAGGCTCCCTCCTACATTGCCCACTTAACCCTTTCTTCCCAATACACGCCTCCCTTATGAACTCATTTTGCAAGTGTACTTGTGTCTCACCCTCTCAGGTGTGACCGTGAACTCTGTGGATCCGGGTCTTGTCTACACGGGCATCATGAAGAACTACTTTTGGTTATTCCGCTTTGCTTTCTGGATCTTCAGCTTCTTCATGAAGGTGAGTGGGGGAGGAGTTGACTGAAAAGACTGGGTCAGGGCTCTGCATCTCATGTGTCAACAGCAGGCTGACACCTCTGTGACCCCAATAGCACCCTCTGCCCACCTTCTGACAATGTCTCCACAGAATGCCAAACAAGGTGCCATCCCGGTCCTCTACTTGTGTTTGGCAAAGGAGTTGGATGGCATTTCTGGAAGATATTTTAGTGACACCTTTGTGATAAGGCTTCCATCTGAAGCTGCTCAGGATCTTCATGTAGCCCAAAGCCTCTGGAATGCCTCAGTTCGACTAACAAACCTAGACAAGATGGACTGATCCACTGTGACTGCTCAGCCCTGACTTGTCACTCTCCCCATGATACTCAGCTCTTAGTCTAAACACCTTTGTTGCTTTGCCCAAGAACTAATCCCCTTGTCCAGTATAATGATATTTCTCAGTGACATGAGAGTTCTGATTAGCCAGAAGATGATTTCAAATTCTACTTTCTTGCCAGTTTTCTCATGTCTTTCTTTCTTTCTTTCTTTCTTTCTTTCTTTCTTTCTTTCTTTCTTTCTTTCTTTCTTTCTTCCTTCCTTCCTTCCTTCCTTCCTTCCTTCCTTCCTTCCTTCCTTCCTTTCTTTCTTTCCTTCTTTCTTTGCTTCTTTCTTTCTTTCTAGCTTTTATTATCTTTATCGATTAGATGGAGACAGCCAGAAATTGAGAGTGTAGGAGGAGACAGAGAGGGAAAAAGACAGATAGCTGCAGCCCAGCTTCACCACTTGTGAAGCTTCCCCCTTCTGTAGGTGGGGACCAGGGACTTGAACCCGGGTCCTTGCGCATTGTAACATGTCCGCTCAACCAGATGCATTACCACCTGCTCCCCCCCCTTTTCTAACCAGAGACCACTGCTCAGCTCTGGTTTATGGCAGTGCAAGGATTGAACCTGGAACTTCAGAGCCTCAGGCTTGAAAGTCTCTTTGCATAACCATCATGCTAGCTACACCTGCCTGAAGTATTTGTTTCTTAAGCACTAGGATCTCAAAAGCTAGGTTGTGGCGTCTCTTGTGAGTGAGTATTTGGGTCCCCTTTTGTACCTCTTCATTGCTGGACCTGTGCCTTGGAAGGGAGGCAGAACTACACAGTGCCCTCTGGGTTAAGGTTTATAGCTAACTGTGGAGGTAGGAGAGCACCCTTACTTCACAGGGTATTTTCTCCCAGCTGGTACTGTTAGTGAGCCTGCAGATAATCTCTCTTTCTCTTTCTCTATCTCCCTTTCCCTTTCAATTTCTCTTTATTTCCATCGAGTGAAAAAAAGAAAGAGAGAGAGAGAGAGGCGGGGCGGGGCGGGCGGAGAAAGCATTTCAGGAGTTGAGATTGAAGTTGCCACATTAGATGCTTAAAGGACGTTTGAAATAAATTCATAATTCCTTGTTAAAAATTGTGCATGTTAGGGGCCAGGCGATGGCGCACCGGGTTAAGAGTACATAATATGAAGCACAAGGGTCCGAGCAAGGATCCTGGTTCGAGCCCCTGCTTCCCACCTTCAGGGGGTTCACTTCACAAGTGGTGAAGCAGGTCTTTCCCTCCCCCTCACTGTCTCCCCTTTCTCTTTCAATCAATTTCTCTGTCCTGTCCCAGAAATGGAAAATATGGCCACAAGGAGCAGTGGATTTGTAGTGCCTTAACTGAGCGCCAGCGATATCCCTGGAGGCCAAAAAAAAAAAAAAAAAAAAAAAAAGAGCTAATGTTAATGTTAATAAAATTTGTAATGTTAATAAAATTTCCGTAGATTCTTTTGCTTTCTTTTCCACATAGAAAATCCAATCAGGGAGTCGGGCGGCAGTGCAGCGGGTTAAGCGCAGGTGGTGCAAAGAGCAAGGATTGGCCTAAGGATCCCAGTTCGAGCCTTGGGCTCCCCACCTACAGGGGAGTTGTTTCACAGGTGGTGAAGCAGGTCTGCAGGTGTCTGTCTTTCTCTCCCCATTCTGTTTTCCCCTCCTCTCTCCATTTCTCTCTGTCCTATCCCAACAACGACATCAACAACAATAATAATAACTACAACAACGACAATAAAAAAGCAACAAGGGCAACAAAAGGGAAAATAAATAAATAAATCTAAAAAAATGTAAAAAGAAAGATATTTTAAAAAGAGAAAATCCAATCAAGGGACCAGACGGTGGTGCACCTGGTTAAGTGCTCACATTACAGAGCACAAGGACCCAGCTTCAAGCCCCTGGTCCCCAGCTACAGGAGGAAAGCTTCATGAGTGGTGAAGGTGTCTCTCTGTCTCTTTCCCTCTCTATCTCCTCCTCCCCTCTAAATTTCTGTATCTATCCAATAATTAATTAAAAGGAAAATCCAATAATCTAGCAGCACTGGCAGTTTTATTTTCTTTAATCCAACTACTGTAACTTTCATTTTCTTTTTAGAAAATTTTAATAAATTGTCTATTAATAATTGTCTATTGATCATAGTGTTACTTTTGTATACAGCATGATTTTCTTTTCTTTTAAAACCTTTTTTCTTTCTGTTTTATTTTTATTTATTTATTATTGGACAGAGACAGAGAGAAGTTGAGAGGGAAGTGGGAGAAAGAGAGGGGGAGAGACAGAGAGACACCTGCAGCCCAGCTTCACCACTCTTGTAGCTTTCCATCTGCAGGTAGAGATGGAGGTTTGAACCTCGGTCCTTATGTACTGTAAAAAGTGTGTTTTTACCAGGTGCACCACTGTCTGGCCCCTACACCATGGTTTCCTTTTTAAAAAATATTTTTTATTATCTTTATATATTGGCTAGAGACAGAAATTGAAAGGGAAAGGGGATATAGAGAGGAAGAGAGACAGACTCATGCAGCTCTAATTTACCACTCCCAAAGCTTTCCCTCTGCAGGTGCGGGTTAGGAACTCAAACCTGGGTCCTTATGCACTGTAACATGTATGCTCAACCATGTGCACCACCACTCGGCCCCCACCATGATTTTCTTTAGGACATTTTACTGTTTTCATAAAGGAGACTGGCTTGTGTGTTTCCTAACTTATGTTGTCATTTTCTGCTTTTGTTGTCATAGACACATTAATTAACTTTTGCCACCTGAATTACTGCTGGGGTTCATAGCCTGTATGATTTCACTGCTCCTGGTGGGTAATTTTTTCTTTCCTATTAGACAGATGGTGAGAGACAGAGAGAGACAACACAAAAGGGGGAAGGAGAAACTCTACAGTACTGCTCCGTCACTCATGGAGCTCCCCCCTTGAGTTGTTCCCGTATGATAATGTGAAGCTCAAGCCAGGTCCTAGTGCACAGTGATGTGTGGGTGTTCTACTGGGGAGCCACCTTCCAGTCCCTGCATACATCCATTTATAAAAGGAGTTGGAGGTTTCTATTAGTTGAGGGACTTCATCTGAGAATTTGACACTAAGTTAGAATTAAATGTACGAATACCTTAATAAAGGAAAGAAGAAGTCAGAAGCTGTGGTATTCAGTCAGGACTGAAGGTGAGAGGGATGGAAGACCATTTATTTTAATTAATTAATTAATTAATTAATGACAATATCAATAACAACAACAATAACTACAACAATAAAACAACAAGGGCAACAAAAAGGGAAAATAAATAAATATAAAATGTTTTTTAAAAAGAAAGTCTTTTGATAACTATGTGATTATTTGTTTATTTATTTACTTATTTTTATTGCCACCAAGTTTAGCTAGGATTTGTGTCAGCACAATGAATCCACTGCTCCTAGCAGCAATTTTTTCCTCCTTCCCTCTCTCCTTCCTCTCCCCCTCCTTCTCCTTTTTTTTTAATTTGATAGGACAGAGAAAAAATGAGGGGGCATAGAAAGGAAGGCAAAAAAAAATAGACAACCTGTGGACCTGGCTCACTGCTTGTGAAGCATCCCCCTGCAGATGGGGAGTCAGGGCTGGAACCAGGGTCCTTGCACATGTACTTAATCAGGTAGGCCCCCACCTATTCCCACTTCTATGCTTATGCTATCTTTTTTTTCATTTTTATTTATTTATACTTATTTTTATATTACATAATTACATGTCAACAAGGTTTTGAATCTACACCATTCTCACCACCAGAGTTCTGAATCTTCAGTCTCCCCACTGCAATCCACAACAGTTCCCCTAATGTTGTAGACATGGGCCAACCATCATCTCTACAACTATGTGTCCACATTTATACATTGTTGCCCCTTCTTTTTTATGACTCAATCCTCTCTTCCCCTCTAAGCCACTCATAACATCATAGCTACCTCCATATGTCCCTCTCCTTTTCCTTCTCTCTCTCTAAGTGCTGATGGAGCTGCAGTTCAGAGTCCTCTTATCTTTATTCTACCACTTCTCCTCTGCTGGGAGTATAGATCAAGGTTGTTTATGGGGAGCAGAACGTAGGAGTTCTGGCTTCTGTAACTGCTTCTCCACTGAGCATGGGCTGTTGTTTTATCTGGGCTGGCTTCACAGGCAGGTAACAGAGACGACCAGAGACACATGGCTGGGCTGAGAACGCAGTTTAATCTTTATTCACGAACGGAAAATCACCACACCATGTGCTTTTCTCCATCATCCTCTCTCCGCTGCTGCTGCTGGGACTCTGCCCGTCCTTAGCATAGGGGGCGGGGAGAAAGTGGGCGCAAAACTAGCAAGTGGGTGCAAAACTACCAATTCTTCTCAGAGGTCGGGGGGAAGGGAACATACCAACAATTCCCCCTTCTGTTTTTAACTAAATGACCACAGTATCAGTGGTGTGGGGTGAACAGAAACCTATATCGTACAGGCATTTTCAAAAAAGAAACTGGCACAAAGATGGAGAAATATGTAAGCAAGTAACAAGAACCAGTGTGCTGCCAAGGGAGGGCCTGAGGGGGCCATTTTTTTTGCCTCTGTGGGCAAAACTGTATCAGCTTAAAAAAAAAAACATTTCCTGCCTCTGGGGGGTGTACTTGCCTCCTCGGGCATTTTATAGCATGGGGGCGGGGAACGGCCTAGAATCCCAAAGGCAGCTGGCTGCAGTCAGTGTTTGAGAAATCTAGCAGCACTTTTGCACTTTTGTGCAAAGTGTCTAAGGGTGTACCAGTGAGTCCAATAGGAGTGCCAGTCGAAAGCAGATGTCCATAGAAGAATGCCAGGGCGTGGAGCATTGTATGAGGAAGGTCCGCTGCCGGAACTCTGCTTTTCTGTAGAGAACTTGACAGCTGCAATTTACTTACTATGAAACAAACTTGTAGCAGGTTAGAAGTTTATCACGATTGATAACTATTACAATTAGAAGTCTTTTTTAGAATCATTTTAAGGTTGGTTAAAGTTTAAACAATAGAATGTGAAAAGGTAAACATGAGAATCAAGGAAAGAAAACCTCAGGCATGAGTATCATTAGCATAGCCATTGTGTAATCTACCATTTCTAATAGGGAAGGTAATCGAGAGTTTTACATATCAACAAGTCTATTTAACCTTAGTTACACCCATTTAAGATGGAGACACACCCTAGGTGTGCGCAGATTTTGTTTAGACCAACTTAATTAAAATATATTGATTGTTAACTAATTTTTACCTCAGACTTTAAATGTAAGTTAATTTTATCTTTATGAGAATTACGTTGAAAACCTTTTTCATTTAACTTTGCCTGGTAAGAATTTAGCCTTAAAGTTATATTCTTAACCTTAAAGTTAATGTTACCAAACTTTAAACACACACATACACATGGTCTTCAATATACAAGGAGAGAAACTTTTGTTACGAAGACATGTCATTTTAAACACGAATTTAGATCTATACTGTCTTAGCCATTCTGGGAGTGCGTTGTCTAGCGGTGGTCTCTTGGGCAGCTTCACTTCTAGGAATTGCAGGTTGCGATCTCTGGACGAATCTCTGCATATTTTAGCTCGTCTGCCTTCAGAGCCAAGCTGGAGATCTTGGCCAGGGGGCCCAGTTTCGGCAGGGAGCCCGCGGTCTCCGGGTGGTCCGGGATCTGTCCGGACTTCATAGCATGAGGGCGGGCGGGCCAGCCATGCAGAAGGCGCGGGCCGAGGTGCCCTGGGTTGGCGGCCATGATAGGTTGCTGCGGCCCTGCCCCATGGCCCTGCCATGTCTGTTGCCCTGCTCACAGTGGACGAGCAGCGTGGAGGGAGCCCACGCCCAGTACCCTGCGCCACGCGGCAGAAAGCCGGCTCATGCGGGCTGGCACTGGGCTCCTGTGGGTTGGCCTTGGGCAGAAACCACAGAGTGGTCCAGAGATAAATGTTCCAGAAACAGCAAAACAGTCTCATGAAGAAAGGGCAGACGCCTTTGGAGATCTCTTCACAAGCAGAAGAGAAGGCCATAGTGCATAGGTAGCCAAATTGTCTTCACTTATCTGAGAGATGTGCAGGTCCAGTCCCACGTTGTAGGCGCCATATGTTGTTTTATCTGGGCTGGCTTCATGGGCAGGTAACAGAGACGACCAGAGACACACGGCTGGGCTGAGAACGCAGTTTAATCTTTATTCACGAATGGGCAAATCACCATACCATGTGCTTTTCTCCATCATCCTCTCTCCGCCGCTGCTGCCGGGACCCTGCACATCCTTGGCAAATGCTAGAAGAAGAAGTGTAAAAGGCAGTAGCCTTGAAGTTTTTTTTTTATGTAGAAGTTTTTAAGTTTTTTTTAGTATAAGTTGTTTGTAGTGTGAGATTGAAAATTTTTTGTCTTTTTTTCTTGAAGAACAGGACCTAATCAGTAAGCCACCGGTTGTTTACCAAGAATCAGTAAGCCACCGGTTGTTTACCAAGACCCTGCAAACAGGCAGAGCTTATCAGGGCCTTTGCACTAGGAAATTATTTTCTAGGAAGGGGCAGCTGATGGTGGGGGGATTCTATTGGTTGTGTGATTTTGAAATGTTTGAAACCAGTCCGCGCTTTGCTTTGAATGGATCATGCTTTTGCTAAGTTTAAAATGATTGGATTTTGTGTTTTCTATAGCCTGTTATTGGATATAGGTTGATAAGGTGATGTGTTCCCCCTCCCTGAGTGTAGTCTGAATTCCTATAAATTGTGTGGTTTGAGCCTTGTTCAGGGTCAAGCTTAGTGGACTGCCACCAGTCACCATCTCGGCCCGGATTGCAATTCGTGAATAAACATCTTTGCCTCTTTACAGTAGATGGTGGTTAATTCTCACTATGTAACACTTAGCATAGGGGGTGGGGAGAAAGCGGGGCGTGAAACTAGCAAGGGGCAAACCAATTCTTCTCAGAGGTCGGGGGAAAGGGAACATACCAACAATGGGCCTCAACAGGTTGATCCATACCCCCAGCCTATTTCTATCTTTCCCTAGTGGATCAGAGCTCTGGAGATGTGAGGGTCAAGGACACACTGGTGAGGTTGTCTTCCCAGAGAAATTGGGATGGAGTCATGGTAGCATTTGTAATTTGGTGTCTGGAAGGTGGCATGACCTAAGTTGAGACAAGATAGTTAATGAACAGGAACCAAAAAGTAGGATCAAAGCAGATGAGATTAGGGACTACCCGAATTAACTGAGTCATTGCGGCCGAGGGGGTAACGCAAAGACTCGCAGAGATCGTCACGGAACTACCCGACCGTGAGTTGCATCTAGAGGAGTGTCACAGTGGCTGAGGTAAGCAAAACCATGGGACATGAATTTAGCAAACAAGATTTATTCATTAAAGGACTCAAGGAGTCACTCAAGACACGAGGAACTAGGGTTAAAAAGAAAGAATTAAAGAAGTTTTTAGATTATATTGGAAATATTTGCCCCTGGTTCCCCCAGGAAGGCACTATAGATGAGAAATGTTGGAGGAGAATTGGTGACTGTCTTAATGATCACTATCAGTCTTTTGGTCCTGAACGTGTACCTGTTTCTGCCTTTTGCTACTGGAATTTAATTAATGATATCTTAAAAATTTATAATAATCATCCTGATATTAAAAACCTTATTACAAAGGGTGAAAAGGTCCTCCGGCAACTTTCTAGTCTGCCGTCCAGGACAAAGTCCCCATCCCCATGCCCTTCTGTGATTATTGATCTTGATTCCCCCAGTACCCAGTCAAAATAAAAGCCTCCCAGCACCTGATGAAAGTAAAAGCCCTGTCCCCCTCCCTATAGGTCCCACCTCACTTACTAAAGTTCCCTCCATTGACCCTCCTATTGCTAATTCACAGGAGAATGAAACCCAGTATTCTTTTCCCCTGCCTCTATCCAGTTTTACAAAACCCCCCCTCTCCTGAAGCACTTCCCGCGGAGGATGAGGCTTTGCTAGAAAAAGAGGCTGCCAAATACTACAATCCTGATTGGTGTCCTCCTCCCTTTAATCGCCCTCCCTATATCCATGCCCCTGCTCTCCAGCCTGACCCTCTCCTTGACAATCCTGTCAGGCAGGCACGCTCAGGAGCCCTTACAGGAATTTCCACCCTCCGCAAGGTCCTTGCTGACCGGAGAGAGCAGCTTCAATTAATGAAAGAAATAGCTGCAGTTACAGAAGAACTTACATTTTTAGCCTCACCAAAAAACCCAATCCCTAAAACTAAAACTAAACCATCCAAATCAAAACCAGTTTTGGCTTTCCCTGTTACTTGGAGCCAGGCTCATACTGGCTAACCCTAACCCCTACGCTCTTCCTTGTCCAGACTGCCTCCCTACACCACCGCCCCTCCGTTTTGTGCTCTGGTCCTTGACTTGGCCAATAATACTGATTAGACCACTAAGGCTAAAACTCAACTAGCACAAAAAACAGCTTCCCTTAGAAAATTAGTAGAAAAAAAAAGAAAACATTTACAATTAGTTAAAGAACTGTGGGCTCTTGATTTGGCATTATCTTAAAACTAGCCAGCAAAAAAAAGATCCAGCTTTTTTCCCCTACTCTCAGAAAGCTTTAAACCAGTTCTGAGTGAGATCTTATCTGGATAACAAGCTATTCCTTAGAGAAAAAATGAAATTAATCAAACAAGACGTTCTCTTTAACTTAAAAGCTATTAATCAGAAAACCAGTACACACTTTTGATAGAAATTTAATGATTTGTTTCTTTAAAACTGTAAAATGTACCCGCACAGCCAATCATAGCACAGAGCTCCTGCTCCACAGATTGGCAAAGACTCCAGTCAATCATTCCCTAGCCACTAACGCCTCTCCTGGGGGGGTAGATAGTCTGTGAGTTAGGAATCCAAAAACCAAAGCAGTTTTTCAAAGTGAAAAATTTTCTTTTCACCAAAAATGTCTGTTTTAAGTCTGCTCACCTTGTTTTCATTAATGTGTGTTAACCCCTAAGTAACTAAAGTTTGTTTTAAGTTTTAAATAAGATTTAGTTAAGCTACATGTGGTTTTAAAGATCCCGACTCATAGAGTTGGCACACCTTTACCAAAGTAAAATATAGGACAGTTTCATCCTTCTGATAGCTAATATCAGCATCAATTCATTAGTTAAAAGATTTTCTGAGATCTCTAGGAGTGGTAAAATGCCTCTGCAGTCTCTCTCACTCTTGTGAGAATTGTAAATATTACCAGCACCCCAATACCAACTGCCACTGTTTGTTAATTTGTTAATTCCATGTTTGAACTGGCTTTCTAATAACCCAGTCAGTGTAGAGCAGTGGCCTTGCCAGGAAAAAAAAAGGGTTAAACATATTCCTGGCCTGATAAAAAATTTTTATTCAACAGATGTGATTCAACAAAATTATTTAGTGTAAAATGGTCATCTAAAAGAAATGTTAACAGTAAAAATTTATTTTAACATTTCAGCTATGAGGTTTATCTTAGCTTTTTAAGTTACCTATCCAAATCAAAGTGAAAGATCAATTAAGTTGTGTACCCACCCTTGTTCATAGCTGCCCTAAGGGTGTGATAGCTTTGTGATAAACAAAGATCCTAACAAACAAAGTTTAACATTTTACTTAAAATTGTTTAAGACTGGCTTGGGTTAGTAAAAGATAACACAATGGTTATGTTAATTATTTACATGCCAGAGGCTTTTGCTCTGGTTTTCCTCTTTATATCTTTCTGCTTTTAAAAATTATCTGGTTTGTTTTAAGATACTGCCAGAAGTTTATTCTTGATAAATTAAGGTAATACATTGTGCTTCTGGTCAGATAGATTTGTTTTGGCAAATCCTGATTTAACAAAATTAATGTTTTGAACATTTAAGCTATGAGGTTTTATTTTAGCCTTTTAAGTTGCCATATTAGAGTTCTAAGGGGTAAAATCTATTAAGAGTTTTATATCTATGCTTACTCATGATAGCCTTGTGATGAGTAAAGATCTTAGTAAACTAAAGTTATAGTATTGTACTTAAACTGTCTAATCAGTTTAAAATAATGCTAAAAAATGGTAAACATTTTATCATGTCAACACATTAGGTATTGACTTTCTATAACATATTGGTATATTCTAATAAAGAGCCTTCTAAAATCATAGAAAAAAACCTCAAGACAATTCTAACCATTAGATCATCAATTAACTTGGTACAAGTTCTCTCCCTAAGTAAATAATTATAGGTATATCTGCACATGAAGAACTGACTGCTCATATGGTAAGATTTAAAACTAAACATTTTTAATTTTTTATTTATGGGTGTGTGATGACTCCTAAAGTCAGTCATGTCCTAAAATTTTTCTCATTTTTTTACAAGCCTCTTAAAATTGTAACGCTTGACCTGCCATAGTGAGAGCACTTTACTGGCTCCTGCATTGTTTAATTAAGATCTTGCTATTCAGACTTTTAAGATTAATCTCCATTGATAAAAGCCAATACTCTCTGACAGATTGATGTAATTCACCTGTCCATGTTTAATAAACAAAAACTTTTTTTCTCAGTTGGTATTTTTTCTAAATTTATGTGGGCTACAGCTCAAACAAGAAAAACTAAAACCCTTAAGCTCAATTTAAAAAAAAAAGAAGGGAAATGCACCCCCCAGTATTCAGTTGGCTAAAGTGTCAATGAAGTAACATACTAAACCTTCTTAATATTTACAAAAATTCAAATTGTCCATTTATTGTATCTCATTGACAAAGCCACCCACTTTTCCAGTCACAGAGACATATTCTTTTTTCAACACTGGATGTCCATGTTTGTTTTCCTTTTATTATGGTGGATGACATTATTGCTCTTGCAAAATCCACAGAGTCCCTGTTGGCAAGTCCTTACCACAAAGGACGCCATGGCAGTATATACTGCAGCTAACCTCACCAGCCTATCCAAGTCTTCTCTTTCTGCTGACCTACCACTGCTGACTTCATCTTTGCATGCTTATTGACTGCTCACTTTTCTCAAAATATTCCTCAATGTTCAAGGAACCTCACCTTAACTTCTAATGTGTATGTACCTCCTCTGTGTTTTGGTACAACACCATCCTATATTTTCATGTCAATTCTTCTCTACCTGGTCCTTGCCTCCTAGTTTTGCTTGTTCCACAGCTGAACCTCTATGAAGAAGAAAAATTTCACCACCAGAAGACCAGACGTGCTGTGTTTCTTCCCCTGGACATCACATCCACTGACTGCTTCCCTTAGACTTGCTGGTGGCACGCTAGGACACTCTATATATTCCTCCCATGAATTTTCTGACAAATTACAACAGGTTATAGACTCCACCACAAATAGTCTTGAGTCACTACAGAGCCCCTTATGAGACCATTGATTAGTCTTTTGTTAATGATTACCTTAAGACCCTTTATTTTTAATAAGATTACTGATTTTATAAAATGGCAGATTGACTCCTTGGCATCAAAACCTTTGCAAATACATTATCACAGACTTGATTTGGCTGATAGAGGCCTGGCTGAACCTGAGGATGACAGACCTCCTTTTCGGATGGCATAAAACTCAGAATTATGCATCGAGACATCCAACCTTGGCAGGGCAAGGACACCAGTAAGGGGTGCAAGGCAAAGCACTGCAGGGGGAGGACCCTATAGTCCGCCTCTGAGTCCCCCGTGAAGCAAACCTGATTTGCATGGAGGTTGGTGTCAACAACAAAAAATTGTTTCCCTAGAAATCGTGGCTCTGCCTCCCCTCCCCAAAAAGACACCGAGAGCCTTATAAGATGCGGGGAGATTGGTTTTGCACTCACCCCGCGGGGGAAATCGGGTCAATACTTTCCCCTCTGGTTATGCCCACCAAACCTGCTGTTAGGGTCTCCGCTCCTCACCCCCAATTTCCTGCCTCAATTTAAATTATAACAAAGGGAGGATATGCCAGGAGCCATTTCTCTGCTTGATAGAAGTTAATCCTTGAAACAACAGAAGCCCTTGAGATAAGTTTCTAATTCCTGTAGGAAGGATGTTTGCCAGAAACTAAGTGACATACCGTATAGTTATAGTGACATACCATATAGTTATAGTTTAACAGAAATAGTTGCAAGGGACCCTCCACCGCGATCTCTGCCTCCCCCTTCCCCCTATGCTCCCCCTTCCCCAAAGCCTTAAAATGCCTGTGAACACAATACAATTTTGCAGCTTGATCAGAAACCTGTTTTGCTGTCGTTCTTTCTTGTCTCTTGTCCCTATCATTACAGATCTTTTAGGTTCCTAGCCCCTGTTCACCACCCTGCTGGTCGGGGCAAAGCATAGGGTGAGATAGAGAGAAGATAAATAAGTTATGGGGTTTTTCTCTATCTGGTGTTTGGGGTGTATGATAAAGTGTGTTCTCCTCTGTGATCAAAAGATGAGGTTGATGTGTGAACTTTGAGTGACTATGTGAACTTTTAATGAACCTTAAAGCAGGCAGCCCTGTGGCATGCTGCTAGCAGGGAGAAACTAAGTGTAAGGGGCCTGTAGGATTTCTGTGAGCTTGAGAGGCTGACAAGGAGAAAGTGAGTCTGGAAGACTTTTCCCTCTTGGCTCATCTCTATAAGGATAGAGAGAGGCTAACAAGTGGGGTATCTTTCCAGACTTCCATCTGAGGATGGGAGAGCTTCCCTAAGCTCCACCAAGCTTTCACATAGTCCCACAATATAGTATATGTGTGTGGCACTCCAGCCTTGCACATGTGTGATTTCTTTCTCCTGGGCTGTTTTTTCATTCAGCCATCACTCTGGCACATGCAGTGCTAGGGACTTAACTTGGGATTTTATGCTTGTAAGTCCTGCTTTCTACTGTCTTCTATCAACTCCAAAATAGCTTCCATTATCAGCACATTTATTGTAGTCATTCCTATTTATTTCATACCAACCATACCATCAAACTACAACCAAAGCCTCTTGGACCACTGAAGTTTCCTCTAGGGTTGAAGTTGTCATTCCCATGAAAGCCACTTCTATGACTACCATTGGTGTTTGCAGAACCATTGTTACATCTGGCTGAAGTGCTAGCCATCTCTTGCTTGGACAGGCTTTCCTTATTTCACAATTGTGGCCACTCCACCATATGATATATCTGAATGACAATCTTGACTACAGAATCATGTTTGTTTTTTGCCCCTAGGTTTATCGCTGGGGCTCAGTGACTGTACTAGGAATACACTGCACCTTGCAACCATTTTTTTCCCCATTGTTGTTGCTGCTATTATTGTTGTTGGATAGGACAGAGAGAAATTGAGAGAGGAAAGGAAGACAGAGAGGGGGAGAGAAGATAGACACCTGTAGACCTGCTTTAATACTTGCAAAGTGACTCCCCTGCAGGTGAGGAGCAGGGGCTGGTGGGGGGGCTCCAACAGGGATCCGTGCATGGGTCTTTGCACTCCACACTATGTGCACATAACTGGGTGTGCTACCTCCTGGCCTCCTAGAATCATGGTTATCAAAGGTACAAAGCCAGACTCTTCTTGCCGTGGCTCAGTTGGGCGTGATTTCTCTGTTGTTGTCACCCTCCTATTCTCTTTCTTCTTCAATATATCTTTACTTATTTATTTATGAGAGGGAGAGGAAAGAGACAAGAGAACCAGAACACCACTCTTGCATATGTGGTACCAGGAATTGAACTAGGAACCTCATGATTGAAAGTCCAGTTTCATCCACTACACCACCTCTGGTCTGCAGACAGTCATTATTTTAATCTCTTCAAATTTCCCATACTGTTCAAAATAATCTTGAGGTCTGGAGGTGACACACCCACTAGAGCACACCAATTCCCATGTATGAGGACTAGGGGTTCAAGCCTTGAGTCCTTACCTACAGAGGGAAAGCTTCACAGAGTGTTACAGGTGTCTCTCTTTCTCACCCCTTCTCTACCCCTCCCTCATTTCTATTTCTTTTAAGAAAGAAAGAAAGAAAGAAAAAGGCAGGGGGTGAGGGAGAAAGGCCACTGGGAATAGTGAACTGGGAGTAGGCACCAAGCCCTGATGATAGGGCTGTTGTCAATTAAAAAAAAAAAAAAAATATATATATATATATATATATATATTACACACACACACACACATACACACATGTATCTTAGTTGATGTTTTTCAGTGTCATCCACAAAAATAATTTTCAGTTAAATGGGTACCATGACTTTGAGAATTTTCTCTCAAGACAACCCTTTTTGATTCTACAACTTTTCTATTCACTCATGAGGTCTTGCATTCATGACTGTACTGACCTTCTTGTTGGCATGTATGCCAAGCCCAGAATACAGAAGCACTTGATGTTTGGATGTCTCATTACCGCCTAGTCTGTGAGCTGTCCCCATTGTTCAAAATGACTCCTCAGACACATCTGTTGTATCAAAATTCGAACCTCTGATGGAAGCTTCTAGGTTCTGTAGGAGACTCTGACTTACACTTATTGCAGTTAATCAAATACCAAGCCCATGGGCAGAAAAAAGCCTGATTTTAATTTTATTTTTTAAAATTTTTTGTTTTTACTAGCGTACTTCTCAGCTCTGGTTTATGGTGGTGCCTGGAATTCAGCCTTAAATCTCTGAGCCTCAGGCATGAAATTCTGTTGTGCAAAAGCTGATTTTTATAATAGATCTTTGGGGGGGGGGATAGGTACTGCCTGGTTCCCAGGCTTTCATATATTAAGCGCTTTACACATGTATAGTGTGTGCCCAGCCACAGAGCTACATCTGGTCTGTTATTATCTTATATAGTTTTACCCACATGTTCTAGTTTCTTCTAAGTCTCAGATTTTTCCATCTGGCACTATTTCTCTTCTACTCAAAATACAATCTTTAGAAGTTCCTTAAGTGGAAATTTGTGGCTGACAGAATTCTGAGATATCTGCTAAAATTCATACCTCTTTCTGTACACAATTTGAATAATCTTTGAGCATGAGCACAACTTATGAATATGATGGAGTTTTACTCCTCTTATTGTTTCCTGAAAATAATATCTATCTATCTATCTATATCTATCTATCTATCTATCTATATATCTAGGTCTTTACTGATCTGGGTTGATATTTTCAAGGAGACAGACAGGCAGAGAAAGAAAGAAAAAGAGAGGAAGAAAGAAAGAAAGAAGTGTGGGGGGAGTTTTGGAAAGATACCACAATAGTGAAACTTTCTCCAATGGTGAGGGTGAGGCAGGCTCAAACCTGGGCTCTATACATGGCAAAGTAGCGCACTATCCAAGGAAACTATTTTGCTCACTCTTCAGGCTGTACTGTTAAGTGAGGAAAGGAGAGTACAAGGATATATAGTATGTCAATACATACACGCACAGGCACACACTTAACTAGAGGACATCTTGGCTCTGGCTTATGGTGGTGCAGGGATCTGAACCTGTGACCTGGGAGCCTCAAGCATGAAAGTCTGTTTGCATAACCATTATGATGCTCTCTCTCCCCTGGTCTCACCTTTTGTATAATAATTATGAAGGTGGAATAAAACTATATTCCTGGATCAGAGTGATCGCACAATGGTTCATAAACCAGAGATGAGCAGTGGAGGGGGGGGAAAGGAAGTGTACATTCCTCTTTTTTTTGTACTTGCATAAAACACTGGGAGGACAAGCAAAAACTGAAAACAAGGATTCCCTATAGTGGGGACAAGGGGAAAGGAATGGATGGGCACAAGGGTTCAGGTTGAAAGGTGGTTTTTCAGAGCGTACTTTAAAAACAAGTTTTGAGTTTTGAATCAAGCAAATACAATATTCAGGATAACAGAACAAATAAAAAATATCTATTTTTTTAAATGAGAGAAACAGAGAAAGATAGGAGACCTGATCACTGCTCAGCTCTGGCTTATGTGGTGCTGAGGACTGAACAGGGAAGCTCAAAGGCTCAGGCAATAAAGTCTCTGGCATGGGAGTCGGTGAGGGAGCAGGTTAAGCGCATGAGACACAAAGCGCAAGGACCAGGCATAAGGATCCTGGTTCAAGCCCCCATCTCCCCACCTGTAGGGGGTCCGCTTCACAGGCGGAGAAGCAGGTCTGCAAGTGTCTAACTTTCTCTTCCGCTCTCTGTCTTCCCCTCCTCTCTCCATTTCGTTCTGTCCTATCCAACAACAACCTAACAGAGAGAGGGAGAGAAAGACACCTGCAGACCTGCTTCACCACCTGTGAAGTGGACCCCTGCAGGTGGGAAGCCGGGGGCTTGAACCATGGTCCTTACGCCGGTCCTTGCGCTTCGCGCCACCTGCGCTTAACCCGCTGCACCACCGCCTGACTCCCACAACATTCTCATTTTACTAAGTTCACCGGTGAGATAAGGTTTAACCAGCAGCTCAGCACTCATAAGCCAGCTGCCTTTGGCGGGTCAGCCCGTATGTGAAGCACAGGACCCTGCGGTCGCCCTGCACAGCCTCTCTCTGCAAGCAGGGGGCGCCCACACCGCCGCTCCTCTCTCTCTCTCTCTGGTCCTAATTGTTTTTTTTTTCAGATGTGGTGCGCACGCGCGCGTTTCACTGAAGGTGTCCAGCTTTCTGCCTGACCAGAGTCTCCTCTGACGCACTCGGTGTGTAGTTTTCAGCCGGGTGGGCTTTCAGGGAAAACTAACGTGTCCCCAGCACCCAGAGCGTCTCCAGGCTTCGAGGGCGAGAAGGCTTGGGATGGGGCCAGCGGGGTCGGGCGGTGCATCGGGCAGCCCAGCGGGCGGGGCGGGCGGGGCGAGAGCGGCGGGGTCTTGGGTGTCGCCGGTGGGGCGGCAGCGGGGCGTGAGCCCCTGACAGCAGCGCTGCGGAGGCGGAGACCCTGCGGGCCGTGGCCCCCCTGGCCCCCGCGTGTTGGCGAGGTTCCGGGCGGTGGCTTGGGTTTTCAGCGCTGGCCTCGGGCGTGGTATGGAGCGGGGTGCGGGGCGCGGAAGGAGGCGGGTGGGCCGCGGCGGGGCCGGGCGCGGGGTGCGAGCGCTCCTGCCCGGCGGCGTCGGCCGCCCCTGCGCCCCGCACCCCGCACCCCGTACCCGCCGCGAGGGACCCTGCTTCCCGGGGAGCGTCCTGGGCTCCCCGAGCCCACCCCGAGCCACTGCTCTTCTGTGGGCACGTGGTGGAGAAGTTTGCTGTTAACCTGGGAAAAACAACAACAACAACAAAACCCCCAAACACAGAAATAACCAGAACGCAGGACTCCTGCTTGGGCGGCGGTGTTTAGGCTGCCTGCGCACCCCAGCCCCTGGGGCCGCCCCCTGGACAGCACGGCCTGGGAGGAGCCCGGGCAGCACTCGGCGACAGAAGCCAAGTTAAGTCACACGCACGAGGAGCTCGGTACTTAAACAGATGCCGAAATTGGGGGACCGACCCCCACCGATGGGGCTGAGAGCAGCGAGCCCGTCCTGGCCGCCCAGAGTCCTGCACCCAGCACCCTGCACCTTGCACCCGGCACCCAGCCGGGACTTCGGGATGCACTTCTTTTACCTGCGGTACAGCCCAAGCCTGCCACCAGGAGATGTGAAGAGAATGATAACTCCCACTCCTCCACTTTTTTTTTTTTTTTTTTAAATTTCAGTGTTTTTGTACCATCGAGAATTTCGTGGTTAAAAATTTTCTCTACTGCCAGCTATTTCAGAGCCTCTAGCATGCTAATGACATTTACCACGAAACTCCCACTCAAGTATGACACGGTGCCTTTCTTAAGTTTGAATAGGAGATACTGATTTTCTTGACTTTTTAAAAAAATCTTTATTTATTATTGGATAGAGCCAGAGAAATTAAGAGGAGAGGGGGAGATAGGGAGAGAGACACCCACAGCCTTGCTCCACCACTCGTGAACCTTTCCCTCTGCAGGTGGGGACTGCGGGATTGAATCCAGGTTCTGTGCACTGTAATGTGTGTGCTTAGCCAGGTGTGTCACTGCCTCCCTCCTATGATTTTCTTTTTTAAAATTTTTTTTAGGAAAAATTTATATTTTCCCTTTTATTGCCCTTGCTTTTTTTTTTTTTTTAAATCATTGTTGTAGTTATTATTGTTGTTGCTATTGATGACGTTGTTGTTAGATAAGACAGAGAAATAGAGGAGGGAAGGACAGAGGGGGAGAGAAAGACACCTGCAGGCCTGCTTCACCGCCTGTGAAGCGACTCCCCTGCAGGTGGGCACCCTTATGCCAGTCCTTGTGCTTCTCGCCAAGTGCGCTTAACCTGTTGCGCTATCTCCTGACTCCCGTTCCCTACGATTTTCTTGTCTTGCTGTGGCTGCTCAGCATCTGAAACAGTGTACGGAATGCAGGTCTAGAATTAAACCCAAGGTTTGGAAGGGACAATCTAGACTAGTGCTTTTCAGACTTTAGTTGTAGGTTTGTTTTCTTTTAAAGTTAATTATTATTTAAAATTTTTTTTTTAATTTATTTTCCCTTTTGTTGCCCTTGTTGACTTTTTATTGTTGTTGTAGTTATTATTGTTGTTGCTGTTGATATCGTTGTTGGATAGGACAGAGAGAAATGGAGAGAGGAGGGCAAGACGGGGTTGGGGGGGGGAGAGAAAGACACCTGCAGACCTGCTTCACCGCCTGTGAAGCGACTCCCGGGCAGATGGGGAGCTGGGGGTTCAAACGGGGATCCTTCCGCCGGCCCTTGCACTTTGTGCCACATGCTCTTAACCCGCTGCGCTACCGCCCGACTCCCAAAGTTAATTATTTTATTTGATAGGACAGAGAGAAATTTAGTGGGAAGGGGGATAGAGAGGGCTAGAAACACCTACAGCACTGCTTCACCTTTCCTGAAGCTTTCACCCTGCAGGCGGGGCCTGGGGGCTTGAACCCTGGCCCTTGTAATGTATGCATTTAATCAGATGTACCACCGCCTTGTCCCCGTTCTATATTTCTTTCTCTTTCTTTTTTTTCTTCTATTATTATTCACTGAAGCATCACTGTTCTGGGCTATCCTTTCCAAATAAAAACAGGAATAGCTACCATAGCACTAAAGCTTCCTCCAGTGTGATGGAGGCAGGGCTCAAACCTGGGTCTTGGGTGTGATAGACAGGCACACTGTCCGGGTGAGCTGTCTTGCTGGACCTGGTTCTACATTTCTGTCAAGTTCCCAGGTGATGGTACACCTCTGCAGACCACTCTTGTGCGGTGTGAGTGTGAACCACTGTGTGAAGGAAGCTGTGTCCTGCTTCCTGCTCTCCAGGACAAACTGCTGCTGTGAGCCATTTCACCTGTGTTGGCCTGGAAAATAGAAAACTGGACTAGCTGATCTTTTATTATTATTATTTTTATTATCTTTATTTATTTGATAGAGACATCCAGATATCAAGAGGGGAGGGAGAGGTAGAGAGGGAAAGAGATGGAGACACATGCAGTTCTGCTTCACCACTAGTGAAACTTTCCTCTTGCAGGTGGGGACCAGGGGTTTTAACTTGGGACCTTGTGCACTGTAATTTGTGTGCTTAACCAAGTGCATCACTGTGTGGCCCCTGGTAGATCTTTAATGTTCCTTTCAGATCTAAGATGCTGTGATTTAGTTCAGTTGCCCTTGTGATAGCTGAGTTTGTGCTAAAATATATTATTTTTTAATTAGAAATATTAAAAAAATATTGACCTTTGGTCGGACAGAAACTAAGAGGGAAGGTGGAAGTAGAGAGGGAAAGAGAGATACCTGCATGCAGCACTACTTCACTGCTTGTGAAGCGGTCCTGCATGTGGGGAGCAGGGCCTTGAACCTGGGTCCTTGTTCATTGCAATATTTATGCCAATCAGATTTGCCACTGCCTAGCCCTAAAATATTTCTTTTTTTAAAATTTATTCCCTTTTGTTTCCCTTGTTGTTTTATTATTGTTGTTATTGATGTTGATGTTATTGTTGTTGGATAGGACAGAGAGAAATGGTAAGAGGAGGGGAAGACAGAGAGGGAGAGAAAAAGACACCTGCAGACCTGCTTCACCGTTAGTAAAGCCAGCCCCCTACAGGTGGGGAGCCAGGGGCTTGAACCAGGATCCCTACGCCGGTCCTTGCGCTTTGCGCCAAGTGCACTTAACCTGCTGCACTACTGCCCGACTCCCAAATATTTCTAATAAGAGAGAATTTACTACACACGAGGCATCCCATCTCACCTTAGGATAGCTCTGGAATAAGATTGTGTGTGTGTGTATATATATTTAATGGGAGAGTGGAAAAGAGAGAACCAGATCATTATTCTGGTACATGTGATGTTGGAGCTAAAACTTGAGACCTCATCCCTGAGGGTCCAACACTTTATCCACTGTGCCACTGCCAGGGAGAATGTTTGCGATGTTGCTAAAATAATACATCAGTACAACTTCCCAGCATTAACAAAACAAAACAAAACCTTTTTTTTAATTTAAATTTTTATTGCCACCAGGGTTATTACTGGGGCTCAGTGTCTGCAGTACGAATCCACTGCTCCCAGCAGTCATTTCCCTCTTTCTTTCTCTCTTCTTTATTTTTATTTGACAGGACAGAAATTGAGAGGGAAGGGGGGATGGAGAGGGAGAGTGAAAGATAAACACCTGCAGACCTGACTCACTGCTCATGAAGCGTGTTTCCTGCAGGTTGGGGATCAGGGTCTTGCAAACCTTTCTTTAAAAAGGCAACTGTTACAGTATTGGATGACAACTGTTCCTCCTAAGTTTTCTCTAAGCTGAATGATTCTTGAGTCTGGATTTCCCCCCCTCCCCCCAAATCCCTCTCTTAAATTTAGTCCTTCTGCATGGAGTATGGTGGGGCTTTAGCTGGATTTTGAAGAACGGGTGGGGTTTTCAAGACTAGGGAAAGTTGTTTTTTTTTTTTTGTTTGCCTCCAGGGTTATCACTGGGGCTCAGTGCCTGCACCACAAATCTACTATTCCTGGAGATCAGTTTTCCCATTTTTGTTGCCTTTATTGTTGTTATTGCTGTTGTTGCTGGATAGGACAGAAAGAAATCTAGAGAGGAGGGGAAGACAGAGCAGGGAAAGGAAAGAAAGCTTGTGAAGCGAGCCCCCCTGCAGGTGAGGAGCCCAGGGCTCGAACCGGGATCCTTGCGCTGGTCCCTACATATGGTGCCATGAGCACTTAACCTGTTGCTTTACTGCCTGTCCCCTAGGGAAAGCATCTTAAGCAGCTGCTGTGGCAGTGCAGAGATGACCCTGCATGTGTCAGACCTAAGATTTTTTGAATAAAGTAAGGCATGGTATTTCAGTGAAAGTTTGGGCAGGTGCAATGTTTTAGAGTGAATAGTTGTCTTCTCATGGTATATAATGTCATTAAATATGGGAAGGAGAGAGTCAGGGAGCCAGATATACTTTAGTATAGTAGACTTAGGGTGATGATTATAGTAATGTCTTGTACTTACATATAACATTTTATAGATTACAAAACCTGTCACAGGCATGAATTCATTTGACTTGATAATCCTGTGAGGTAGACAGAACATCTGTTCCTCAGTCTTATAGATGAAGCACCAAAGAGAGTAAATGATTTGCATTAATTCTTGGAGTGGTCAGCTAGCAGACCAAAATGATGACAGTGGTAACTGGAGGAAGGAAAGCTTCAGGAAGCAATACTTAGGAAGAATTGACAACTGGGACCTGGCTAAACATGAGAGTATAAAGGAGAAGAAGTTTTTAGGATCAAAATAATTGTGTCATCATACCACTGACAACTGCTGTACTAAGGTTTGCTATGTTTGTTTGTTTGTTTTTCTTTCTATTAAAAAAATTTTTTTTATATTTATTCCCTTTTGTTGCCCTTGTTGTTTTATTGTTGTAGTTATTATTGTTGTTGTCGTTGTTGGGTAGGACAGAGAGAAATGGAGAGAGGAGGGGAAGACAGAGAGGGGAGAGAAAGATAGACACCTGCAGACCTGCTTCACCACCTGTGAAGCGACTCCCCTGCAGGTGAGGAGCCGGGGTTCGAACCGGGATCCTTATGCCGGTCCTTGTGCTTTGTGCCACCTGCGCTTAACCCGCTGCGCTACAGCCCGACTTCCTCTTTCTATTTTTTTAACCAGAGCACTGCTCAGTTCTGGTCTGTGGTGATGCTGGGGACTGAGCCTAGGATCTTGGAGACTCAGGCATAACTACTATGTTATCTCTCCATTCTGCTCTAGCTTTTAATTTTTTCCATTTTGTCGTTGCTGGTAGCTCCCAGGAGTTATGGGTTGGTAGGGATTGCTTGGTCAGGTTGCTTGACCTGTCTGCAGCTTTTGGGTTGTAATGTGGAAACCTGGGTTATTTGTCCTTTACCAAGGGAAATGATACCTGGGTCCTCAAGAGTATCCTGAGATGGTAAGTCCTGAGCTGCGGACTGATTCAAATCTATCTTTTTTTTTAAACTTCTTTTTAAAAAATATTTATATTTATTCCCTTTTGTTGCCCTTGTTGTTTTATTGTTGTAGTTATTATTGTTGTCGTTGTTGTTGGATAGGACAGAGAGAAATGTAGAGAGGAGGGGAAGACAGAGAGGGGGAGAGAAAGACAGACACCTGCAGACCTGCTTCACCGCCTGTGAAGTGACTCCCCTGCAGGTGGGGAGCCAGGTCAAATCTATCTTAGGGTACTTGTTATCCTAAAGCCTTTGTATTTGGCTTTATATCTTTTTATTTCTTTTTCTTTTGAAATTCAAGCTGGTATTCTTTTCACTTGGCTGATGGACCAATCCATCCTCACCTCCTGAAGCTGTATATCCTGACGGCTTCACTGATACAGAATCTAGACCCTGCCACATCTGTAAAGCTATTCCTCCCGACCCCCTGGTGAACTGTAATGTCCCTGAGGTCTTTGGACTTTTTTTTTTTTTCTAGCCTGGAAGCGCTTTTTTTTTTTTTTTTTCTAGCCTGGAAGCGCATGAGATTGAGATTTAGTGTCACTGCTAAGTTCTTAGGATGTGGCACTATCTGGAACTTTTAGTTTCTCAGACTCCAGACTGGAGAGGAAAGAATTCTGTCAGGCTATGTATGCATGACCCCATCACACACTGGGTGCATGCCTGTTAATTTCCCCCATAGTGATCTTTAAGGGTGTAGATACTCTCTGGGGAAGCTGTCAAAAGCCAGTTTATATCCCTAGTCTGTTGTCGGTACAGGCTTCTATTCAGCATTGAAGGTCTTCTGTACTCAGTGCTTAGAATATTGAAATGGATAAAAAGTCTTTGCCCTGGAAGAATTAATTAATGAGGAGGGGGAAAAAGAAAGTATTTTAGACAAACTGTGACATTGCAATAGTCATGTCCAAAGTGCTCTGTGAAGGCAGAGAAGAAAATGACTAACTCTACATGAAATCAGGGGAATCTTTAGGAAGGAGGTGGTAATTCAACTGAGCTGTGAACTTTAGAGTGGCACACCTGGTTAAGCACACACATTACAGTGTGCAAGGACCCAGGTTTAAGCCCCCACTCCCTACTTGGGGGGGGGAAATATTCATGAGTGGGGAAGCAATGTTGTAGGTGTCTCTATCTCTTTCCCTCTCAGTGTTCTCTCTCAATTTCTGTCTCTACCCAATAATAATAATAATAATAAGTGACATTTGATACATTTGCAGAAGCATGGGAGTGGGACTGAGGAACGTGGAGCCAAGTGACTATGATATAAAAGAACTTTGGAATCCATGGAGATGTGATTATGAGGCTATGTTCATGGCAAGGGCAGGTTTTTAACTGTAGTGCTGCTATGCCAGAACGATTCAGTTTTTGTGGACTGAAAAGTCACAGGAGGTTTTTTTTTTTTTAAGACAGGAAGGTGATAAGATTATATTTTGGAAAGCTAATTGTTGAAATGGACAGAAGGGGGAGAATCTGAGTCAGGGACATCAGGATTTATTTCTGGTAAACTAGACAAGGTTTAAAGCTAAAGATTAGGTAAGAGTGTATGGAGAGGAAGAGAGTCTGAAAAACACTGTAGAGACAGAATTAGCCTGACATAATGACAAAGTGTGTGGTGAGAACAAGAAAGAGGAGACAGGGAGTTGTTGAGGAGAGAGGGAGTTGTTGAGGATGACTCAGTTTTTTATTTTGGGTGGAGTGGTGGAGGCTGTATTAAAGGAAGAACTTAGAATAGGGACATTTTTCAGGGGGAAAGATAGCATGTTGACCTTGGCGGCGGGGGCGGGGGGGGGGGGGGAAGCTGTCACTTAGCAGATAAGTGGAAATGTGATGTAGGTTTTAGGTTCAGAAGAGAGAGTATGCCTGGGGCAATAGGTGTAGGTGGTAGTTGCTGCTTTAAGAATGAATGTACCGAGTCCTGCTACAGAAGACTGAGGATAGCAAATGAGAAGGATTGGTGCACAAGTCAGAGAATGTTGTGTAGGAAGCCAGGAGAGGACAAAGTCCCAGGCAGAAATGTAGTAGCCTCAGTTGCTACACAGAGGTCAAGTAGAGTGAGCTTAGAGAATGCAGCTTACAGTGGGCATAGGAGGTTGTGGTCACTTGGACTTTTTATTTAAAAAAACTTTTTTAAAAAGTGTGAGCAGTTTCAGTAGAGTGGTAGAGACAGGAGGCAGATGAATGGAGTGGCTGGCTGAGGAATGAAGAGAGGGAGAATGTATTCACTTTGTGCAGTTTGTAGGGAAAGGAAAATTGAGCTAGAGATAGCTTGTAGAGGAGATAGCAGAGACTAGAGACAATACTTTCTAAAGTAGAAGAGTCTTAAGCATGGGTTATGTGATGACTTGTAAGAGCCATTAGAGAGGGTGTATTGAAGGCACAAAAGAAAAGATATTTACTGGGTCCTATCATCAGAGAAGGGTGAAGGGATGTCATTCCCTTTGAAGGAGAATGATTGAAGAAAGAATAGTGTAAGAAGATGGAAGCAGTAACTTGCAGATATACCTGCATTTCAAAGGAATTCTTACATAATAGGCAATAGGCTGTCTCTCTCTTTCCCCTCAGCAAGATTATCTGCTAGTGAGGGCTCAAGCAGAAATAGAGACTTGGAAGTAGCATGAGGAGCTTGAAACTGTCCAGAGGAACAGGAAAGATTATAGATTTGAAATATGCTTCAAGAGTGTTGAGTGTCCTCTGAACTTTAGTCTGTAGGCCTTTCCTCCTCATAGTAATAATGGCTGACATTTACTGAGTGCTTCACCAAATATTCTAAGTGCTTTTCAGGCATTCATATGATTTTTTAAAAACTCATTGGAAAAGTACTATTATTGGGCTGGGGAGACAGCATAATAGTTATGCACAAAAGACTTTCATGTCTGAGGCACCAAAGGTCTCAAGTTCTATTTCTACTACCACCATAAATCAGAGCTGAGCAGTGCTCTGCTAAAAAAAAAAAGAAAGAAAAAAAAAGTATTATTATCCTATGCCAAAGAGGAAATTGAGGCATGGCAGGTTACTTAGGCTTGCTAGTACTTAAGTTTGGTGAAATTTTTTTTTTTTTTAATCTCTACAGAGATGGCATTTCTTCCCTCTAATGCACCTGGGAAGACAGAAATTTAATTCCAAATTCCTATTTCTGGACCTCAAGGGTCAGGAATCTGGGGCTGCTAAGGAGAGTCTATTTAGGCCAGTCTGTGGGCATGACAGTGACACGAGTGGGCAGGGCTGAAGGTCTGTGTTGCTGCTGGCTTTTTATGATTATATGGGGAACTCAAATCCTTGATGGATTTCCCAGCATCTTGACTAGAAAGACAAATGATTGATGGTGGCTTGTCAATCACTACATTCTGAGACCTTTATCTCAGATAGTGGATGATAAAAGAGATCTTGTCCTCATCAATCAGAGAAAGGATTTTTCTTTGCCAGTTTTGGGATTAGGCAGAATTGTAACCTTACATAATAGCATACACCTTACACATTTTCCCTGTGGTTGGAGAGAATTGGCAGGTAAGGTGCACCCCTGACTTGAAAGAAAGGGGAGAATGGTAGGGTGGTATGGATGGAAGAGAGACCGACTTACCTTTCCCTGCTGCAGCCACTGGAGCATCATTTTTTGTGTCCTTCCTCTTGAGGTTGCCATGGATACGTCTTTGCATGGTGACTTGAGATTGATTTCCATTAGGATTTAAAAAGAGAAAGGATAGAATGCTATGCTTCTGGCCAGTGAGCTGTCTAAATAGCAGAGCCTAGCACAGCTGAGGTGACTGTGGCTTTGTTGGCTGCTTTAGCTTTTGCTGAAGTTGTGAAATGGTGCATCTCTCTCTTTAGAGCGCAGGCTCACGGTTGGTTCCCTGTCTGCAGGGTCCTAGTGCTGGGACTTGCTGGTTATTTCATGGGGAGGAATCAATGGTAACTTCAAATAGACTGAGAAGTAGGACTGCTGCTAACACTGAGAGGGGTGGGGCAGTATTTGAGTGTAGGACTGTGCACAAGTGCCCTTTCCTGTTCTGCAGATGTCCCTTTATTTAAGGATAAGTGAAGCATACTTGTGTATTCTTGGGGGTGGTGGGTGGAGATACTTTGGGAGGCAGTACAGCTGCCTTCAGAGTGGGGGTGGGCTGTGAGGAGCTGGAGAAGTAAAGAAATTCCACTTAGGGTTTAGACTCTATATGCATGAGGTCTTGTATACCAGATACTAGAGTAGGGCCTAGGAGCAGTGTTTATATATATATATAATCTAGTCTTCGCTTTTAGTCCCTCTGCCTCCATTCCACACAAGACAGTTGGTTTAGCCCAGGATCAAAGTGCGCTTGAGGATGTAAGGCAAGATGTAGTCAAGGAGTCAGAGAAAGCTGGGATACAGTAATGCAAGCTAGAAATGATGCAGGTTGGGTGCCAAAGAGACCTTCCTTCCTTCCTTTTTTTTTTCTTTTTCATTTTCTTTTACCAGAGCATTGCTCCACTTGGGCTTATGGTGGTATGGGGGATTAAGCCTGAGACTTGGGGGATCTTAGGCATGAGAGTCTCTGCATAACCATTATACTACCCATCCCCATCCCCAAAGAGATTTTTCTTTCTCACTTGTTTCTGCTTACTTCCTAACAGTCTGTTTTTTCCTGTCATGCTCTGAATTGTTCTTCAAGGTCATTGGTGACCAGTTTATCAGGCTTACAGACATTTTCCCTCCTCTCCCCATTTTCACAGATATTTTTAGCTTTATTTAAAACCATTGGAGCAGCCCAGGAGGTGGCGCATTTGGATATAGAGTTGACCCAAGCGTGGGTTTGAGTTTTACCTGTAGCATTGCATGTACCAGACTGATGTTCTGGTTCCCTCTTATTCTCTCTTTCTCATCAATAAATTGTTTAAAAATTAAAAAAAAATTATTATTGGATAGAGACAGAGAAACTGAGAGGGAAGGGAGAGATAGAAGAGAGAGACAGACACCTGCAGCCCTGCTTCACCACTTGTGAAGCTTTCCCTCTGCAGGTGGGGATCAGGGGTTTGAACCTGCGTCCTTGTGAGCTGTAATATGAGCACTTAACTAAGTGCGTCACCACCTGGCCCCAATAAAGTGTTTTTAAAAAGAACAACCACAAGGGGAGAAAAATGGAGTAGAAATTCAGGGACTATCAATTTCTTCCATGACTATGGGAACACGAACTCAATTTGTCCTGTGAGGTGGTGGTTGGCATGGGGTGGAGCCCACTGGTCTTAGTGGCAGTGTCGCTTACCTGTGGTAGTCAGATGTGCCCCCCTGCTATTTTCTGGCCACTAGGAGTATCATTTTGCTTCTGAGACTCAATTCTGTCGTCTGTGGAATGGGGATAATGGAATCTGTTTTGTCTGTATCACAAGTTCATTTTGGAAGGGAGGTAGTTCAGATGAATGTGCTAGATGAATGTGAATAGTTAAATTCACTCCAGAGAGGACCTAAGAATTAGTTATTTTCTCTCAACTAACATGTACCACTACCCCCAATTCTGTTAGTGTTTTTAATCATCATTCTATTATTTAGTCTTGAAAACTTGAACTTGTATTCATTCATTCCTTCTTCATGCATTCATTTATCTGTGTTCCTGCAGTGTGCACATCATCATTGGTGTACCCGTTTAATCATGATGAATGCAATAGCTGTGCTTTGTTGGCCTTATTTTCTGGTGGGCATTGAGCTAAATACTGTAATGTCATTCAACCCTCACAGCACTCTTGTGAGGTAGGCATTATTCCTCCTGTTTTTTTCAGATGAGGTAAATGGGATGCAGAATGGGATGCACCTTATCTAAATGAAGTAGAAGAATGAGAATTGTATCCAGGTTTGTCCAACTCTGGAGCCCATGCAAGCCTGTTGCTTTTCTCCTGATGTCTGATCTTTTGTAGGGATCTCTCCAGGCTTTTTGTACTGTCTCTACATTAACATCTTTCCTTTTCTCTTATGAGCCTAGTTTAGACCCTTCTCATCTTTTGTTCATTATTGTGGCAGAGTCTTCTTGCTCTTATCCTTGCCACTTGCTCCCACTTCCACTCCACCCACTGTCACCAGTGTGACCTTCCTAAAATGATTTGATTTTGCCAGTCTCCTCTTCAGGAAGAGGCTGTCTTCCTATTGTAACTGGATCAAGTCTGTCTACCTCTAGCTATTGTTAAAAATCTCTGCATTAGGGGCTGAAGAGATAGCATAATGGGTATGCAGGAGACTTTCGTGCCTGAGGCTCTCAGTCTCAGGTTCAGTCCCTAGTACCACCATAAACCAGAGCTGAGCTGTGCCTGGGTATGTGCATATCTCTCACTAAAATAAAAAAAATATTAAAAAAAATCTCTTTATTAGTTTTCTTGAAACCTGGTGACTATATATACTTATGTGACTAGTAAGCCGTGAGACAGTTCTTATTCTGAACTCTTCTGAATCTTTGAAGGTAGTGTGGGCTAGAGAAGAACATGGCTTTGGAAGCCTACAAGTATGTGCTAACAGTGAAAGTTAGTTGAAAACATAGAAGGTTCAGGTTCTAGATTTGGCCCTGATTTATACCTTCTAGATTTGGTTCTAGATTTGGCCCTGATTTATACCTTCTGCTTAGCTTCAGGGAAGCTGCTCATTTCTCTGACATTCAGTTTCTTTGTCAGGTGTCTCCCTGGCCAGCCTCCATCTAGAGTTACTGTGACGTTTACATATTTATTTGTTATCTTTATTTTACAAAATTACATGTCAGCAGGGGTTTAAATCCACACCATTCCCACCACCAAAATTCTGAATCTTCACTCTCCCCACTACAATTCATCACAGTTCCCCTAAGTTTGTAGACATGGGCTAACCATCTTCTCTACAGCTATCTGTCCACATTTACACATAACTGCCCCCCTTTTTTTCTGATTCAATCCTCTCTTCCCCTCTAAGCCATTCATGACAACATAACTACCTCCATATGTCCCTCTTTTTTTTCCTTTTCTCTCTGGGTGCTAATGGAGCTGGAGTTCAGAGCCTTCTTATCTTCATCCTATCATTTCTCCCCCGCTGAAAGTATTGATCAAGGTGGCTTTTGGGGTACTCTGGCTTTGTAATTGCTTCTCCACTGAGCATGAGCCTCAACAGGTTGATCCATACCCCAAGCCTGTTTCTGTCTTTCCCTACTGGACCAGAGCTCTGGAGATGCAAGGGTCCAGGACACATTGGTGAGGTCATCTACCCAGAGAAGTTGGGATAGAGTCATGGTAGCATTTGTAATTTGGTGTCTGGAAGGTGGCATGACCTAAGTTGAGACAAAAACACCGTTATCAGCCAACTTTTTTTTTTTTTTTATTCTTAACTAAACATCAGGCACTGCCGTAAAAGTTGAATAGGCTAATTCTTAACAATGGCTGCCTGAGATATGTTTTTTGAATGTTCTCACTTGACAGATGAAGAAGTTGAGGCATAGAGGTATTATGTAATTGGGCCAGTTTTATGTAGTTTGTTAGCATATGTTGGCACCTGGAATTGAATTAAGCAACCTGCATCTGGAACTGGTACTGTTATTCATGATACTTAAAATTAATTTTTTTTGCAAATCATTTTATTAGGGGCAATAATGGTTTAAAGGATATATGAGTACAGTTTATATCTTCCTGTGATAAGCTTCTGCACACCACTCCCATCACCAAATCAACTTTCTCTTCACCATTCAGGTACCTGACAACCTCTTCCTTCTGTACACCCCCATCCAATCTCCTCCTAGTCCAGAGTCTTTTGCTTTTCTGCAATATACTTCACCCAGTTCAAATTTTGCCCTGCATTTCCTTTTCTTGCCTTGTTTCTTATGTACCATCAGTAAGTGAAGTCATCTGATACTCACCCATATGGTTTACTAAAATTAATTTGTAAATGTTCTGTGAAGTTCTCTGAACACTTGTAATCCAGGTGATAAGGAGTTGCTTGGCCTTGCCCTCCTGTGGAAGGTGAGCAGAGATCTTCACCACCACCAAGCATAATCCTACTAAACATTTTTTTAATTGCCACCAGGGTTATCAATGGGGCTTGGTACCATCCAAGAGAAATTGAAGGGGTGGGGGGACAGAGAGGGAGAGAAAAACACCTGCTTCACTGCTCGTGAAGTCTCAATCCCTGCTAGTGGGGAGTGGGGGCTTGAACCCCGGTCATTGTGTGTGCACTCAACTGGGTGCACAACCTCCTACCCCTATTAAATATTTTAAATTATAAAAGTGAGCTGCAGAAATAGAGACAATAAACCATCTCATTGTATCTATTAAGGGGATGCTTATTAGGCAAAGACAAGAGTTTGAATGGCTGAAGTGAGCTGGGCCTTTACCTTGTGCTGCAAAGGGGAAGTAGTACTGTCTGCTTTTTGATCACTACCTTTATTAACCTCCTCAAACTTGGTACTCTTGGTGTTCAGAGTCTACTGCTTTATTGCAGCTAAAAGGATGAAAGAGTGACTTGCCCCAGTAAGAGAGAGCTGGGTACTTGATTGGCTTTGCTGTGTCTTGTTTATGTGAAGTCACCTTAATTACTGTCCTTTGTTGCTGTATGTTAGACAGTGGCCCAGTGTGAGATTGCAATGCAGACCCTAAAATCACATGAATTTGGAATCCAGAGTTTAGAAAGGGGTCAGGGAGATAAGCACACCAGAAAGAGGGGTTAGAGGACTACGCCCCCCCCCTTTTTTTTTTTCTTTGAGTGTGTGGAGGTTGTAGGCAGTTGATTATTTCCAAGTGCCACTTGATGCTTGTGGGTTTGCTGAGGTTTCCGTCCTGTGTGTGTATAGAGGGGTGGTGGAGGTAGTCATTATGGGGGAGGGGGTATAAAAGGACCATCAGGACTTTGCTCCCAGCCCTGAACAGTTTAATCTAGATGTGAGTGCTGAGGGTCTGTGGCTTGGCCCTGGCGCCTTAGTCTAACCCCTCTTGTCTGGCTCAGGTGAAGAAGGGGGACTCTAGGACCCAGAGACTAACACGGCTGCTGACAAGTCTAAAGCAGCACTAGCGCAGAGTGAGACTCATCAGCTGGCTAGCCGGATTCGGTGTCACTGGGTTCAGAATCCTCAGGCAGCAGAAGGGACTTGCCTCTTAGTCCCCATTTTCTGTACCCATCCCTACCCTGGTAGGCCACTGAGTGAAGCCCATGGACTGGGGAGGGCTGTGCCTGCCGCCTTCTGTGTCTGCCCATGAGGGCCTAGAGCCCTGACACTTCTGCCTAGGTTTCTGCCTTTTTTCTGTCTTTGGCCGGCTGGGGGAGGGGGCAGAGGCCTGGTGAACAGCATGGCTCAGAGCAAGAGGCACGTGTACAGCCGGGTAAGTGGCCCTGATCGGAGGTGGCCCTGGGAGGGATGCAGGAGAAGGCCTGGGTGCCTGTGCACATCCTTGCTGTGGGGGGCTGGGACACTCATAGCCCTGATGATGTTGGGCTGGAGAGGACTCCCTTTCCATAGTTCGGCCCTAAACAGGTACTGGCAGGACCTGATCTCAAATTGGATCTCAGGCCATAGGTTCCTGGGGGGTAGGTGGGGGGTGGGGTGGTGGTCACAATTTGGAGATTACACTTGGCTCAGTGGGTTGAAATGGCCTTGCAACGACGCTTTTCTTTGGAACTGCTTTGTTGTTTGTCATTTGCTTTCTCTGTGATGGCTGAGATTGACTCTGTGTCTACCTGGTCCTGAGAGACATATTAGGGTTGGGAGGCTGAGTGAAGTCTCTGAGTTTGGGGTCAGTCCTAGTATCACCGCCTGTTCCTTTTGTTGTCATATTCATGAGACATCATACCCTCTTATCCCAGTTAGGATTTGGGGTCTCTGAACCCCTGGGAAATGTACCCCCAACCTTCCTGGATCAGCTCTTTGGGGAGGCCAGTGAGAGAGTGAAAAGCTTTGGTGGGGCTCTCTTCTAAAGTGAATTGGGGCATCAGAAGGACTCTATCAAGTTTCTAGGACCATGTTACTTATGCCTCGTTCATCTATTTGCTGCAAGTCCCTGGTTCATGGAGCTGCTATTGCTAAAAATGGCTTAGGTGTGATTTTTCTTCTAAACCACGGGCCTGTTTAGGACCTAATTTCATGCTGTGTCCTCTCATCACAGTTATGTCAGAAGCTGAAAGCTTCCTAAGGACAGTGTCTTTTGTCTGTTTTTTTTTTTTTTCCCGTGCCCATCCATGGAGTGATAAGCCACCCACTTAGATCACTGGGCAGAATCTGGAGGATGGAGTGCAGCACAGATCTGAGGAACTTGACATACTTGGTCTTTGTTTTTATTTTTGTAGCACCCTAACATGAGGAAAGGACCTCCAGAGTTTTGGGGTAGAAAGTTAGAACAAGGCTCAGACCAGGAAGAAGGGAGTTAAGGGATGAAGCATCCAGAGCCGTCATGGTACGTGTGTGTGTGGTGACCTGGGGAGTAATGTTGGGAAGGAGTGAGTGGTGATGACTTGCGAACTAGAAGGAAGGAGCATCATGTGCCTCTGGAAGAGAGAAGTGCAAGAAAGCCACCCAAAAAGCCACACAGAAAAGACAGCGACAGTGGGAAAGAACACAGGACTCTGTAGGGTCACCCACAGAATTTCCTCCCAGCTCAGATTCTAGAGCCTGGTCTAAATTGAGGTATTGAGGTAAATTAGCTTGAGCTTTGTTTTCCTCATAGGTGTAGTGATCCTGAGAAAACAGCCTTGTAGTATTTACAGGTCAATTCTCATTTATTAGAAAATTTAAAATTTTTTGGCAGATTCTAGAAGATTTTGGAGAAGACCTAGAATACATTACCGACATTTTCCAGAAAGGGAATTTGCCCACTTCTCCTTTAGAACAGGGTTCAGGGAAGTGATGTTTGGCCCTTTTTTTTTCTAGTCTAGGATCTTGGTGAGCCCTCTTTTATTTTTAAAAAAAAATTTTCCTTTATTGAGGGATTAATGTGTTATAGTTGACAGTAAATAAAATAGTTTGTACATATGTAACATTTCTCTGTTTTCCACATAGCAGTACAACCCCCACTAGATCTTCTGTCATCCTTTTCCAGGACCTGTACTCTCCCCACCCCAGAATCTTTTCCTTTGGTGCAATACACTTTTTTTTTTGTTTCCAGGGTTACTGTTGGGACTTGTTGCCTGCACTATGAACCCACTGCTCCTGGAGGCTTTTTCCCCCTTTTGTTGCCCTTGTTGTTTATCGTTGTTGTTGTTGTTGTTATTATCACTGTCATTATTGTTGGATAGAACAGAGAAAATGGAGAGAGGAGGGGAGACAGAGGGGAAGAGAAAGACACCTGCAGACCTGCTTCACTGCTTGTGAAGTGACTCCCCTGCAGGTGGGGAGTCAGGGGCTCGAACTGGGATCCTTACCCTGGTCCTTGTGCTTTCCGCCATGTGCACTTAACCCCCTGCGCCACCACCCAGCCCCCTGTGACCCCTCTCTTATGTATTAGGATGATTCCCTTGACTGGGGCTTTTAACTCTGCACCTGTCCTTCTTTCAGACACCCAGCGCCAGCAGAATGAGTTCAGAGGCAAGCGCTCGGCCTCTTCGAGTGGGTTCCCGTGTGGAGGTGATAGGAAAGGGCCACCGAGGAACGGTGGCCTATGTTGGAGCCACACTTTTTGCCACTGGCAAGTGGGTAGGCGTGATTCTGGATGAAGCAAAGGGCAAGAATGATGGAACTGTCCAAGGCAAAAAGTACTTCACTTGTGACGAAGGCCATGGCATCTTTGTGCGCCAATCCCAGGTACTCACACTCTGCTTTTGTGTGTATATGTGTGTGTTTGTGTGGGCATTTTTGTGTCTGTGCATGTGTGGTGCATGCATGTGTTCTGTTGCTTATGTAGCTGATGTGTTGGTGCTCTTTTCCTAGATATGAACATAAATCTCTGGTTGGGAGTGTGGGAAATAGCAGGGGAGGGATGGCTGGTGATCTCTACTAAGGGACACTGCCCAATGCCCCAGGAGGGCCCCATATTTTAGCTATTATGGCTGACTATATTGAATCTCTTCTGTGATCTCAGATCCAGGTATTTGAAGATGGAGCAGATACTACTTCCCCAGAGACACCTGATTCTTCTGCCTCAAAGGTCCTCAAAAGAGGTAACAGCCACTCACTAGAATTGCCTCTTCCTTCCAGGAATCCCCAGGATTTCTCCCCATAACATTGCACCATAGTGATTTCCCACTGCCACCATATTCCTTTGTTATATCTCTCTTACTCTGTCTTGATGTTCTTTGTCCCACACTCTGTATAAACACACACATTATTTCTGTTTGCCTCTGCAGAAGGGACTGACTCAACTCCAAAGACCAGCAAACTGGTGAGTAGTTGGTGCTTGGAACGATGATTAATAGAGAGAAAAGAGGAGGAGAAAGAGAGGAGAGAGACCAAGTGATAGGCAGGCAGAAATATTAGGCGGGTCTTCTAGTCTTTAACCCCGCTGAGAAGATGGCTTTCTGGTATGAGTTACTTCATCAGGGAAAAAGAGTAAGGTGATAGGGGAAAAAACCACTAGGCCCAGAAAGTCACATTGTCAAATGAAACTAGGCTAGGGGTGATAGTAAGAACAAATCTGACCCTAGTAACATTACCATTTTTTTGTACTCAAAACTGCCAAGATCTAAAGCAGCGGATGGGTTATGTTCAGCTCATGGGCCACAGTGCATGTACTTCAAATACCTGGACCTGAGGTCAGATTTGGTCTGGCCCTGCTAAGGGAACTAGAGCTTTTTTTTTTTATAGTATTAAGTGGTAATTTTTAGGTTGATAATTGTTTATGCCTGAAAATGATGTCATAAATATGCACATGACTTTGGCCTCTGAGTGTAAGGATCTGAGACTAGTGCTAAGGTACAAACTAAAGGAAGATGATGGGAGTCGTAGCGCAGCAGGTTAAGTGCACGTGGCGCAAAGCATAAGGACTGGCTTAAGGAAGATGGTGCTCCCCTATTCACAAGGGAAAGGTTGGGAGCTGGACATTCTGCCATTTGTTTTAGGCTACATATAGAGGGCCATCTCCTTCACCTGCTGCTGTGTACAGGGAATGTGAAATAGGGCTTCAGACTGTTCAGCTTCTCTGGGCCATGGTGTGGGTATTCTGGAATCCAGTCCTTAAGGACCTGACTTTTCCCTTAACCTGTGTATGTCTGAGTTGGTCTTAACAGCTGTACTCAGGATGGCTGGCCATTTAGCACACTGTAATATCTGTTAACTCTGCCCTTTCCTACTCCTCATGCAGCGGGGACTGAAGCCCAAGAAGGTGGTGTGTTTGCTATTTGTGCCTGAGTGGGTGAGGGCCATGAGCTCCCTCCCCACCTGTCCTGCATGCTCTTGATGTGCTGCATGCATGTGTGTGCTGTCTTGGGGCTGGGATGGACAGAGGAAATGGCAGCTTTCGGAGTTCCTTTGAGGGTTGCAAAGACAACAAACTCAGTGTCTAGGCTCAGGTAGTGCTTATCAGGGGTGATCTACCTGCCCCTAACCCCCGCCTCCCACTGACTTAGGGCTTTAAGCATTTGACTAGAAATAGCATGGAATAGATGAAAATTTACTGTGTTAATAGGATTCTCACTTACCCTGAGCTTGGGGGCAGTGGCAGAAGAGATATGCAGGGTTCGGGTGGGGAAGGTACCAGGTGAAGTGGTTGGTCAAGGAGGTGGGAGCACAGGAAGAACAGTGTAGAATTGGGAATCCTGAGAGTCTATGTGCTTGCTTCTGGGTGGGCTCTGCCTCACTCTGCTCCCTTAGTCTTTCCCTGCCTTTTCCTTCCTCAGGGGCAGTGCCTGACACCCGCCTTCTGCTCCTTGTTACCTCCTGTCAGTCATCACTGAAGTGGGGTCCTGTTGTGTTACCCCTTCCCCAGAGCCTTAAACTCTCAAGTCACTGCCATGCCCACTTCCTCACACCAGCCTGTGCCATTGGCCTGTGCCCAAGCTGTGATCTGCATGTCCTTGCCTGACCTGTACGTGTATGCTGTATGTACGATCCTGTGGATTCTTTGTCGCCAGCCTCGCAGTCCTGTTTGACTTTGCATGGATTTACTGGATTGGGGCAGTGGGAGGTGGATAGGAAAACATCTACAGTTCTGGTCAATGATGGGGCGTCCCTTTGGAGTCTTGCCATGGAAGAGCCTGCATACTGAGACTTGCTTTGGGGTCTGGCTCTGGTGGGAATGTAGAGGTAAGGAGGACAATAATGTTGTAAAGGACACTCAGATCTATTTCAAGGTCAGAGTAATTTAATTTCATCCCTTGAACTGTCTTCCTGTTTTTGGGGCTCTCATCTCATGTCAGGCCACTGGATGGAGAAGGGCTGAAACCTTCAGTGTGATATCTGTGAAGGAGTTCTGACCACAGCCTGACCAGAACCTGGGTGGGGTCTGAGCTGTACTCCAGACCTGGGGTTTGCAGCTGTCTGGGGATATGGGGCAGAGAACAGCCTAGGTTGCCTGTGCTGAGATACAGGCCTTTCTTCGCTCATGGTACAAAGTGCCGGCAAGTTGTCAAGTCCTCCCTAGGCAGGCCTTTTCTTGCCTGGATCTCTCACAGCATATCCCTTAGCCCAGCACCCCCACTCTCACCTTGTGTGTGGCAGGATTCTGGCTCTCTGGGGAGGAAAAACAAAGACATTTTGAGGGAGGGGACAAAAAAGAACCCAGATTTTCTGCAAGGTGCTTCGCTTTTTCTGGAAGCCTTCTGTAGAGACAGACTTTAACCTCCACCCAGGGGAGGGCTGGAAGAGGAGCCAAACACTGTCATTAGAGCTGCTGCTGAATATTCACCAGAGTTTCTTAATTGAACTGTGACCATCAAGAGTTGGTGTCGCAGGAGGGTGTTCTCTGGGTGTGTATGTATGCCTGAAAAGGGCTTTGCTAGTGTGTGAAAGAAACAGATTGGACTTGATGGGGCTGTGGGTGGTGGGGAGTGCAGCAAGGGTGAGAGAGACTGGAGAGTGAGACCCTGATGTTACCATTTCTGGGTACCATTTCTGCGATGGCCTCTAGCCCAGTATCTAGGAGCTAACAGGGGAATGCAGGGGTGATGGGAGGAGAGGGAGGAGCCAGGACCTGTTCTTTGGAGGAAGAAGAAAGGCGGGCTCTGCGTAGGACTTTATCCAGTCCTGAGGAAGAGGAGGAGCCACAGAGGCCTGTGGTTGCTAGGTGATGGGGAACAGTGACTCCACCCCTCTGGAGCTGAGGAGGGTGGGTGCATGACGTCAGGTGGAGCGGGTGCTGCGGCCACTGAGGCTGCCATCAGCCCAAGCTGGAGAACTGGGCCGGGCACCTCACTGGAGCCTGCTGGAGTCTGGCCTCACTGTGCACCATCAGGGGCTTCTGCGTCTGAGCCACAGCCATTTGCAGGCTGGGACGCCTCCAGGCTGGGAAGCTGAGGCTGCATTGTTGGGATTTGATGCACTAATCTCTTGTCTCCGCCGCCTTTCCCTCTGTTCGGTCTCTTCCCCTCCCTCTCTCCCTCCCTCCTTCCCTCTGTCCTTCCTCCGTGTGTTTGTCCCTCCTGTCTCTCTTTCTTTTCCCTCTCCTGGCTTTCTTTGGTTTTCTGCAATGATGAGACAGGCTCCGACAGCCCGAAAGGTACTCTTGCTTGCTCTGGATCTCCTGCTGGGTTGCCAGGCAATGGTGGCAGTAGGCTGCTGGGGTGGGGGTGGGGGCTGGCTGACTTCATCTGTCTACCTGGCTGGGGAGGATAGTAGGGGTGAAGGTGAGGGGCAGGGAGAGGTGTATGTTACTCCATGTCCCGTGTCCTTAGCATTTACTTTCTAGCCTGCCTGCTTTTAGCTGTGAGTCCATGTTCTGGGTTTGGTACCCAGTGGCCTCACAGGCCTGGACTTCAGGTAGCTTTGCTGCAAACCGACTCAGGGACAGTTTTCTTCTGAGAGATTCTAAGGAAATGGGTTTGGTTACCTTCATGCTTCTAGTAGCTAGATCTACCTTGCCTGACCTTTGTTAGAATGGCTCTTGATTATATTCCCAGCATCCCTCCCCCACCAGGTTTGTATCAAGGGGCTTTCCCAGGGTGGATTGGGGACCCTAGAAGAAACTTTGACCCAGAGCTGTAGGGACTTAGACAGTCTGAGGCTGGAAGGATTAGAGTAGGGCTTTGGCTTTAGCATCTCTTAGAAACAGCACCCAAGCCATATTTTTGTCTTTGCCAAAGCACTGAAATAGATAGCAAGAATGCTATTTAGAAGTTGGAAATAATGACCTGTGTAACATTTTGCAGTAACCTGAGGGGTTCCTGGATTTGGTCTAGCTAGTAGTTTTCTCTGTGCTGTTGCCCACCCCCTCCTTCACCCCCCACTTTTTTTCTTGCAACTGGGTAGGGTTACTTTGCTGAGCTCTGGGCTTCTGGCTAATGCAGTATTCATGGTCCTGACACCTGAGCCCTCTGCCTTAGGGATAGGATGGGAAGTGCTACAGATCTGGTCTGGGGGAGGGTGGTAGGAGTAGGGAGGGTTGTTGCCTAGCTTTGGGGAGCTGATCTCCCTTTCCTGGGTTCCTGTCACTTCTGGGTTTAATTCACTCATATCACATGCTACTTTTAGGGAGTCCTCTGGAGTTTAGCACTTCACGGAAAGGGCTGACCTGGGAAAGTCCTTGGGAATGGTGGGTAGGCGGAGCCTCTGTTCCTGGGCTGGAGTGAGAAGTTGATTGCAGAAGGCCTGGTCTCTGGAGACCTTCTCAACCAGCTGCTACCCTTAGTCTCCTGTGGCTGAGCCTAGGAGACGGGAACTTTTGGGATTTCCAGGGCGTCTGTGGGGGGGGTGAGGTCAGCAGTTGATAGGAGGCAGGAGCCAATGGGCAGCAGGAGCTCTGAATTTGTCCACTAGGAACAAAGCAATTCAAAGGAGGGAGAGGGGCTGGAATGGGGTTGGAAGCGAGGGTGGGCAGATATCTGACTAACAGCTCCATTCCTGTAACTTCTTCTGCTCTCATTACTGTCCCTTTTGCTGTCTGTCTTTCTGCCATTATTCTTTCTTTCCTGACTACTACTACTCTGGCTCCTGTCGCCTGTCCAGACCACCACTCGGCGGCCCAAGGTGAGAAAAAAACAGGCCTCTGTGCATGCTACTGCTGAGTGTACACATGCATTTAAGCATGTGCTTGTATGTGTCTGAGCAAGTAAAAGTTGGCCACCGTGTATCCTGGGTTCTCTTTTCAAGGGAGGTGAGAGTGGCCAAAGGTAGTAAAAGGCCCTTACTGGGAAATTGACTTTTCTGGCATGTCGAAGGGTATCTGAACCAGTATTGTGGGTGCAGAAGAGAAATGAGAGTGATTGTGGTTAGTCAGGACAGACTTTCTTGAACAAGAGCACTAGACCCATTTTGATGATGATGTGGGTGGGGGTTTGGAAGAAAGGCGAAGATAAACTCAGCAGTGTGAATGTCAGAAGCAAAGGAAACCTGCATGAAAAGCTTTGGCTGTCCGTGGAGAGCATGCATTTTCTGAGTCTGCTAGAAGTGTTTCAGGGCTCAGCACTTCAAGAGAAAGCCTGAGCTGGCCTGGGTTTCAGGGCCACTTCACCTATCCCGGCCTCACAGGTTGCCTG